>NC_137969.1:243185932-243338588 GCF_963924665.1 Micromys minutus
GAATCTAGAATCACCTGCGAGATACGGAGAGGGGTTTATCTAGAGTGCATTAAGAGAAGTGGGAAGGCCTGCTCACTGTGGGCAGCACTATTCCCTTGGCTGGGCGACTGGACGGTGTGCTGCCCAAGTTCTTGATGCTGTGGCTTCTCCACCCCAACCTATGGCAACCGACAGCCTGGACCTGTGAACCAGAATAAATCTTTTGCTCCCTTAAGTTGCATTTTTTTTCTCTTCACTTGATTACATTTTTATTTAGATTGCAGCACTAACAACATGATAGAATTTCATAAATCTGTACCATAAAGCACACAATTCATTAAAATAGGTTGTTGTTCACAAGTAATTTGAGTATAATTATCACACTCGACAGTACAGTATAATATTATAAACATTATTACTGATTGGTACTAGGCTCAATACAGTGTTTAGATTTCTCAGCTTTGGGATGGTTACTAACATCAACACAATTGTCTGGTCATCAGAGAAAAGAAATACTAATGCAGTTTCTTCTTCTGCCAGTTCCTTCTATAGAGGGAGGCCTTCTAGAAAACTTCCAGGCCTTATTCTTGATCATAAAAGGGAGTAAATAGAGCAGATTATCAGGACCACTGAGAGAGTTGCCATCAGAGATAACACCCATCAACATGAACTCTTCCTCTGGAGTTCAAACCAGATATGTCTGATGTGGCCAGAGATGGCTTTCACAGCAGACATTGCACTGGGCAGTTTCCCAGCATAGACGACAGCAGTGCCATGTGAGAGCACAGTTGTGAGGAACTCTCCCTTGAGCCAGCTGCCATCTGTTAGGGCTTTATACACAGACTTCCTTTCCTTGCAATTTCCCCTTAGTATGATTGACATCTAGATATGGAGCTGGGGCCTGATCTTCCAGATAAAGACATTATGTCACCAGCAGTGCAGTGAGTTTTAAGAGCAATTTGAGACTTAGCTCTGTTGTCCAAGCATGGCAGGCAAGTCAAGCTCTCCTTAGGGACTGATGGAGCTGACTAGGAGGCCATCAGGCCGTTCCTGTTGTATTTGCTGGTTTTCCAACAACAGTAACCTTAACTGACTTCTGGCTTATTTCTCCAAACTGCACACTAGGCTTTGAGGACTTTCTCAGTCGCTTTTCAGTAGGTCTTTCCTCTCCACTCCTTCCCTTCTTGGCATGGAGCCCATAAAGACAGCCACATCTAGCTCTTTGAAGGCCACCTTTTATTTGTCTGTTGCAATGACATATTTCGGAAGGGGAAGAGCTCAGTTGTGCAGTTCTATTGGTACACCATCCAGAACACTTATTGTGGTATTCTGGATTTAAGTAAGTTTAGCCCCCATAGATTCATGTATTCGAATGCTTGGCCATAGAAGGTGGCACTATTAGAAGGTGTAGCCTTATTGGAGAAGGTGTGACCCTGTTGGAGGAGGTGTGGCTTTATTGGAAGGGTGTGGTCTTATTGGAGGAGGTGTGTCATTGTAAAGGCAGATCTTTGAGGTCTAATATATGCTCAAGTCTGGCCTGTGAAAGCCAGTCTTCTCCTGACTGCCTTCCAATCAGGATGTAGAACTCTGGACTCCATCAGCACTATGTCTGTCTGCATGCTGCCCTACTTCCTGCCATGATGATGATAGATAAAACCTCTAAAACTGTAAGCCAGCTCCAATCAAATGTTTGCCTTTATAAGAGTTGTCTTGGTCATGGTGTCTCTTCACAGCAGTAAAACACTAAGGCACCCATCATGGGGAAAGTATCCAACAGCACAAGAATTATAGTCAGTTTTACTAAAGAGAGATTCATCTTTAACACTGTACAAGAGTGAAAACACAGTTGATCACCTGCTCCATTCACAAGGACTCTGATTGGTTCAGATGTTGGAAATTCAAGGCCAATTTCTGTTCTTACAAAGCCTGTCTTCAGGATTCAGGTCACCACTACAACTCTCTTTAAGGTGCTTTTATCAGAGTACTTCATCATAGCAATAAAAAAAAATTCAGCCAGGCAGTGGTGGCATACACCTTTGATCACAGCACTCAAGAGGCAGATGCAGGTGGATCTCTGCCTTTGAGGCCAGCCTGGTTGATAGAGTGAGTTCCAGGACAGCCAGAATTACAAAGAGAAACCGTGACTTGAAAAGAGAAAAAAGAGAGAAAAGGAAAGGGGAAAAAAAAAAAACCTAGGCATCCTAGTGAAAAATGATTGTGTTAACCCTACAGCTGAGTTGAAGACCTTAAGTCACACAATGACTGGCCTGGCATGGTAGTATGTGCCTGTGACCCTAGAACTTAGCA
Source organism: Micromys minutus (assembly GCF_963924665.1). Classification (NCBI taxonomy): domain Eukaryota; kingdom Metazoa; phylum Chordata; class Mammalia; order Rodentia; family Muridae; genus Micromys; species Micromys minutus. The sequence continues at coordinate 243,188,219 of NC_137969.1, forward strand.
GGCAGAAGCAAGATGTTTGCCAGCCCAGTCTACATAGCAAGACCTGTCTCAAAAAGCCCAAAACATATATGTAAATATAAATATGTCTTAGGGTTTCAATGTTGTGAAGAGACACCATGACCAATGCAACTCTTGTGAAAGCAAATATTTAATTGAAGCTGGCTTACAGTTTCAGAGGTTCAGTCATTTATCATTATGGTGGGAAGCATGGCAGCAAGCAGGCAGACATGGTGCTGAAGAAGAAGGTGAAAGTTCTACATCTGGATCCAAAGGCAGTCAAGAGAGTGATTTCTACAGGCAGCCAGAAGGATGGTCTCTTCCACACTGAGCAGAACTTGAGTATAGGAGACCACAAAGCCTTCCCTCTGCAGTGACACACTTCCTCCAACAAGGTCACACCTCCAAATAGTGCTACTTCCCGTGAGCCAAGCATATTCAAACCACCACAAATATTGAAATTTTTTTCAAAGGACTGAAAAATCTTGACTCATAGTAGGTATTCAGTGTCAATAAAAGGGTAAATTTAACTGTGGTATTAAAGGCTTCAGGTTATGTTATAGCCATAATCCTGTTCCCTTATATACTACATTACTGGGGCAGCTGTCTCTTCCCCAACTGCCACTGTGCCCACCAAACCAGCCACCTTCATTGCCTCTTCTAGTAAGTGCTCCGAAAACAAGACACCTAGCTGTGTTCTTCGTTAGTCATTTAACTGAATGAAGTTCATGAAACTAAAAGAAGATCCAGGTGAAGTGCCTGCTTTTGCTGGTGTAGTCTTTATACAGTATTTTCCAGCATCATAGAGCCAGATCTGTGAGCAACTGCATCTATCCAACCATCCAGTCTTTTAGCAAACATTTCCTATGTGCCTGCCACCTGCCAGGTGTGGCCCTTGGCAAGAGAAGCAAAACGAGGAATAAGACAGGGTCCAGGCTTTGAGAATTATGCCTTTCAGACCTTCGGTGGGACCCATTAGAAGACCACAAAAGCTTAGACAGCTGTAAACAGGGAACTCCTAGTTCCTAGACCCCTGGAGATCTAGGTCAGTGTTTCTCAACCTGTGGGTCATGACCCCTATGAGGACCAAACAAGCCTTTCACATGGGTCTCATATCAGATTCCCTGCATATCAGATATTTGCATTATAATTCATAAAAGTAGCAAAAAATTATAGTTATGAAGTAGGAACAACCATAGTTATGGTTGGTATCATCACAACGTGAGGAACTGTATTAAAAGGTTGAGAATCACTGCACTAGATGAATTCCGAGCTGTTGTCTCCTGCAACTGATTCAAATTCTAAAAAAATAAAATAAAATTGATTCTTTTCTTTTTAAGGCAGGAACTTATGTAGCCCTTCAGTTCCTTATGTAGTCGAGGATGGCTTTGAACACCCTATCCTCCAGATCACTAGGATTTCGGTGTGTCAGCATCATACCTTGTTTAATGAGACAATAGGGTTCAAGCCAAGGACATATCTGTGCTGAGCAAGGAGGCAATGCCCTGCCAACTGAACTACCTGGCCAGGCCAGGGTCTATTGCTTCTGTGATCCTCTCTGACTCTGAGATTCTGAATAGTCTGAAGGGTGACTTAATGAATGCCTAGATGGCTTCCTGGAGAGCACGCTGTGAGTGTGCGTATGCACGTGTGTGTACACGAGTGTGCATGCGTATGCATGTTCTCTTCTCCTCCTTCCTCTCCACCTCACTTTTCACAGGTCTCCTGAGTTATTCTGGGAACGACCAGTTCTCACTCTGAGAATCGGAACACTTGTGTTCACTTTCCTTCCTATTCAGCCCCTTCAGTGAAGAAAGAGGGCCTAATGCCTTTGTCTCCGATAAACATTTCCAATTAGCTTCACCAAGGAGAAGAATCCTTTAAGATTACTTTTCATGAGAATGTCACCAGACATTGTAGTCAAAGATCCTTCTCAAATATGGAGCCATTGAGGAGGAGGGAAGATTGGGTTACCACTGCCTATTTTTCTTTGATCCCAAACACTTTCCTTTCCATTATTTAACTTGTTCCTCTGCTCGAGGAGGGGGAGGGGATGGAGTTGCTCACACAGAGCTGGAAACTCCTGTCAGACAGACAGCTTCTTGTTGAAAGTTTCAAGTACGCATTAATGCATTCCCCGAGCTGAAGTATGGAGACAATCATTCTTATCAACTGAAATTGCCTCTTACCAAGAGAATCTCAAAGATAGTTTGAGCAGAGAGGCTTCAATCAGTTCCATTTTCAAAAACCCCCTCCCAACCCCCACCGGGACACCCGGTTTGCTTCTTCTAGATAATTCTGGGAACAGTAATGGACGGAAGAGGGGAAGGCTTCTCACCAGAAGAGGTTGTTTGCGAGGCTCAGTGACACTCAGTGACACTCCCTGACAGGTTCACGGGAGGGCAGGTCTTGTGGCTGTTTCTTATCCACATGCTTAGCTGCATTCTAACTTAGTCCGCACCGACAGTTTTCTTGAGGCAGGCAGATAGATTGCACATTTTGGAGTGTCGCCTTAACATCCCACCCCAGTTGTCCAGGTTCTTCATTAACCGAAGCTCCAAGGGCCCTTATTTCTCTCCTCTCTTGATCATTTTGCCTCTTACCATTTTTTTTTAGGATAAAACATAGTTTTTTTATTAATTATTTTTATTGGATATTTTCTTTACTTACATTTCAAATGTTATCCCCTTTCCCAGTTTCCCTTCTTCTATCCACAATCCCCCTACCACTATGAGAGGGTTCCTCCACCCACCCCCCACCTCCCGACCCTGGCATTCCCCTACACTGGAGTATTGAGCCCTCACAGGGCCAAGGGCCTCTCCTCTCATTGATAACTGATAGGACCATCCTCTGCTACATATGCAGCTGGAGCCATGGGTCCCCTCATGTGTATTCTTTGGTTACTGGTTTAGTCTCTGGGAGCTCTGGGGGGTTTGGTTGATTGATATAGTTGTTCTTCCTATGGGGTTGAAACCCCTTCAGCTTCTTCAGTCCTTTTTTTAATTCCTCCATTTGGGACCCTGTTCTCAGTCCAATGATTGGTTGAGAGCATCCAACTCTGTATTTCTCAGGCTCTGGCAGAGCCTCTCAGGAGACAGCTATATCAGGTATCTGTCAGCATGCACTTCTTGGCATACACAATATTGTCTGGGTTTGGTGACTGTATATGGGATGGATCCCCAGGTGGGACAGTCTCTAGATGTCGTTTCCTTCAGTCTCTGCTCCACTCTTTGTCTTTGTATTTCCTCCAATGAATATTTTGTTCCCCCTTTTAAAAAGGACTGAAACATCCACTCTTTGGTTTTCCTTCTTTTTGAGTTTCATATGGTCTGTTGATTATATCTTGAATATTCCGAGCTTTTGTGTTAATATCCACTTGTCCGTGAGTGTATACCATGTGTGTATGTTTTTGTGTTTGGAGCTGGAGAGATGGCTCAGTGGTTAATAGCACTGACTACTCTTCCAGAGGTCCTGAGTTCAATTCCCAGCAAGCATATGGTAGTTCACAACCATCTGTAATGAGATCTGATACCCTCTTCTGATGTGTCTAAAAACAGCTACAGTGTACTCATATAAATATAATAATAAATACATCTTAAGAAAACAAGCAAACAACCCCTGCCTCCTTACCATATATGCTTGTGGCCACCATTTCTTATAGGCCTGACCTGAACCACTTTGACCATCAATGGTTTGGGTTGTCAGAACTACATGATCATGTCACTAAAACCTTGAGGCAAATAAGTTAGCTCTCTCTCTCTCTCTCTCTCTCTCTCTCTCTCTCTCTCTCTCTCTCTCCTCCTTGAGACAAAATACTTATCAAAAGCAACTTGAGTTAGAGATAGTCACGGAAAGGTCTGGCTGATGCCGAAATTCTACCCGCTGAGCCATGGAATACAACCAACCACCATCAACCACCATAGTTACTCCCTAGTAAAACCAACAAACTACAGGAGAAATGAGAAACAAACAAACAAAAACAAGATGGAGGGCAGGGAAGATGGCAACCCCTGCCCTTGAAACCAGCAGTTGCCCAGGTTCAGCCAACAAACCAAACAAGCCCTGAACTCTGAACAAAAGAGTAGACTTTTCTCTGAAGCCATAAAAAACACCTACCAAGTACATTTTAAATGCAAAACAATTATTCCGGAACAATTTTAAATTCACAGGAAAGCTGCAGAGATGTTGCAACACATCACAGAGTTCCCCAGGCTTTTGCCTTACTCCCCGTGTGCTTACATCTTATTTCCCTATCCCCCCATACTAAAACGGAGCTATAATGATGCACCATTGCTACTAACTAAACCACAAGCTTTCTTCTGATTCACTCGCCCCACCTCCCGCCCCCTCTCTGCTCCAGAATCCAGTCACAGCATTTCTTCTTCCCCGTCTACACAGTTCTATAATGGGTTCTCGATCTTTCTTTGCTTTCCTTGGCCATATCTGTTTAAAGACGGCTTTTCAGTTGCTATGCGAAATATCTTTTAGTGTGCTGGCTAGTCTTGTGTTAACTTAACACAAGATGGAGACATTTGGGAAAGAGAAAACCTCAGCCTAGAAAAGGCCCTCACCAGATTGCCCTTAGGGCAAGCCTGTGCTACATTTTCTTAATTAGAGATTGATATGGGAGTGCCCAGCCCATTGCTGGTGATGCCAGCACTGGGCAGATAGTCCTACGTCGTATAAGATAGCAGGCTGAGCAAGCCATGAGGAGCAAGCCAGTAAGCAGCATTCTTCCATGGCTCCTGCTTCAGTTTTGGCCTCCAAGTTCCTGCCTTAAGCTCCTTCCTGCCCTGACTTCCCTTGAGTAACCTGAGAGTTCTAAGCTGAAATGAACCCTCTCTCCCTAAGTTGCTTTTGGTCACACTGTTTCAGCACAGCAATGGTAACCCTAACTAAGACATCCCATGGGGATTTGTCTGACGTTTTCTCGTGATTAAGCTAGGGTGATGAGTCTGGTAGAAGCCCATAGAGGTGTCTCATGAACACACTTTGACAGAGCTCGTGTTAACTTTGACCCTTGGATAAGACAGTGCCCCCTGTGTTTGTCCACTGAGAAATTACTGTTTCTCACTTTCCATATTGAGATCCTTGGAAACGAGTCACTACGTCTAGCCCACACACCACGGGAGAGAATGGCACTCTGCTTCCTGCAAGAGATGGTATTTCTATGCCTTATTTGAAGTTGTTCTGAAGTGAAAATATGTACATGGGTGTGGTTTACCTTGAAATAGTTCACAGATGGTAGGGTGGCTCTCAACACCTCTGTTCCTACTCCCTGGTTTCTCTTCCTCCGTGGACTATAGCAGGAGCTGCATGCAGTACCCTGTTTTGATATTAGAGTAAGCAAAACCAGTTCAAAGGAAGTGCCCTGATTTCTGATGTCACTACCTTGAGAGAGGTAGCCTGTAAGAAGCCATGCTTCCCCGGTAGGCAGCTCTCCAGCAGTTCCGGGCTCCTTGAGTTCAACTACGATGGGTGGAGCATCTTCTCTCCTACTAACTGGTTGCTTCTGTCCTTGGTCATGTTGAAGTCCCACCCTACACATAACGAATGCTACTTTCAGGGGACAATGTTTATATGTCACCTGGAATTCTCTCTGGGAACTTAAGGATGGGAGTTCACATAGAGCAGCTCGGGTCTTAGAATCGCTATTGACTCATCCCAGAAACAAGATACTCCAGGGGACAGAAGTCAGAAAGGGAGGACTGTCGCCATTCCCTCCCACTCGTTCATTTTCAAATAATTCATCCATTGTGCATCTATGATCTAGGGAGAGCGAGACAGACCATTTGTAAACTGAAGCAGGCATCCACTCAGCATGGCTTCCCTCTATGTTCATCTCAACCCACCCAGAAGTCTGAGGATCATTCTGGACTCTCCTTCCCTCTGCTCATCCTTATCCAGTCAAGCACAGGTCTGTGTTGCACATGGTGTTACACACTGGTGTGCAAATAAAAAGAGCTGACACATCTCAAAGAAAGTTCTGGCTTTTACCAGCTCCCTGGAGATAACCTCTAAACCCTGGCAATGCCCTGCCTGGTAAGATCGTCCATGATTACCAGGAGCCTTGGACCACGCAGATGCTACTAATAATAGCAGAGGCCTTGGATCATGCAACCTATGCCAGAGTCCCCAGGGGGACAATAGCTGAATAACTAACTCACAAGTCGTATGGGTGACCTAGGCCCTGTAACCAGCCTGTAATAAAAACCCTGAATGTGAAGGTTCATCTGTCCAGCTTGGCACACATTGTCACGCATCCCTGATGAGAGAACCAAAGCGTGACTCCTCTGGGACAGGACTCTGAAAGCTCGAATCTGGCACTGTATGTACCGCTCCTTTATGCATCCGTGGCTTTTGCAGATTTTAATCTTTCCTTTCTGGATCATAAACCACAACTGTGAGTTCATAGGCTTGTGAGTTCTATGAGCCCTTCCCACAAAGCACTGACCCTCGGGATGGCCTCGGGGACAAAGCCCTTGTGTAGCAGACAACCAGTTTCCTCATCAGTGGGTGGTCTGTCTCCTGCACTGAACCCTGAGCTCTGAAGTCAGGATAGATCCTGTCCAGCCTTGTTTTCTGGGAACGCTCTGCCGGGGGAAGGTACACCGTGGGCATCTCAGAAAGGTGCATAGCTTTGACTGAACTGATATGACAACACACTCAAACATCAAGTGACCCTAGACACTCACATACAGAAGGCAGGACAGATCTTAGTGGGGCTAGACCCATGCAATCCCCCAACAGACGGCTCAGTTTGGTTTCCACCAGTGGCTCTCAGCCGCTGACCTGGACAGCCAATCCCCAAGCCCTCTGGCTCCATCTTCTCACCCTCTTCTGTACAATACATGCTGGGATCAGTTTCTTCTTTAGAAATCCATGTTTCCTCAGAGAGAAAGGAGTGGGATATCCGTGGTGGGCCCATCTTCAGAGATGGCCATGCCTCATGAGAAGGTGAGACCTGTTACGTTCTGCTTCATCCAGACTTTGCCTTCCAAGTGGAATGCTGACTGGCAGAAAGTCATTCTCTGTACACTTGGCTGTGGGTATGATGTGACCAGCTGCCTCAAGCCCCCACTGTTTTGCCTTCCCCTCAGGGATAAGCTGTAACATGGAACTGTGAGCTAAAATAAACCCTTCCTCCCAGTAGCTCCTTGTTGGAGCACCCTGTCACACAACAGAAATCAAACAGCAGTTATGTTCACCTCCCCCCCGTCCCTTGTTGGGAAAGATGATGACACATTTGTCCTGTCATGTTTCTGAATAAAAGTAATGTTATCTCTAAATTGGCGTTAAACTCCACAGAACATCTGAATCATACTTCCACTTTTCTAGAGGCATTTTGGGAGGGAGCTGCCAACCTCCTTCAGCCTTCACCCATATGTAGGTGTCAATTTCCTCTTGAGCCTGGTGTCTTAGGGTTTTGCTGCTGTCAACAGACACCATGACCAAGACAACTCTTCTAAGAACAACACTTAATTGGGGCTGGCTTACAGGTTCAGAGGTTCAGTCCATTATCATCAAGGTGGAAACATGACAGTGTCCAGGCAGGCATGGTGCAGGAGGAGCTGAGGATTTTACATCTTCATCTGAAGGCCACTAGCAGAATACTGACTTCCAGACAGGTAGGATGAAGGCCTTAAAGCCAAAGCCCACAGTAACACACCTACTCCAACAAGGCCACACCCTCAAATTGTGCTACTCCCTGGGCCGAGCATATACAAACCATCACACCTGGTGATGACTCCAGTAGCCTCTTTGCCTAAGTGGCTGCTAGGATGATCCATCTAGGAGCCTATCTCCTTAGCACTCATCTCCCAAATACCATCCCCACGCCCCCATGGACCAGTGTCACCGATTTTCATCACTAAGCAAGCATGGCTCTCGGTCTCTGGTACCAGGAGCCAACTCCAGAGGATGAGCCAAGCTGTCCGTGTGGGCGCTGTTTACATTGCCCATGGGAATGAGATCGTGGAGAGGGTGTTTGCACGTGTGCCCCTGCCCTCATAAGCTAAGCAGAACTGCCCAGAGACGGATAGAGCCTGGGATCCAATACACAGTCTACAGGCAGGAAGCAGGGAAGGAAGAGTTGGCCAAGAAAGAATCAATAATCAGGCTGTCATGGCGGAAGAGGAAAGGGCAGAGCAAAGAGGGAGCAAAGCAACTCCCATGGGCACATCCTCATCTTCCAGTGCTGGCTCATGGTGGGCAGCTCCATAACTGAGGGGTAAGTCACAGTGACCAGGGCCACCTATATAAACCACACCCGGTAAGAGGTCATAACCTGCAGGACCAGGGGTCATTCTATTTCTAGAATGGCCACAGGACTGTCAGAACATGTCTGACAACTCTCCGAAGCCTTTGTCTTCTAGGGAATTTCCTACTCCCAGCATGCAAAGTCTGTCAGGCTCAGCACATCAGAGGCCACCTCCCTGTCTCATTGTCACCATTTTTTCCACTGACATCAGCTTGGCTCTTCCTCCACTCAGGAGCAAGGAGAGAGAGGTCCAAAGCCAATGTACAGCCTGGATCATTCATCATCCTTCACAGTTCGCCTCTGCTACTCAGATAAAATAGTGACAGATAAAATAAACTTGTGTGTCCTCATCCTTGGGAAGTCCTAGTGTGTCGTGGGGGGAGGGGCAGAGGGGGAGATGGACGGTGAACAGATAACATTACACACCAACCTGGAACTTCCAACTCCAACAGTGCTGGGAAGTAGAAGAATATGGAAGCCAGTGGACACATCAAGAATCAGGGAAGAGGACTGATTTCTGCTACGCTAAGATGGTACCCCTAGAATCACTGTGGTTCCCCACACTGGGTCTAATGCTAGATTAAGAGGGTGATCACTGGAGTCTCCAGATTCCAGCCTCTTCAGAAAGAGTGTTAAGGAGAAGAATACGAATGTCAGTAGCTAACTGTGGCCACAGTCTAAAGGTTGCTCAGCTGCATGTAACCCACTAGTCAAATCTCCAACAATCACCTCCTACAGTGTTCTGAGCCATCCAGAGAAAAGCCTCCAGCCAGAAGACTGGCTTTGAAGAAAGGGATCAGGCTGGACTCCCCCCTTCCAGCTCAGAGGGCTTGAAAGAGGCAGCTGGTCTCAGAGCTTCATTTTCTCCAGTCTCGGTAGTGAGACTTTAGTGCCTAAGCTCCTGGATCAGACACCTCTGCAGCTCAGCCCTGGCACTGACCAAATGTGACTGCCTGGGGCAGGGCAGCTCCAATAAGGTGGTTCCAATGGCAGTCATTTGGGTGCTGTATAAACCCAACCTTCCCAATATGCTTCCAGGGAGTTCCTGGAGCCAAGGCTGGCCCCTCAGCTACCCCAGGCACAACTAAGAGGCCTGGGATTGACTGGTCCCCTACAGGTGGAGCTACACATAGCTGCCACTGTCTCGCATCCCTAAGGAGTTAGGAGATTGCCTGGTACTGTTGCAGGGATGCTGTGTGAGGCTGCATCAGAACTCAGTACCATTTGTGCTGCTTACCCAGATGTGATACTCCAGGAGCAAACCTCCCTGGGCCCTACCAAAGGTTTTGAGGGCAAGGACATCCCTGAAGAAGGCTACAAGGGGAACTTTATACATTCACGAAACTGGTTGTTATTTTTTTCTAGAGAATTAAGTGCTCCTGTGCCCAACTCTAGGGATCTTTCTTCTGCACACAACTGCAGCGTCAATAAGAAAAGAACCCAGCTCTTAAAAAGCAGCTAACAGTGCCATTTTCTAGAAAGGTACATTTCATAAGGGGAACCTTCCTCCAGTGATTGACAGCTCTATTTCCAGAAGGTTGTAAAAGGTGGCATGTGACTCTCCTAGGCTGAGACGGGAGGCAGAGACAATCCCCAGAAGCCCATGGACCAGCTAGCCAACAGCAAACAAGAGATACTCTCTCCAAACAAGACCAAAGCGAGAACCAACACCCATGGTTGTCCTTTGACCTTTACACATACGCCATGGCTCGTGCACAACAACAATAAAACAAAACAAAACACAACAATGTACACACCATTCAGGTGTGGTCTGGCACCTGAAAGGATGTTTACAAATCAAGTCCCCCAAGAGGAAGCATGCAAAGGGAATATGTAAAAAGCTGCCACAAAGGCTGAGGAGGGGCTGAGCTGGAAAGTACTTGGAGTCCAGGGATCCTGGGTGACCCCCCGGCTAGTTACACAGTCTTTCTGCCACAGCAATTTGATGACAGACCAGTCTCCTGATATGCTGTTATGATACACTAACTAATGCAGGTAAAATGCACATCGCAGAGTGAGTCATTGTAAGTGGCAGCTATTAGGGCTGTCACCAACTCCAGGAAGAGGAAATGAGGGCATGGATCTCGGAAAAAGCAGACCATCTCTGCCCTCCGCCGACCTTGATGTTATGTGTAATGGCTTTATCTCCCCACTGGTATGGAAGCCCCAGGGAGAAGAGTGGTCCTGAAAAATACCAAGACAGTGTAAGCACATATGGAATGTGTTAGCACAGGTATGTGCCTTGAAAGAAAGGTGGGAATTGTACATGGGACGTCTGCTCAGAACGTCTGCTCAGAAGAATGAATGGTTTGATGGGGGAATGGGCACATTCATTGCTTAGTTTGTGAAAAACATTGCAACTCGGCTCCACCTTCAGAAGTTCTCTAGAGTGGAGGAAAGGAAGCAAGTAGGAGCCCTTGTAGGTAGATGAAAAACGTAGGCACAGGTTACGTGCACGTTGGTTCCTAAACTTGAGCTCATAACCAGCTGAATCCTCTCCAGCCCACAGCCACCATCCCTAAGGAACCTGGTACAGCAGCCAGACTGCACTGATGAGAGGCCAGCAGGAGCCTCCAGGGAGGGCTGGTGGGAAGACTGAGGATGTGTGGAGGTGACCCTACCCACATTCTGGCCATCATCTGCCACCTCTCTCTGAATGCCAGGAGACCTGAGTTCAAGTCCTAATCCTGTAAATCACTGCTATGTCACATGTGCTTCAAGGTCCCCTGATCTGTAAGACCGGCATGGGGAACTTTCAAAGCCTTGTGAGAACAACATGGGGACAAGGAGATTTGCTCAACAGGGAGGCGTTTGCTACTATTGTTAGGGGACAGACAGGATGAATGGGGGCGATTCATACTCTGAATTATAAAGATGCATTCATACTCCATATTGTAGAAATAGATCTTCATGAGTGTTTTATTAATAGCTTAGAACATACACCCTGTTAATGGTTTGTTTGTTCTGTATCAAGCCCTTCCAATTGAGAAGCCCTTGGAGGAGTATAAAGCTGTTATCAACAGATACTTACTAGACTTAGCAACTCAAGAAGTATCTGACCTTGGGCTGGGGAGACGGCTCAGTGTTAAAGCACTTGCTGTGCAAACATGAGAAGTCCATATAGGAGTCCATGTTCCCTAGAGCCCACATAAATGCCAAGTGGGCATGGCGACCTGCCTGTAATTCCTGAGCTCTGAAGGCAGACCTGCCTCCAATCCCAAGTAAGCTGGCTAGCCAGACTAGCCATATCAGCAAGCTCCGAGTTCAGCTGAGAAACACTAAGATGAGGGTGACGGAGGAGACGAATAACACAACCTTGACCTCCATATGCACATACCTGTGCACATGCAAGTATGCACACACACACACACACACACACACACACACACACGTGCGTGTGACTGGAGAAGCAAGTTTGAGCTCCAGAATAATTGTCTACCTCCCCCTACCTTCCCAATCCCTACCCCACCCCACCCCACCCCTATGTGCTCCCATGTATAATCTTCTGGTTAAAGCTGGTTTTTAGGATGTCAATTCAGTGTCTTCTCCGATACCCAGTTCTCTCAATAAAACACAACAGGAAGTTTCGGTTCCTGCCTCTTCATCTTGTTCTCTGGGGTGACAGGCATCCTGCATTCCAGCGATCTGACTACAGCATTACCGTTATCACTTATTAAAGCTACTCTACAATTTACAATGGCCACTACTATGGCCTGAAGGAAGGTCTCACAGCTGCACAATGAGAAGAGCATCACTGGTCTTGGCTGCAGAATCCCACGCGGGGTCCTGACTTCTCAGCATCATCCATGCGTTCTGCTTTTCCTGGCTGTCAGGGAGCTCTGGGGGCCCCTACACACAGTCTTCCTGTCTCTTCATCTCTGTCCCCAACCCCCTTGTCTCCTAAACCTTGTCCATTAGGTTTCCTAGCCCTGCCCGCTGTCATCAACAACCCAAAGAGGCCATCTTCTCTCCTCTTCCCTTCCATGGGGCTTTCCCCATTTATAAGGTAAGTACAGATTGCCAAGTGGAGGAGACATTGCTTAGCCCACCGCCGGAGTGTGATAATGACGTGGGAAGGCAGTAGTCAGAGAGTAGTCCTCTTCTGTTTTTTTTCTTCTAGGATCCTGCATGTTAGAATGAGCTTTGGAGCCAGGAGGCATTGTGTGTATACTACGGCTTATACAGATGCCCCCAAAAGCCTCTTTCCGTTTAGTTACCTTGGAGACAGGGAAGCCTTTAAAGGTTCCTACTGGGAGGAAGTTAGGTCACTGGGGGCATGTTCTTGAAGGGAATACTGGGACCCCACCCCTTGGTGTTTGCTGACAATCGTTACATGAGCAGTTACCTCTGCTGCGTGCCTTCTCCATGATATACCTTTGTGCCACACCACAGACCCCAAGCAGCGGGCTAACCCATCATAGACTGAAACCCGCAAAAACTGTGAGCCAAAATAAACCTTTCCTCTTCATAAACTGACACACCAGGGTGTTGTGTTACAGCAACAGACGGCTAGCCAGCTTGGAGAAGGAGCGAGGGAGTAAGACCAAACAGAAGGGTGCTATGCTCTTCCGGAGCCCAGAAACATTCCGACGTCACTTCTGCTGAGGCAGGTGCGTGCTCACGAGACATGCCTCACACTCCTTCCTTCAGATGGGCCCAGCAGGTGAGCACAGGTGTATGAGGTTGTTTGAGTCACTAAAATGACAGAGATGATGACTTAGCCTGCCCTACCAGTAACTGCCGGGGACATTGTCCTACATCCTTCTCTACACTACAACATGTACCCTCACTCGAGTCCAAGGAGGGAGGTAGAATCACAGAGGCCCAGAGAGCTTGATTAGCTTCCCCATGCTCACAGTCTGTCTCTGGTAACATGATAGGGATCTGAGGCAGTAATACTGTTCTTTAACTTTTCATGTAGTAGGCAGTGGGGAAGGAGCCTAGACACAGTAAGGATCTGAACAAAGAACATCTGGGCACATCTGCAAACAGCCCTCCTTCACTCTGTGATAGGAACCAAGAAGATATGCCCATGCTCATGTGCTAGCTTGTAACCAGTGAAGGGCCTCCAACCATTCCATTCACGAAGGAGCCAACAAGTACGGGTGTCCTGCATGCCGGATACTGAGATGCACATTGCCTTCATTCGATATTCAGAGCAACCTCCCTTGTTTCTTTTTGAAGCAGTGTCCCACCTCACAGATCAGACTGGCCCAGACCTCATCTTCTTCCCTTGGCCTCCTGAATCACAATGTGTGCCACCATACTAGGCTCAAAGTAACCTCCAACCATATTCTTAGTCCCATTTTACAGATGAAAATGAGACCCAGAGAGTCCCAAGGGTCTTACAGTAATTAGGTGTCACTCATGTGACCATTTGTTTAAGTCCCTTTGGATGCTCAAGGAAACAGCTGTCCCGAGTCTCACTGGATTCACGGATCCAGGTGATGGTAGCATCATTTGCAGACCCGGATGTTGTTGGGAGAGTCCTTAGACATTTTCGACAGTTTGCTTTTTTGCTATGTAACAAACAGCTCCAAACCTCAAAGGGAACAGCCATATGCACCGAAAAGCTCAAGGGCTGGAAGCATGCTGGTAGAGACTGGACCTAGCTGGAAGAAGGCGAGGCCATAAAAACCACAAGATGGGTTCAGGAAGAATGAAAATTCAGGGTCACTCTCTCTCCTCTTCTGTGGACCAGGCGGCACTGGATGACATCCATGAATCACAGTTCCCGAAACCTCACAGTGGTTGGTTTCCTCTTCTCTCCCCTCATCAGGATGAACTGTTATTGCCTTTGACAAACACACAACAGTGGGTGTGGGGAAAATATTCGCTGTGGTTTTCTTTATTTCATTGCTTCTGGTGATACCGTTAATGATAACATAATTGGCGGTTGTCTGGGTCTTGGAAGAGAACAAGACGTTCATTATCCCTGTGATCTCCACATCAACCTAGGGAAGTACACAGAGGAGGGAGAGAGAGCAGCGGCGGCGTATAATTAATTACCTCAGTGTAATAATAGAGGCACTTCAGCTCCTGCTCAGCTCCCACCCTGACTAACACAGCTGGTTCATTCAATGTCGACTCATCTCTCAGTGATGAGTTAGATCAGATCAGAACCTGCTCCAGAATCCCAAGAGACCTGTTTCCTGCTCTGTGACCTGGGCAACTTACTTATCCTCTTTGGTTTCTTGTCTAAACCTTCTGTTACAAACGATCCCCCACCAGGATGGCTTACAGTGGAAACATAGCTTCCCTCATCATGTTGGGATAAAGGGTCAGTCTTCCCCAGGATGACTCCATATTAACCCACCCAACTGAACAAATAAAGTCTAATATGACCCTATTTCCAAATGAAGTCACGTTCTGGCATGTATTTGTTAGGAGGTATGGAGGAAAATGTATGCTTGTATAGCAGTATGGATGCAAGGGTCTGCACGCGTGTGTACACATAATGTGGAAATCAAAGTCATGGTTGGGTCTCCTCTATCACTCTCCATCTTAATTTGGAGGCAGGGTCTCCCACTGGCTTGGAGCCAGCAAGCCCCATGATCCTCCACACCCACCCCCTCCCCCACTACCCCAGAACAGGGATCACAGTTGTGTGCTGCTGTGCTTGGTACTTGTTTATGTGGGTTCCGGAAATGTTAGACTTCCTGTTTGCATATCCAGCGGTATAGTGGTGGCTGAGCCATTTCCCTATTTGCTGTGAGAAGGTGCCTTCCCATCCACTATATTCTCTGAAGCTTGCTTTCGTTCTTTTCCCTTCTGTCTGCGACACCACAGCTGGGCTCTCTGTGACGGCATGATTATGTGGAGTAGAGCAGGCTAGCTCAGTAGAGAGCCTGGCACCTTGGACCCACTTATCAAATAGAAGCCATCGTTGTCAACCCACCACTGTTGCCACCACTTGGTATTTGGGACCACAGAGGCAGCACCAGCTATCTTCCCCTGAATGTCAGGGCTGGGTTTTCTAATTCTTGAACCAGACAACTATGTACACTATAAATGCTCAATAAATGTGTTATGACAACTAGATGAAGCCCAGAGGTAAATATCTACCCTCAGATCCCTACAAACACTCCCTAAGTACTCATAAGACTCAATGGAACATCTTCCCTCCTGTGAGTCTAGGTCCTGCTATGGCTCCAAGTGACTAAAAGTCATTTTAAGACCTGGATACAAATAAAGGAATCCTTGAAAATTTGTATCTGCCACAGTACTTGGGATTGAACCTAGAGCCTCACACATATCAGGCAAGCGCTCTATCACTGAGCTATAGCCCTTCTGTTTGATTTTGCTATAATACCACTGCATGTAGTACCACTGCATGTAGTACAACTGCATGTAATACCACTGCATGTAGTACCACTGCATGTAGTACCATGGCATGTAATACCACTGCATGTAATATAACTGAATGTAGTACCACTGCATGTAGTACCACTGCATGTAGTACCACTGCATGTAATTGTTGGGATTCTGTAAACCCCACCCCTCAGTTACCTAGTAACAGCCAGGTATACCTCACCCCTCAATTACCCAGCAGTGGCCAGGTATGCTCTGCCCCAGTGACCTGACACTATAAAAGGGGCTGCTTGCCCCCTCCTCTCTCTCTTGCCCTTGTGCTCTTGCAGCCTTGCTCTCCCACTCCTACTCCTCCTCTTCCCCTTCCCTTCCCCCCTCTCTCCCCACGTGCTCATGGCTGTCCTCTACTCCTCTAATCTCTCTCTCTCTCTCTCTCTCTCTCTCTCTGCCTCTACAACCTTCTTAACTCTCCCATGACCTGAATAAACTATTCTGTACTATACCGTTGTGTGGCTGGTTCCTCAGGAGGAAGGGATTCCCAACATGGACCCCCCAGAGACATCCCCCTTGCCCCCAGGCCTTGCCGCACCTCCATGGGCCATATGCCCCCCACTTTCTTCATCCTTCCCCTAACATTGGTGCCAAGACTCGGAACGTCATCTTTTCACAACATTGGTGCCCCGTGACTTTCCTTTCAGTGACTTTTCCTTTCATTGGTGCCCCGTCATCTTTTCCTTACAGTAATACCTCTGCATGTAATAAAACTGAATGTAGTGCCACTGAATATGGTACCAAGCCTCAAGCCTCAAAGGCAACAATAATAAGCTGATGAGTCTGTGGCTGAGGAAAGGCCTAGGCAGATCAGGCTCAGCGGAAGACGAGCTTTCTCTCTGCTTTGGTGGAGCCAGACGTCCTCAGCACCACTGCTTTGCCTGGGGGAGGCCCAAGGCACACCTGACGATAGGCCTTTGCTATGCACACTGCCAGCAGCGTTCCACAGACAGCTCTATTCCTGCTGGCTACAATCTGTTAGGCAGCTGGTGTCTCCGCTGTTAAAATGCCACAGGGACCTGCAGCTTGCTGAGGTTCCCCCAGGGAGGTTAATTTGTCAAGAAGGCTTTGCCAAGACGGCCAAAGTGTCGCATCTTGACATTTGGGGAACATTTCTGTTTACACATCACACCTAATCCTACCTCCACAAGGACTTCCCTGTGCACACAGCTAATGTCTTCTGAGGATTGGAGAACGCCTGTGGGGACACAGCAGAATGTGCTGGTGGGTGGCTCTGCTGGGGTTGTATGGTAAGGCTCAGGCAGAGCCAAGCTCGGACTAGGTAGAGGTTAGTTCAGATGGTGGCTGCTTAGCTCCTGTCCCAGGATGCACCTGTGAGCCTTCGAGGCCTTGTTCCCTTTATAGATGAGTCACAAGATCTGGTCATGTTTTTCAGGAAACAGACAAGATCACTGCCATGAAGTCTTAAAAGAAAATGAGACCTCCAACTGTCTCCCTAAGTCATAACTGGAAAATTCTTAAGATGGGAGGAAAGAGGTCTGTAGAAGCCAAAAAGTCAGATGTCCCGCGCAACCGTCTCGCCTGCAAGAACGACGCGGCACACAAAATAGAATCCTTCTGCGGTAAACTTTATTAATCTGGAAAAACCGGTACTTGCTTCACGTAACGAAAAGGACGGGGAAAACCAAGAGATCCAAGGAGACGAACAGGACGAACAAGCTCCACGAGACGGCCGAAAACCAACGAGGGGAAGAGAGGAAGAAGAGAGGAAAAGAGAGGGAGAGAGAGGCAGAAGAGAAAGGAAGAGAGAGAGGAGCTATCCAGCCCGTCCCCTATAAAAGGATCAGTCCTTGCCTTGGACGCGGAGCCCCCTGATTGGTTGAGACTCAGCAGGCCCTATGACGCCACGGGAAGAGGCGGAACTCATGAAGCGGAAGTTACCCAGCCTGTGCGCACATGGCTTGTTTACTGCTAACTCCAGCCAGATATCAGCGCCATCTTGTAATGGCGAATGCGTGGGAATGTGTGGGCGGCGCCCCACAGCCGGATATCCGCGCCATCTTGTAATGACGGAAGCGTGGGAATGTGTGGGCGGCGCCCCACATCTCCCCCTATCTTTTATACTTTGAGCAAAGTAGGACACCCATATTAGGAGGGCGGAGATAGAGGTCAAATCCTCATTAAGGTGTATAAAGACCATGTACAGGAGTAACCGCTAGGCCTTTTGTAGCCCGCAGTACACCTGACCTGTCACTCTGCCGTTTTTCTGAGGGAGGGACACTGGGGCAGGAAACCCTCATACAAATGGCTTATCTCCCGGAGAATACCCCGCGACCAGGGGTTTCTCAGTGCGATGCTAAGCTCGGCATCCCTCATGGGCTGCTCAAACCAGACACTCTAATCCTGTGCAATGAACCGAAGTTCTAGGAGTGCAAGAGCTGTCTGGCCGGCGACCTACTGCTTAAGCAAAGACAAACAGATATCGGCTGATGCTGCATGTTCTAGAGCGACAGGCGCTTGGGCAGTAACCACCTTGTCTCTTTGTTTGGGCCTCGAGCTTACAAACCAGCCAGAGAAGCAACGCAAGTCCGCAGCAAAGGATTGCTCCCAAGAGTCCCACCCCCACCCAAGTTAGTATTGGGGGTGAAAAGGTTAGGGGAGACTGTAGCATCAAGTTCCACTGGAATTGGTTTCAGGAATGCCGACAGAATCGCCCATCTCGTCTCTTCTCTGGCTCTCTGGTTCCACCGCATCAGGAGCAGGGCTGTCATCAGGAGTCTCTGCCGTTTTTCGCGTGAGCCTCTCGGGAACCCAGAAAGGATTATTTTCATCCTGAGGAAAAACACAAACAGCTCCCCTGGATCTTATCAACACAAGATCCGGTCCTTTCCATTCATTAGTTATGACATCTTTCCATTTTACCATCTCTTTTGGTTTATCCATGGGTAGGCAATGCCTTTCAGCTGCCGTATGGCCATGGTCATCAAGATTTAAAAAGTTTAAGGTGAACAGTGCCATGGATACTGCGGTCCTAGGCACGGGGGGCAAGGCCTGCATAATCCCCCCTTTCTGTTTTATTAGATATGATTTAAGAGTGCGGTGAGCACGTTCCACAATACCTTGTCCTTGTGGATTATACGGCAAACCTGTAAGATGAGTCACAGCCATCTGGCTACAAAATTGTTGAAATTTTTGTGAGGTAAAAGCCGGTCCGTTGTCTGTCTTTAAGAACTTTGGCTTACCCCAGGCACTCCAAGCCTCCAAGCAATGTTGGATGGCATGTGAGGCCTTTTCTCCAGATAAGGGAGTGGCTACAATTATTCCTGAACAGGTATCAATGGATACATGTACATATTGCAGCTTACCAAAGGCGGGGACATGGGTAACGTCCATTTGCCATATTTGAAGAGGCTGGATGCCCCGAGGATTAACCCCCGAGTGGGGCGCAGGCAGAAACTGACTGCAATTTTGGCAATTGACAACAATATCGCGAGCCTGTTTTCTGGAAATGGAAAAGCGGCGCCGCAAAGTTTCGGAAGTTACATGAAAGTTTTTGTGAAAACTTTTAGCAGCCTCTAGCGGCGAAGACATGGCTACAGCAATTATTTTTGTAGCCCTGTCTGCCAAATCATTGCCTTGAGCCATAGGTCCTGGCAATCCAGAATGAGCTCTAATGTGAGTAATATAAAAGGGCGATCTTCTGGCTAGAAGGCAATTTTGAATTTGCGCAAAAATTGAGGCAACTCTGCTAGACGGTTTAATAATGCCAGCCGCCTCAAGCAAATTGACAGCATTAACAACATAAGATGAATCAGACACTATATTTATAGGCTCTGAAAAACGTTGTAAAACCTCAAGAACCACTAAACATTCTACCACCTGTGGGGAGGTTTCTGTGTACTGCCTCGAGTAGACCTGACCGTTAACCACAAAAGCCCCCAGCCCCGTTTTGGAACTGTCAGTATAAATAACTAACCCTTCTTTTAGGGGACTACAGGACGTTACTTTGGGAAAAACTACAGGTTGAGTTAAAGCAAACTGTAAAATTGGATGTTTTGGGTCATGATTATCTATTTTTCCTGAAAAGGAAGTGACTAAGATAGCCCAATCATTTGAAGTGGCAGCAAGAGTGGAAACCTGCATGGCATTATAGGGAACAATTAACAGCTGTGGCTCACTGCCAAAATGCGTGATGGCAGATTTTAGCCCCCTCAGCGCTAATTGCGCCACAGCATCTGGATACCAGTCAATTATTTTAGCTGGCGAGGCATTAGGATGCACCCACAATAAGGGTCCTTGCTGCCAAAGCACTGCAGTAGGGAGCCGGTTTGTTTTAAAAACACATAATGAGAAAGGTTTATCATAATCCATGCGAACCAATTGTGCATCCTGTATAGCTTCTTCTACCAACTGTAACGCTCTTTCTGCTTGCGGGGTCAAACTTCTAGGTGAGGAAACATGCGGATCTCCTTCTAAAACATCGAACAAGGGTTTAAGTTCAGCAGAAGGAATCTTAAGAAAAGGTCTAAGCCAATTAATGTCTCCCAGTAATTTTTGAAAATCATTAAGAGTGTGGAGGTGATCCCTTCTTATCTCGAGCTTTTGAGGGACAATCCTATCAGTGAATAAATACCACAGACCCTAGGAATTGACCAGTATCAAAAATCTGGAGCTTTTCTGTGGCAATATATAGGCCCTTACTTTTTAGGGCCTGTAGCAATATAGGAAATGCCTCTTTTAAAATCATCAAATTTTTGTGGTATAATGCAAGACGCACCTGTTTCTTTACTCTCTCTGGGAGGAATGAGAAGGCTTTTAAAGGTGCGCGTGTCTCATAAGGAGGGGCTACTGGTAAAGGAGGCGCTGTCGGGACAACTGGGGACAAGCGCGTGGGCCTATACTGCTCGTCAGGATAATATCCTTTTTCCTCATAACTAGCTGCTCCTTCATCTACCCCTGCCTCCTCTTCTGGGTCTAAGCCTTCTCGCTCATAATCATCATTATCTGAAGTCTCGAGGCTATCAATGTTAAGAGCCTCAAAGTCTTCTACAGGGTACAAGCTGACTCCCCTTTTCTTAACATTAGAGGGCATAAGGGAATGAAAATCTGAGGGTTTCTGGGTTACTGCTCTCCCGCTGTACAGCGCTTCTGGAGGTCCTTTTTCCTTAGGGGGATAATACCTTTTCCTGCGCGCGCCCATTCTCTCACTCTGTTCGGCTTCTGATAGCCTATCCTGCGCTTCACTCAATACCTCTTGCCCCGCAGCGACGGCGGGCCTAAAACTTTCATCTCTTAAACAATTTTGTACCATCGTCCAAATGGCCATGGTTCCGGGCCCGAGGTTTCCAGCATTCTGTGCACAGTTTAATTCTCTACCCAATCTGTTCCATGAGGCTGGTGAGAGAGACCCAGAAACTGCAAACCAAGGGGCAGTACGCTCAACCTCTCTTACAAAACGCTGCAAGATGCGGGTGGGCAATTCTAAATCTCTCTGCTTAAGAATTGACTGCAGGGCTGTAATGGTCGAGTGTGAAGAGCCCATCACAGCGATGTAATGCCCGCGGCTTATTCGCGTGGCGGCCCAAGGCGAAACTGAAAGGCAAGTCTCAGCGCGTTCCGCTTTTTTTATCTACAAAGACTTATGGAACGCAGGGGTGCCTCTGCTTATCTACGTCCGACTTAAGCACAAAATTAACACCAGCCCCGTTGGACACAGAGGAAATTAAGAGGAAGAGAATAAAAACTGCACTGACGAAGACCGGAGCCTCTACAGACCCTTCACACGGCCGTGGAAGATTTAAACCAAATTAAAGAAAGATCCAGGATCAGACATACCTTGCCGAACTAATCTCCCCGCAGTTCTGAATTCTGTGGTGCAGACGATGGAGTGGTCGAATTTCCCGGGTTTGAGGCACCAGATGTCCCGCGCAACCGTCTCGCCTGCAAGAACGACGCGGCACACAAAATAGAATCCTTCTGCGGTAAACTTTATTAATCTGGAAAAACCGGTACTTGCTTCACGTAACGAAAAGGACGGAGAAAACCAAGAGATCCAAGGAGACGAACAGGACGAACAAGCTCCACGAGACGGCCGAAAACCAACGAGGGGAAGAGAGGAAGAAGAGAGGAAAAGAGAGGGAGAGAGAGGCAGAAGAGAAAGGAAGAGAGAGAGGAGCTATCCAGCCCGTCCCCTATAAAAGGATCAGTCCTTGCCTTGGACGCGGAGCCCCCTGATTGGTTGAGACTCAGCAGGCCCTATGACGCCACGGGAAGAGGCGGAACTCATGAAGCGGAAGTTACCCAGCCTGTGCGCACATGGCTTGTTTACTGCTAACTCCAGCCAGATATCAGCGCCATCTTGTAATGGCGAATGCGTGGGAATGTGTGGGCGGCGCCCCACAGCCGGATATCCGCGCCATCTTGTAATGACGGAAGCGTGGGAATGTGTGGGCGGCGCCCCACAGTCAGATATGGCCCATGAGAAGGGAAGAGGAAGGTTCCCTAAAGGGGTGAGTAAGATAACAGGACACATGAGATATAAAAGTAGAAGGAGCAATATTGGGGGTTAAAGGGTTAAGTGGGGCTGGGGGGCAGAAAAATGGGGGAGAAAGAGTTTGGGAGTGGGCTAACCAAAATTAAGAATATAGGGCTGGAGCTCAGCGGTTAAGAGCATTGACCTCTTCCAGAGGTCTTCAGTTCGATTCCCAGCAACCACATGGTGGCTCACAACCATCTGTAATGGGATCCAATGCCCTCTTCTGGTGTCTGAAGACAGCTACAGTGTACTCACATCAAATAAATATTTTTTTTTTAATTAAGGATATGGAGACATATAGGCCTATGGAAACCCACTAAGCTAAGTTTGCAAGATAATTTCATAATTTATAACTTATAAAGGACAGTGAGATGTCACAATGGGTTGAGTCCACAGTGGAAGGGGAGAACCAACTCTAGAGACCTCCATATGTACACTGTAGTACCCACATGACAGATTCCCCGTGCTCTGGTGAACGGTCCCACTCTTATGCACACGACGCAGACACTAATTAAACTCCGTGGGTTATTTCATAACAAGGAGAAAGCATGAAGGTGGGGGATAACATATGGAGATAGAATTCCAGGAAGAGGAAGAAGAGGTAGTGTGGGGTAGATATGATTAAGATACATTGCAAATGACCTCTCATGACCCCTATCAGACCCTCTCCTCAAGGGTTGGCCACTCAGCCCTCCCCCTGCCATTTTAGTTGGGATCCATAAAAACCTCCAGCCAGCTGCTTTGGGTAGCTTCTGCTTGTCCATGACAAGTGATAAGTGTGTAGGAAACCCACAGCTGCCACCTCCTCCCACTGTCACTGTGGGCTGTCACCTATGGTCGGGACTGTGGGAGACAGAGAACAGGCTCACTGTCCCTGGGAGTCCCTAACTTGAGTTCCTACTAGCACCTCTTGTGCTCCGGCATCTGATACACACACTGGTCTGTGATATAAGGGAACAAGGTGCCAGTCCCATTTCTAAGGGGAACCCCAGTACCGAAGGGTCATTCTCCTCCAGTCTCACCCATAGAACAGCAGATGGGGAGAGGAATCCAGAGCTTTCTCTATGTGTACCCTTCTCTCTCCTAGGTCTGTTTTTTCTTTAGGGTGTGTGTGTGTGTGTGTGTGTGTGTGTGTGTGTGTGTGTGTGTGTGTATGTATCTGTGTGTCATCTGTGTTTGTGTATGTCTCTGTAAACAGCGGCCAGAGAAGAATGTGGGATGTCCTGCTCTGCCACTCTGTCTTGTTGCTTTGAGGCAGGGTCTCTCGCTGACCCTCGAGCTAGGCTGGCATCCAGCAAGCGCCAATGATCTCCCTGCCTCCACCCAACTGTGTTTGATGTACAGGCGTCCATGTTCAGCTTCTGGCACGGGTGCTGAGAGCCAAACTCAGGCCCTTGTGTTTGTGAGTTGTAGGCTTACCCACAAAGCTATCTTCCCAGTCCCCTTCCTTTAAGTTTCGCCATGGTGACCTTGTTAAATGTGTGGTGATAGTGGCATAATACAGCTATATTTTCACTGAATTTTGTTGAACTTCACACTTAAAATAGTTGAACATTTGTGGGCTGTAGGCTGTACAACCACCATAGTTTTAAAAAGTAAATAAGGCATTCCAGAAAGTACTTAGCAGAAGAAGCCATGAAGGTTGTTCTCGAGGACCACATGAGACACCTCTGCATTCTCCTGGGGCGGCTGAGACATAAACCATAGACAGCACCAATGCTGGAGTGGCTCGGGTGCTGCTGGTGAGACAGTGAAAGTGTTCCACTGCTTTGGAAAACTGTCTCTGAAGGCTGTGACTGGCATGCTGTCTTAGTCAGGGCTTCTATTCCTGCGCAAAAATCATGACCAAGAAGCAAGCTGGGGAGGAAAGGGTTTATTCAGCTTACACTTCCACATGGCTGTTCATCACAAAAGGAAGTCAGGACTGGAACTCAAGCAGGTCAGGAAGCAGGAGCTGATGCAGAGACCATGGAGGGATGTCACTTAGTGGCTTGCTTCCCCTGGCTTGCTTTCTTATAGAACCCAGGTCTACCAGCTCAGGGATGGTACCACCCACAATGGCTGGGTCCTCCCCACTTGATCACTAGTTGAGAAAATGCCTTACAGCTGGATCTCATGGAGGCATTTCCTCAAGTGAGTCTCCTTTCTCTTTGTAGCTTCAGCTTGTGTCAAGTTGACACAAAACCAGCCAGTAGACATGTCCACCACACATGCACATGGTTATAAAAGCATGTGGCTGAGAGTGTGTGTGGCCGTGCAGCACTAGTCAGTGACACTGCCCACACGACCATCCCTGATGATGGAGAAACAGACTGTGGAGTAACCGTCTACATGAACGCCACTCCACAGAAGTGGCCCGGGAATGCAGATCGGTGATAGGACATAGACTAGGCTCCCAGCTGCCCCCTGCCCGTTACACACACACATCTACCTCGTTTACTGCTAATGAGACTGTAAAAGTGTTCACTTTGACATAGTGCACATACCAACATAGGGAAATCTCAAACAGATTGTTGAATGAAAACAGCTAAGCTTCGAAATGTGTGCACCGTGTGAGTCCTGCCTGTGAATTTCTGGAGCAAATCAAACTAATGATGGTGGGAATCAGGACAACCCATAGGCAGCGTAGACAGGAAGAGCATGAGGGTGTTTCCAGAATTCTGAGCATCTTTATCCTGTCTGCATGATGGTGGCCCAACGGCAGACACATGGGGGTATATAGATACAGCATTCATTTTCGTTCTGTGTGTTTATTTTTGTGCATCACTGGCCACACGGTGTGCCTCAGTGGAAAATGGGTCGGCAAACAGGCTGAAGCCAGGAGAGAAAGTAAACCTGCAGGAGCCCCTCACAGGGACCGAGGCCAAAGGGGAAGGGGGCGTAAGAGGGGAAGCAGAGAGGGTAGCAACAAAGGGGGGGCAGAAAGAGAAGAGGGGAGAGTGTGGAGGATGGCTAACGGCAGCTAGATGTGGGGGAGGGGCAGTGGAGAGAAGAGGCAGCCCCTTCATGCTCCTCCACGTGGGCAACACGGAGCACGCCTGTGTTCACTGCGGCCCATGCATTCTATTTCTGGGGGTTTATTGTACAGAACTCACTAGCTGCGGGCACAAAGACTTTGTGTGCTCACCGGCCGATCTGTGCCAAGTCCTTTTCTCTCACTGAATCAACAGAACAACCATTTTATACCCACTTTCAAGATGGAAGCAATGGAGGCAGAAACTAAAGCTGGGGTTTGGGCTCCCACCCTCCTGGCACAGAGGCCTTCTTCTCGATTGTGGACGTTCCAACATTTTAGGTAAACACAGCTCTGATGTCTTAGGCAGAACAGCACTTGGTGGAATGTTCCTTTACTGGTGAAAGGTCGGCTCTGTGAGGTGGTGACATTGGTTGACACCCCCCCCCATGCCTGTAACATGCTTCTTAAATGTAAATCTTTTTTAAAGCCCAAGTGTGAGATACCCAGTTCTCTCCAGGGTACCCAGCTCTCTCCAGGGATACCCAGCTCTCTCCAGGGATACCCAACTCTCTCCAGGAATACCCAACTCTCTCCGGGAACACCCAAGCATCGCGGTGAACCATCATGTCAGAATAAATCATGGTGGATTCAAAGAGGCTGCCACAGGGGCGTGCCTCAGGAAAGAAGGATCTTACAGCAGATATTTTGAAGCAATGGCCCTTGGTCAGAGGGTCATAATGAGGCAACTGCCCAGGGCTGGGCATACAGGTGCTGGGAGACTGTCCGTGTTCTGCCTTGGTGTCTATCTATGAAGCCACCATGCCTAAGATGCTTTCTTCATAATTTCCTGGACCTATTAGCCTTCCTTTCGTAATGATTCCATTTTGGTTTTGACAACTTTCACCATCCGTACAGTGAGACGGGATCTGTCAAGAAACTGAGCTTCCGAGATATAGCTAATAACACGGAGGAACTGTTTATGATCATATGATACTTGAGCTAAAAAGAGAAAATCGAGCTGGGGAGATGGCTCAGTGGGTCATGAGCTTGCTGTACAAGCATGAGAACACGGGTTTACATGGCATCATGGGAAATCCAGCCGTAGCACTGGAGTCTTTCGAGAGTCACAGTTTGAGAGTCTGGGACAGATGGCTTCTTAAGCAGCCAGTCAGAAAACCAAGGTTGGGAGCCACTTAGAAGTAATACTCGATGTTGTCCTTTGACCTACAAAACAACAGGCACTCGCACTCGAGCGCACGCGCGCGTGCACGCACACACACACACACACACACACACACACACACAACTTACAG
The DNA here is from genome assembly GCF_963924665.1 of Micromys minutus. Classification (NCBI taxonomy): domain Eukaryota; kingdom Metazoa; phylum Chordata; class Mammalia; order Rodentia; family Muridae; genus Micromys; species Micromys minutus. The sequence goes on from NC_137969.1 coordinate 243,214,603, forward strand.
AGAGAGAGAGAGAGAGAGAGAGTCAGCGAGAGACAGAGAGACAGAGTGGTGTGGTCGTGCATACCTGTAATTCTATACCGAGGCAGTTAAATTGTAAATGCAAAGCCACCTTGGGCTATATAATGAAGTCTGTTTCTGCCTTGCCCCCAAAAAACCAGAGGGAGGGTTATGCTATATTATATACTATATAGTGTGGTCCCATCATCTATTATCCAATTGAGAGGAAAATGCTACAGGAATACACCACGCTCACTCGGGTGATCTCAGCTCGGTAGAACAGCTGGTTTGTATTCTCTCATTGCCCTGGTCTGTACATTTAAAATTATTTTTTTTAATAAACTTGGGTTCTGCTAGAAGAGAAAACTAGAGATTTTGTTTCTGACAGAGTAGAGAGGATGGAAGCCTAATCTAATCTGAGATGCCTCCTTCCCTATCAGAGGCCACGGAGAATGCTCTCTAGCAAGACACCCCAGCCTTCCGTAAGGCTGCACCAGTTGCCTGAGTTGGGGATTCCAGAGATGCCGATGGGGGAATGCAGTGATGACTGGGATCCAGTGTGGCAAGTGTTGACTTGTCCAGCATTAGTGGTCCCAGCTGGAAGATCCTGAACCAGGAGTGAAGGGCGAGAAAGGGGGCTGACTCCAAAAGCAGGGCCCAAGCACAGGATCTGACCTGACAGAGGTCAAATACCAGGCTTCTCTAAAGGAGCCACAGCGAGAATGAATGGTCCAGCCCTCAGGCAAGGAGAGAGAGATCCCAGGGCCCCTGCAAGCCAAGGGCAGAGAAGATACCAGAAATTAGGATTGCTGTTGAGTTTTTGGTTTGGCCTGATTTGGTTTGGTTTGGGGTTTTTAGACAGGAGTTTTTTTGGTGTGTGTGTGTGTGTGTGTGTGAGAGAGAGAGAGAGAGAGAGAGAGAGAGAGAGAGAGAGAGAGAGAGAAACAGACAGACAGACAGACAGAGACAGAGAGACAGACAAAGACAGAGAGAGAAATGAGAGAGAGAGAGAGAGAGAGAGACAGAGAGAGAGAGAGACAGAGAGAGAGAGAGAGAAATGAGAGAGAGAGACATACGGAGAGAAGCCCTATAGTCCTGGCTGTCCTGGAATTAGCTGTAGACCTGGCTATCCACAAGCTCAGAAATCCGGAGTAAAAGCATCCACAGCGCCACCTAGCATTAGAAAGCAGAGTTGATTCTCTAGGCCTGTTCTTCCCAAGAGTAAACAAGCCAAGCTGCTGAGAGTCAGCTGTAAAGAAGACTCAGAAACACAACCAATGGCCTGGAAGAAGTACAAACCAAACGGAGTAAGTCTCCTGGAAGGGGAGCACTCGCCAAACCCAGGTGGTATTTGGTTTCATTGCGCCCTCTGCTGGTTACCAACTGAAGTGCATTCACCTGTCGGACACCAAGGAAAATAGTTTCCCCCACCCAGGGACAGCAGGGCTCTGAAGCTGAGGTTTGCTTTGGGTGCCAGACTATCATCTCAAGTAACACATTAAAGAAGTTCGTTTAAGTAAAAAATTAAAAGTTCATTAAATTACAAAATTGCTGTCCAAAACACATTTAAAGAAGTTCATTCAATTTTAAAAAATCAAAATGCTTTAATCCAAACATATAGCATGAATATTAAAATTGCCTCAGGCCCCTTCCAGACATTGTGTCTCATGTGAGCAATCTCAGCACACTTCCAGTGAGACACAAGGAAAAGACAGAAGCGTCCATTAGAAGCATGCAGGCTAGCTAGCCTGGAGTGTGCTATGTAGCCGCAGAAACAATGAGACAAGACCAAGCCCAAAAAGCCGTTCTCTGGTTTACACATGCATGCTGTAACACGTGCACACACACACACACACACACACACACACACAAATGTGAAGATACTTTAATTAAAAACATAAAGCGTGTAGACAATGTAGTAAGTAGTATATGGCGCTGAGGTGCTTACATATGTTATGTGATATTTAAATGCATAGAAGAACATCTGAATTTTTACTATTAATCACTTCTTTATAGTTAAAACTTGAAACCCTTTCGACTAGCTTTCTCAAACACATGATTTACACGCCGAGGTATTGTGTGAGGCTCTCTGGGTGTGAGACCCAACTGAAGAAAAGCAGCCTATGGTAAGACATTCTGGTGATTTCTACCCACACCTGCCGTCTCAAGTCCGACACCCCCTCCCCCCAGGGCTGCACAGTCTTTGTCCCGTCCAATTATCTCTATCACATTTATTATCGTATGGCATGCTATGCAATTTATTTACCTGCTAATTATAAAATTCCTCAGGGGAACTTTGTTTTCTGCCTGCTCCTTACAGTAGTTCCAGCCCCCTGGGGAGAGCCTGGGGCGTGGTGAGTGTCCAGGAAGAGCGAGTCCAAGAGATCTGGGCTGGGACAGTGATGGAAGTGGCACAAGGTGACCATGAGATGCCCAGACATGGGGGAGGGGAAGCCTCGTCTGGCTTGGGTCTCGTTGCGGTGACGTTCGTTGCGGTGACGTTAGCCAAGATGTTCTCCAACCACCACGTGTGACTATAATCTTATCCCTCTCCTTCCCCTCCCCCATCCTCATCCCCTTCTCTGTATCCTCACCCCTAACTTCCAAAGCATGCAGCTTCTCCTTGGCTGAATCAGTACCAACACCACCTCTCTCTGAAGGACCCAAGAAATAGAAAATAATAGGACAACAAACAAACAAACAAATAAACAAAAAGCCACAAAGCTTACTTTTACTCCATGACAGACAAGTTGAGTTAGCTAAGTCTCTCCAGTGCCTGGGGAGATGGAAGGGGTGGGTGAAAAGAGAGAGCTCCAGCAGTCACTGTGTGGTGGGGGAAAGGAAGAATTTGTTTTTCTGTTTTTTAGTTACATGAGGAAGGGGAGGCTTTGTCTGGCTTGGGTCTCATTGCGGTGACGTTAGCCAAGATATTCTCAAACCACCACACCATACTGTAGTATGTCCCATAGAAGGTAAGTCTTAAGCATTGGTGATGTGTGGCCTCTTAGTGATCCTCCTGTCCTTTCGGTCATATTAGGGTCACATCCCTAGGCATCCCAGGCAATGCCGGCCTTGTAGTGTGTCACATTTAATAGACCAGAACCCTTAAAAACCTTTTCACTTGGAACTTTTTTGCCTCTGAGACGGAGGCTATTTAGCCCTAGCTAGTCTAAAACTTGCTATGTAGGCAAAGCTGGCTTCCAACTCACAGACACCTGCCTGCCTGTGGAGAAAATTCTTGTTCATTTCTTCCCTCTTCAGTGGGGTCCTGGCAGGCCTCGTGCCTCTGCCCACTCTGTGCCTTTCCAGCTTTCCAGTCCTTCTTGCCAGTTCTCTGCTTCTATCACCCCTCTTCCCCACCTCAGACTGCGGTCAAACCAATTCGGTTGCCACCCACCAACTGTTCAGCTGCCAATCATGCGACCTAAGCATTACTGTGGCTGTTGGTCCACCGCCCGTGCTGTCGCCGCGGATCTTCGTGCTATCGGTCTCCAGCCTCCCAAGAGGCTGAGGCGATCTACTGTGATTGTGTAGAGTTTTCTCAGTATGTCTGTGGAGTATTTAAAATAGCCGTTTGACTAAGCGTCCTTTTGTTCGAAGTAGCTATTAATTGTGGATTCAGATTTCCTATCCCTCAAACTCTCACTTAGGAATAGAACGTAAGGAGAACTTACATTGACAACATATCATTAACACTAAAAACACTAATTAATAGCAATGTATAACACCTGCCCAGGGTCCCAAACGAAGTTTGTGTCCCTCCTCGGTGGCACTTGGACTCTGCCGTCTTTCAGTGTCCTGTCCTTTTTTTTAAAAATTATTTTATTTATGTTTACATGTATAAGTTTGCACACCACATGCTTACAGGTGCCCTGGATGGTTGTAGCCACCATGTGGGTCCCCTGCTCTTCCCTGCTGAGCCGTCTCTCCAGCTCCTCGAGGGTAATTTTAACACAGTATTGCCCTCATCAGCCCCTTGTCATCAATGGGAAGAAAAGAAAATGCACACATTTAGATGACTTTAGGCAGAGAAATATTCTCAAGACAACTGGCAAATGACAGAAAGTAAAAAAAGAACATAAATGCTGTGAACACATCAACTTCTCAGTCCCAAGTGCCATTGCTGCCTTTTTTGCATTCTTTTGTCTTAACTTACTGACAAAAGTCTAACAGCAGCTACTATGGATCCCCTCGAGTGAACTATTTTAAGTTTGCCCACGTGTTAACCCAAATCGCTGGAATAAACACTTAGTTCGCAACTTCTCCCGTGAGAAAGTTTGTCCCGATAGGCTTCCGTAGCCTCGCTCTCCTTTTTTTTTTTTTTTTTTTAAAGTCACTTCCGCTCCGGACGGGGTCGCGTTAGTGGATGCACTTCCGGCGGTGGCGACTTGGACGGCTGAAGGAAGATGGTGAGTGACTAAGGGTTTCGGGTGGTAGTCGCGGGTACCGAAGCGCCCCAAGGCGGGAGGACGAGGCGATGCGGCGCTCCGGTTCATTGCAGCCCGCGGGTCGGAGCGTGTCTCGCTCCTCGGCGGGCACGGCGCCCGGGGAGCTACGGGGCAAACCGGCTGTGAGCCGATCGAGTAGGCGCCGAAGGGCTAGAGCGGAGCGACACAGCCCCGGCCGACGCTGGGGACAGCGGCCGAGCTGCAGAACCAGTGTTAGTGTTTATCCGCCGACGGCTCAGCGCTCTCCGGTTTGGTTTGTTGGGCTAGATTCAGATGTGGGCACTCAGAGTACCGGGCGAGCACGGTTGAGGTCGCTTCCTCCGTGGCGCTTCCATTCTAAGGAAGGGAGACAATAAACATGTCAGTGCCAGATCGTTATGTGGCTGTGTTGTAAGAAGGTGAAGTCTGAGTAGAGGCCCAAATTAAGGGAGTAGTAATCCGTGGTAATATCTGAGTGAAGCCGGGGCCGGGCAGAGGGTCAGAAAATACAAAAGGAGAGAGCCCTTTGAGGGAGTACTGAAGTCAGCCTGAATCATAGGCTGCTAGGCCGGTGCTTCTGAGTGTGGGTGAAGACCAGAACACACGAAGGATCTGTGAAGACTTTGAAAAGTATTCCAAACATGCGCCTGACATTTCCCCAGAGTTCTTATTTTTAAGAACAACCCCGAAGATTATTATTAATGTCCCCATTTTAACGAGGAAACAGTGGCCATATAGGTGGGACACAAATCCTTTTCTAGAGCAGTTGAGAAACACTCAGGGTTTGCGCTAAGTCACTTAGTGTGGTTTCTAGCAAGCTTTGTAACAGTATACAAGTCCGTTAACCTCTCTGGACCTTGGTCCTTTGATCTGTCTGTATATCAGGGGTACTTTAAAAATCAAATGGCTCAGGGGCTAAGAACACTTGCTGCACTTTCAGTAAACTCAAGTTTGCTTCCCAGCACAAAGGCCAGGAGACTCCAGAACAGTCTGTAACCCCCATCTAACACCTTCTGGTATCTACCGCCTCGCCCCCGGAAAAAAAAAACAAAAAACAAAAACAAAAAAAAAAACCTTAAAAAAAAATCATTAAAGTCAAATGAGGTATTATTCCAAGGGTGTTTAGTGCTCTGCTCAGCATATTTCCAGAGCTTTATAAAAGGCTTAGCTCTTATTCTTTGAGACTGAGAAGCACGTGAATTGTCTCAGAGATGAGGAAAATATCTTTGACTAGAACCAAACTGGAAAGATGTGGGAATGGTAAATGACCCTAGGAAGGCTAGGTTTGGCAAGGACTGAGCATGCTGAACTAGAGAGTTTAGAGCAAAAAGAACAGGGAACAGCTGATGGGTTTTGAGGATTGAGGGACAGGGTAGTAGCTCTCTGGGGGAGGCTGGAGGCCAAATAAGACATAGACAGGAAGAGAATGGGGTGTGGAGAGACACACTATAACCAGGGTGGATTTGAACCAACCCCTGCGAAGCTGCACTGTAACAATCCTGACCCAGTTGGAACTTAATTCATAGACACGATAAGGAAATACATTTAGTGTATTCATTTTCAGCAGCGAGTGAGAAGAAGCTAGAATCCACTTGACATCCAAGCTCATGGAGGAGCCTGACTTACCCCACAGGCCACATTCCCAGGCTTGTCAGTAATTCATCTGTGACAGGAATCATGAAGCCTGTTTTGGGATTGTGCTGAATTAATTAGTGAAGGAAAAATAGCTAGCACACACATAGACCCGTACTGCCTCCCAGACATTGGCTGTGTCAGCCATGAGCAAGATGTCCTAGGACGTAAGAGGTTGTTAAAGGCTCTAACCTGCTCATCCCATTTCAGCACAACTGAGTCCCCCAGAATCTCTCTTCAGCCCTTAAGTATTTTCAGAGTAAACCACAAAGTTTTAAGAACCTTGCATGTGGTGGAATATGTTTGGCAGCATGTCTGCTTGGTAACCTTGGTGTGGTGGTTTTGTCTTGATACTAAAGCTGCTAGTATTGTAGTGAGAGGTGCCTCCCTGGGGTGGTGAATCAGTAGCCCCACTGTTATTCCTGTTTCAAAGCCCACCATTGGGTGGACGAGATGGCACTTGAGTTTTATGTCCAGGAAAAGAATCAATCCCTAGAAGTTTGTTGTCTGGCTTCCTCACGTGTGCCCTGGTGTGCAGGCACAGATCCACACACACACACACACTAAACAGCGTATTTTGCACAGGAATGTAAAATTCCATCATTTAAGTCATCACCCTGTGTTAAGCATTGTTTTAAAATCAGAAATCCCGGTAAGGTTTTCGTACATTTTAAGATGATAGCTTTTAGGATGAGAGACTTTTCCAGGCATTCCAGGCTGTCGGAGCTTGGTACATAGCTGTCAAAAGTCTTTTGGGTCCTGTGGGCCTCTGGAGAGAGTAAATGGCCATGGATATGCAAGATGTGACGTGACAGCTTTCATAGTCTGGGGTGTAGCTTATATCAGAGAATGGCAAGTCTGAACCTCCTGGTTGAGAGGGGTGCTCTCTGACTGATAGCTTCCTTATGACTTGGTCATTGGCTGGTTCCTAAGTCATGCCTCCACAGTAAATGCGTACCTGGGCTTCCAGGTACTCGATTTCTACACTTCAGTGGAGATGTGCTTGTGGTTTAGAGTCACAGCACCAATAGGATGCTCTTTTGAACTGGTTGTATTCTGAATTGATCTGTGCCTGTCTTTTTTATCCCTCAGGGTCAAAGTCAGAGTGGTGGCCATGGTCCTGGGGGTGGCAAGAAGGATGACAAGGTAAATAAGTAATAAGCAAGATCTGACTGTGCTGTAGAAACTGCCTGAGGTCTCAGCAAGTTCTTTATGGTGCCACCAACTTTAAAAGTGAAGAGCTGCAGCTGTTTCAGTGACCTTGTGTACAGATGGGTACCCTGCTTCATTTTTAAAGAACCTACTGCCCTGAGTTAGTGATATCTTTTTAAAGCATAAACATTGTGGAAGTTTTAAAGTAGATCACCTGTAAGTGTTTGACTTTCTGAGGTGTGAGATGTGCATCATCTAACCAAACAGCAAATAACTCAACTCTGACATCTGTTTATTTACTGAAACAAATCGGACTCGCTGCCATTTCTCTAAGGAAATTACACTTACTTGCTGCAGTCAGATTGTACTAAGAGAGCGGAATGTAAAATCTACTTTTTGAAAGGTGGTCATTTTGCAGACTCGGGTGTGTGTGTGTGTGTGTTTGTGTGTGTGTGTGTGTGTGTGTGTGTGTGTGTGTGTGTGTGTGTGTGTGTGTGTGTGATTAAAAAGAGACCATCTGTGTGAGGTGGGGATGAGAGGAAAGATGGAAATAATGTAACTATATTTTAATTTAAAAAATTAATAAAAGGAAGTTATTTTAAATACCCTAAAATGTTCTAGGGGAGCATTTGTACCCTAGAAATAGATGATAGCAATACAAAAGTAAATGTCCATTTCCTGGTTTCCATGTAACATCTTTTTCCTACTCTTCTAAAAACTGAAGGACAAGAAGAAGAAATACGAACCTCCTGTCCCAACTCGAGTGGGGAAAAAGAAGAAGAAAACGAAGGGACCAGATGCTGCCAGCAAACTGCCACTGGGTAACGTTCTGCTCTTCTGCTGTCCCCCAGCCCCCAGGGAGAGGACTCTGCGTGTATCGTGTATCGTGGAGTACAAAGGAGGGCAGGAAGTGGAAAGACTTAAGCTAGCTCTGGTTATAACCCATGATTAGCCCTCTACTGGGTCACCATAGAAGTTACATTTTATCTTGAAATACAAAGTTACATGAGTCTCATGCTAACCACTCACAGTGAGCCAGGGTGCAGGTCTGTAATCCTAGCACTCGGATCCCGGAGGGAGGGAGGGAGGGAGAGGGGGAGAGAGGGAGAGAGGGAGAGAGAGAGAGAGAATGACATCCTATTCACTGTCTAAGTAGCTAACCTCTCTGAGGTGTTACACATGTAAGTCATTTATCATTTATCGCTTTTTAATGTTTTCTTATCCTATGGAGGGCACACACATGGCATGCTACAGTGTGAGGTCAAGGTCAGAGGGCAGCTTTGGGAGTTCGGTTCTCTCCTGTCACCGTTCTGAGGGTAAAACTTAGATCATGGGCTTGCACAGAAAGTCCTTATAGAACCTTTATCTTGATGGCCCTGTTTGTTGTGAGGCATGGTCTCGGATTTTCGATCCTCTTGCATCAGCTTCCCGAGTGCTGGGTTAATGCACCACAGTGGGAACAGAACTTGAACTGCTGACTTTCATACTGGAAAGTGAAGTATCACTACATTAATGTTGAATATGTCTGAACTAACATTTATTTTAAAATGCCAATCTTTTAATGGACTTCTGATGACCATAAAGTAAATCTTTATTGTAAATTTCTAAGTTCCAAATGTCTAAAGCCTTATTTTTTAATTACAGTAACACCTCACACCCAGTGCCGCCTGAAATTATTAAAGCTAGAGAGAATTAAAGACTATCTTCTTATGGAGGAAGAATTCATTAGAAATCAGGAGCAGATGAAACCATTAGAAGAAAAGCAAGAGGTGAGTGGAGAAGGTTCTGTACTTTTCTTTACTGAGTGAGTTCTGCTGAGAACCTAAAACTGTCATCAGGTGAGAGTCAAGTGGGTGAGCCTGTGCACACTTCTGACTGCCTAGCTTTTAAACCAGGGAAATAGCTTAGCAGGTAAGAGTACTGACTGCACCCTGGCAACCACGTTACCTGTAAAGGTAAAAATCCACATGCAGTGCACACTGGCACCCTGAAGTAAGACAGGAGGCGAGACTAGACAACACAGCCACTCAGGAGTTCTCCAGGTAGCCAGGAGTACACACGCAGCAGGTTATTCTCTGGTCTCTGCACACTCGTGCACTTACACAGAAAATGAATGAATGAGAAAAGCAAGCATTTGCTGCTTTGTAACTCAAGGCAGATGCTTTGTAAATGCATCTTCTGCCTTAAGGTCTAATCTGCTTTTTCTTCTTGGCTATTTAGGAGGAAAGGTCAAAAGTAGATGATCTCAGGGGGACCCCCATGTCTGTAGGAACCCTGGAAGAGATCATTGATGATAATCATGCCATTGTGTCCACATCTGTGGGCTCAGAACACTACGTCAGCATCCTGTCATTTGTAGACAAGGACCTGCTGGAACCAGGCTGTTCAGTCCTGCTCAACCACAAGGTGAGTTGTGGATCTTTAAGGAGACTCATAGGAGTGTGTTCTTTCTCTTAGACATGGCTGCTTGTGCTGGCATTGGGTCAGCAAAGCACTCAGGAAAGGGGGAAAGATACTGGTACTGTTTGTCATAAACAGAGATTGAAAAGGTCACATGCTAAGACTTGATCCTTCGTAGGTACATGCTGTGATAGGGGTGCTAATGGATGACACGGATCCCCTGGTCACAGTGATGAAAGTGGAAAAGGCCCCCCAGGAAACCTATGCAGATATTGGGGGACTGGACAACCAGATCCAGGAAATTAAGGTATGGCGGGGACCAGGTCTGGGTTTCTGGAGTTGTGGTTTCTTAGAGCTGTCCTGTTTGGATGCTTGGAGGTTTGCTTTTTTTCCCTTCACTGAGCAGTTCCAGCTGTGGATCTGTATGTGCTCAGTACTGTTAGGAACTGGGAACCACAGTAAACTATGCTAGTCCTGTAGTGCTCTAACACTCTGCATAGTTAATATGAGTGAGCATTGGGTGAAAATGTGGTGTTCCCAGCTGTGCTGACTTGTGCTGTTATATGGAGGCCCACAAGTGCTGAGGCCCAGGCCATACTCCCTGCTTCTGAGTGCTCCTGGAGCCTGGGGATTGTGGCTGTTCAGAGTGGCTATGTGCCAGCTCTTCCTTCCACCCATAAGGAAGTCGTCAGAACTGCCAAAGATCTCCACTGTTTTCCTTCAGTTTTATTTTGTTCCTGAATAGCTTAAATGTTCCTCAAGGTTGACCTCTGGAAAGGAAAAGGAAAACTGGGTGTGGCTTGGAAAGGGAAGTTGATTAAAAAAAAAAGAAGAAGAACTTGGTGAGACAAAAAAACTCAATGAGACATACGTCCTTTTTAGCATGTCCTACCCTAAGTGGAGGTTCAGAAGAAAGATTTGTGCTTATCTTTGTGGAAAACAAGATATTTTCCTGTCAAGTACTACTAATAACCTCAGTTAAACTTTCCTTTTTACCAAGTGTTTCTTCTCTGTAGGAGTCTGTGGAGCTTCCTCTTACCCATCCTGAGTATTATGAAGAGATGGGGATAAAGCCCCCTAAGGGGGTCATTCTCTATGGTCCTCCAGGAACAGGTATGCCTGCTGAACACTGTGGGCACTCCACTCCTCTCTCCAGCAGCACTGGCAAGACAAGACACCAGTTCCTTAGCTTAGCTCTGGAGCTAGGGTATGGAGGAGAAGTAGAACATGCTGCTTAGCGTGCACAAAGCCATGGGTTGGGTCCACAAGCCGATACCATTCCCATACACACAAAACAAGTTCTTAACCTTGGTTGACTGTGTACACTGACATCAGCTTGGGGGCTCTAAACATTGTTGCTGCTTGTCCCAGCCTCAAAGGCACATTTGCGTTCACCTGCAGCATGGCCAAGCCTCAGACCAGCAGTGAAGATGGCCTTCAAAGTTATTGTGAGGTGCTGGATCGGGTCCATTTCCTGCAATAGCACTACGAAAATACTGTTGGACGATGATAAACACACATTTAATACTACAGTTGGTTGGTTGTCCTAAGCTGTAGAGACCAAAGCTTGGCAGTTGATTACCTTGCAGATTAAAACGAGAGTGGTCATTTGCTTAAGAGAACTCATGTTGAGTTCCTACTGACCTGTGTTGATAGCTATGAAGAGACTGAGAAGTACTTTCCCTAAGAAGCCTGAAGCTAGAAGAAGCCACTCTGCTTTATCCCAGTGGAAATTAAAGCCACAGAGAGGCTGGTGATGACTCAGGGCCACAGAGCTTTTGGCATTAAACTGGTAACAGCTGGAGCTGCAACACTGTCGTCCTGACCCAGCAGTGCACACCTCATGAGGTGTGGACAGGTCTGTCAGAGCGGGGGGCTTGTTCACTGATTCCCTGTGGCACTTGAAGTAACCAGCAGCTTGCCTTGCCTACTCCTATACACTAAGATCTCATTGTCCTAAAGGCCCACCCCGTCTTTACCATCCCAACTTGGTCTCCAGGAATCCTACTGCGTCCTTAGGCTTTTCACCAAGCAGACCACAAAGCTTAGCCCCTGTCATTCCCCAGCTCTCCTTCATTCTGAGCTAATACCCAGCCCTCCTCACTCACTTTCAAATGGCCATGGTCTTAACAACTCTAAAACTCTTCAGCTGGGTACTCTTTGGTGACTGGCCTATGTTAAAGGCTGGTCTTTGGAGCTGGGATGAGTATCAGCGTTGTTTAGTGCTCCCAAAGTGAATTCACAGTACATGGTCAACCAAGGCTAATGGTGTGTGTGTGTGTGTGTGTGTGTGTGTGTGTGTGTGTGTGTGTGTGTGTGTGTACAACCTGAAAGAAAAAATACCAGTGATAGAGCAATGTTAGAAACACTATTTGAGGGGCTGGAGAGATGGTTCAGTGGTTAAGAGCACTGACTGCTCTTCCAGAGGTCCTGAGTTCAATTCTTAGCAACCACATGGTGGCTGACAGCCATCTGTAATGGGATCTGGTGCCTTCTTCTGGTGTGTCTGAAGAGAGCAATAGTGTACTCAAACATAAATTATTTTAAAAGTTTGAGATCCATGAGAGGAAGTGCCTCCCTGGGGAAGAGAATGCCAAGTCTAAGACGTCTTTTGCACTCCCCAACTCCTGTCTGTGGGCTCCGTCGACTGGTTCTGCTTCCAGTATTTTGAAAACCCACAAGCCTACCCAGTACTACCTTCCTGTGGTCTGTGTTGAAGGCTGTTTTGTGTCAAAGTATGTTATCACTAATGGTTCTATGGGAGTTTATTTTGTTTTCTAATCCTGGGTTGAATAAGCCAGATTAATTTTTTGATTTGTTCATTTATTTATTAGTTTTGATATAGGTCCTCATGAAGGCCAGGCTGACTTTGAATTCACTGTCGAGCTCAGGATGACCTTCAACTTCTAGTCCTCCTGCCTCCACCTCCCAAGTGCTGGATTCTAGATGTTTATTACCATGTCTGATTACTTTAAGTTAATTCTATGTGCAACTTAGAATGGATTCAAGAAAAAGCTCCCTCCAGAAAAAAACAGATTGTATTGCTGGTACAGAAAGCTAGTACCTTTCTATAGGTCATTATGGTAATTGTTTAGATCACTGGTTCTCCTAATGCTATGACCTTTTAATACAGTTCTTCATGTTGTGGTGACCCCACCTATAAGATGATTTTTGTTGCTACTTCATAACTGAAACTTTGCTACTGTTATGTTTGTACTATAAATATCTGATATGCAGGATATCTAATGGGTCCCAAGTGGGTGTTGACCCACAAGTTGAAAGCTGCTGCTTTAGATGACACTTTGGGCTCACAAAATGTCTCAGTGATAATAGTGCCTGTCACACAAGCCTGGCAGCCTGAGTTTGATCTTCAGAACCCATTGAACATGGAGGAAGGGAAGTGTTTTTGCCAGGCTGTCTTCTGTCCTCCACACACACTCCATGCCACGTGCCCCATACACAGATACAACATGCACATAAATATTATGTTGTTTAATGAGAAAAACTAAGTAAAGATATTGACAACATTGTCTTGATGACTTTAAGGAAAGCTCAAAGTAGTCAGAGTTTGTATTAGATTAGGAGAGCTGAACGGCAGACAGCGGTGTCTTGTCTGTGTCCGTCCATCAGGTGGGATGCTCCTAACAGCAGTTAAATGGCTTTCTTCTTTGTCTTAATCTCTTTTCCCAAAATAGGTAAAACTCTATTGGCCAAAGCAGTAGCGAACCAAACTTCGGCAACTTTCTTGCGTGTAGTTGGCTCAGAGCTTATTCAGAAGTACCTAGGCGACGGGCCAAAACTTGTTCGGGAGCTCTTCCGGGTTGCTGAAGAGCATGCGCCGTCCATTGTGTTCATTGATGAAATCGACGCCATTGGGACCAAAAGGTAGACTTGCCCTGAACTGGCATGTAAGTTAAACAGCCCTTGCTGTGCGTGGCCCTCTGGATTCTTTGTGCTGGCATGGAGCTCGTACCTTCCAGACTGGGGACTCAAGGGATCATGGTGGTCTTCAGGCAGAGTTGCTGTGCAGTGGAGGGTCTAAAAGTGTGTCTTTCCATCTGTGCCACTGAAGACAAAGCACCACAGCCTGGGTGGTTTAAAAAATAGAAATTTGTTTCCCCTCTGTTCTGGGCCATGAAATCTAAGAGCAGGGCTCTAGCATCATTGTCTACACAGGGCTACGTCTGCTCTAGGAGCATGCCTTGTTGCTCAGTGCTCCAGCAGACAAGCATGTCTCCATCCAGCAGAGCAGCAGAGAAAGAGGGCCCATGCTCACCCCGACCCCCCCTCCCCAGCCCTTTCAGAAGGTGATCATCACAGTGCCCGTTGTCAGGTGTAAACTGAGGCGAGTTTGACCAAGCATGTCGTGCTGCCACTGCTGTACCGGAGACTAGGGAGTGGCTGAGGCTGAGGAGAACCTGTCCTTCTAACAGCGGTTTGGTCTTCTTTGTCTCTTTTTCCAAAGATATGATTCAAACTCTGGCGGTGAGAGGGAGATTCAGCGGACGATGTTGGAGCTGTTGAACCAGTTGGATGGATTTGATTCCAGGGGAGATGTAAAAGTCATCATGGCCACAAACCGGATAGAAACTTTGGATCCAGCACTTATCAGACCAGGTCAAATTTGCTTTCGTTTCCTTGTGGGAAATTAATGGGTTTGTGTTTGAAGTGTACACTGGGGTCGTTGTGCAACAGTACAGAGAACGGAGCACTACTGTGCAGTGTAGTTTACCAGAACACAGCTTCTTGATTGGAGAGATGGTCGGGTTAGGAAAGCGCCTGCCCGTGGGCTAAAGGGCCAGAATTTAGTCTGAGGAACCACATATACAAGGTGGTTATGATGTGTGCTGCTGTGATCCTAGTACTGGGGCAGGGGACCACACACACACCAAATTCAAGTCTCTGACACTGAAGACAGACGCGAGCGCGCGCGCACACACACACACACACACACACACCTAATTCAAGTCTGTTCTCGTTCTAGTTTTGCGCTATTTTCCTCCCATTGCTCAGAATTTCCTTTTTAGCTTAGAGCACTTGCTTTTTACCCTGAAGAAAAGATTGGTAGGCCATGACTTACGATTACATTCAGGAAGCACGAGAAGCCGTACTGTGGAATGATTCTGTGGTGGGATTGCTCTGTCCCAACCCCATCCAAGTTCTCCTTGTGTTTATTCCTGAAGGTAGCAGAGTAGGGCTTAAGTGGGGTGAGCTCAGATGTAGGTACTCACAGAGCACAGAAATGTTCTTTTTAGGGTTCAGGTGGTGTTCCCCACAGCATCGTCTGAGTAAAGCTGCCCTGGTGGATCGGGCTCTGAGTGGGGCCGAGTGTGGGTCTGATGAAAGTAGCTGAAGCTTTGTAACCTGCAGGCCGCATTGACAGAAAGATCGAGTTCCCCCTGCCTGATGAAAAGACCAAGAAGCGTATCTTCCAGATTCACACCAGCAGAATGACTCTGGCCGATGATGTAACCTTGGATGACTTGATCATGGCCAAGGATGACCTCTCTGGGGCTGACATCAAGGTGAGTGGCTAGGTGGGCTTGCCTCTGGAAATGTAGGCTGTTAGACTGCAAACTCTAGGAGTGGCAGTTAGGCTGAGAGTGGGTGCCTGGGTTTACAATCATTCATGCGGCTTTGACATTGCATCCAAATGAAAGATTTGCTTTTTATTAGAAGTCATTTAATGTGTTAATTTATGAAGTAAATGACCCTACCCCCATAAGCCCACAAGGATCAGTTACTAACATTACCACCTGTGCAAGACCTGGGTGACCTGCTTAGGAAAGTCAGACTTTGCCTTTGCCCTCTGTGAGGGAAGCGCCTGCTGGAAGGTCCCCAGAATTGCAGAGTGTACCTACACTCTGCGCTCTTCTTCCCACCCTGTGTGGATGGGCTATACTCAGTTTTACTGTTGGTTTCATTGCAGATGTGAGTTAATATGCTTTTCCACAGCTCTGTGAGCAATGAATGCAGTGCAGGCTCCCTTCCCTCAAGGAGCGGGATCCTCCCCAGTGTGCTGCCTTGGTTAGGGAGGAGCAGCACAGACATTTCCAGACCAGCGCCTGCAGTTGGTTGCTGAGGTCACTGGCATCAGGCCTGTGAAGCTAGGTTAAATAGGTTAAATAGCTGAGGGCACTCTTTCCTATGGACAGTTACTTTAATCGTGCTATACCAACGTTTCAAGAGTTCAGAATCAAGAGTTACCAGGATCTGTGCACCCACACACCCATCACCTAAGTTTAAATGGCTAACCATTTCCTGTCCTCATGCACACCTACTTTTTGGTTGAGCCATTTCCACAGCAACTTTTAGTGCCAGGACTGGAGTCTTTTAGTCTTGTTACTTTGGATTTTTTTAGGTTTAATTTTTTTGTTTTGTTTCTTTTTCAAGACAGGGTTTCTTTGTGTAGCTTTAACTGTCCTGGAACTTACTCTGTAGACCAGGGTGGCCTCAAACTCTGAGACTTGCCTCTGCCTCAAGTTCTAGGATTAAAGGTGTCCCACTACCACCTGGCTCTAATTTTTACTTTGAACTATATTTAAATGTGTATTTGCATGTGGGACTATGCCTAGAAATAGAGGCAGGAAGAGGGCATCAGAATCCCTGAAGCTTGACTTAGTTTGTGAACCCAAAATGGGTGCCAGGAACCAAACTCAGAGACCTGCAAAATGTCAGCGTATTTACGGCAATATATGCTCTGATAAATAAATCAAATGGACATGCACTCACCTCCCTGCCTTTTGGCATATTACTTTTTATATTTCATAGAACTGTTTTTAATGAGGGGACCAGAGTTCAGAGCACTGTCTGCTCTTCCAGAGGACCCAGGTTCAATACTGAGCACCCACATGGCAGCTCCCATCTGTCTGTAACTCCAGCTCCAGAGGACCCAACACCCTCACACAGTCACACATTCAGGAAAAGCACATGAAATAAACTTTTAAAAAAGAAGAAAGTAAGAAAGTTATTTTTAGTGAAAGTAAAGCTACAAGAATTAACTCACTGCCCAGAACTTGAGCCACAGCTCAGAATCCCAGATCTCTGGGCCAGTCTACCCCCTACAGTCTTCCCAGTTTATGCATCTTGGATTCTCAGAAATTATGATACATGAGACATTTAAAAAAATAACCTGTTCCCAAATGAGCAATTTGTGTTTAGTCTGTCTTTTACTTTATTTCAAAATATCTCTGAATTCCTTAAGTTAAAAATAAGTGTTTCAGTCTGAACATACTGTTCTTTTTTCCCCCTTTCTTTGTAGACAGGGTTTCTCTTTGTAGCCCTGGCTGGCCTGGCTCTGCAGCTGACCTGCCTGGGATTAAAGGCGTTTGTAGCACACCCGGCCCACACTGTTCTTTCTTTCAGGCAATCTGCACAGAAGCTGGCTTGATGGCCTTGCGGGAACGCAGAATGAAAGTAACAAACGAAGACTTCAAAAAATCTAAAGAGAATGTTCTTTATAAAAAACAAGAGGGCACCCCAGAGGGGCTGTATCTCTAGTGCCGCAGAGTCCGCAGAGTTGTCTTCAGGGAACTTAATGAGTTTCCCCCATCTGGGAGGATGGGAAGCTGCCCCAAGGAATTATTTTCCAGTTAAGTTTTGCTAGTAGAAAGCCTGTATCATGGAGGATGCCGTGTGGTCTGTCTCCATTGTTGTGGTCATTGTCCCAATAAAGGACTGGTTTGCTTTCTATTACTGTAACGAATACTGTGTCCATAAGCAACTGGGGGTTGGGAAAAGTCCATCTCATCTCAGCTTAGGGTCCATCGTGATGGGAAGTCAGGGCAGGAACCTGGAGCAAGAAGCAGAAGCTGTGGTGGAATCCACTGCCTGGCTTCTCAGTCTGCTTTCTCATACACCCACTAGGGGCGGCACCACTCATAGCAGGCTGGGCCCTCCCACATCAGGCATTTATTAAGAAAATCCAGTACTCCTGCCTATAGGCCAATCTGATGGAGACATTCTCTCAGTTAACATTCATCTTCCCAAACGACTGTAGCTTCTGACAAGTTGACAGAAAGGTACTCAGCATAAGCATGCACTCTCGGTCTGGCTGCACGCCCACACCGCCCTGCAGCAGATGTTCCTGTACTAGGGAAGCTCATAGACAATCACAAGGAGCCCCAGTTCATATTTCTTAAGCCAGTGCCTTGGGCAGAGCCATAGGCCAGTAGTCTTTGAATAGTAAAGGCTAAGTTAATGTGGCTGAAGGAACTGCTTTACTGTGGGCTGTGTAGGGCCTCGACACTGGGCTGAGAGCCCCGAGGAGTCAGGGAAGAATCTTATCCCAACCATGCCTGGCTCAGTTCTGGGTTATAAACCTCCATTCTTAACAGATGGTTTCTTAAAGCCACAAGGAAGTAGGTGGCCTATGGAGGGAAGGTGTATTCCTCTCCTGTTGCCATGACTCAAGTACAAATGTATCGTAGCTTATAGGTCAGAAGGCCACTCAGAAAGCTAGAATCTTGGTGTCCACTGCACTCCTTCCGGATGCGCAAGACAAAAACACATGAGGTCCATATTGGCAGAATCAGCTCCTTGTGTTTGTGGTCAACTGAAGGCCTTTCCCAGCTTGCAGAGGCCATCCTGACTCCTGGACCCCATCAATCTCCACCTTCACAGTCAGAAGGTCACAGACAGTAGGTCAAGCTCTGAGTCTTGTCTTTTTTCCCTCCCCCCCCTTCCAGTGTGTTCCTTTCTACTTTTCCTTTTCACCTTCCAAGAGTCTTCTGACCAGACTGATACCCTAGGACAGCCTTCCTACTTTTTGTCATTAAGATCTTCATATGTAGCCCAGGCTTCATTGTAATCCAGACTTACTGTGTAGGCATTAAGTTCTCAACGTTCCTTCTGCCTCTGCCTGGACCATAAGAATTTGACAGCATCCCTGACTAACCCTCCATAGGTTATTCACAGGTTCCAGGTCTAGAATGTGGCTACCTTGGGGATGGGGAAAGAGTCTGCAGTGGGTAGTCTGTTTGTATGGTCTCCATGAGAAGCTACACAGCATCAAAATTCAGCCCTGAGGGTGCCACCTGGCTTGAAGTGTCAGAGACCTGGGCTCCTGTGAAAGGCAGACCCATGGGTTCTTATGGATGCTCCTGGTCCAAGTCTACCTGTTGGCTAGACTTGCCACACCTAGGACCCAAGACAGGAAACATTAAATAGCCTTCTCCTGTGCTGATGGAAGACAGAGAACAATGTATCAGCCCAAGGGCAAGTAGCCAGACCTGTGACTCCAGGGTCAGAGGCCTAAACCAGGATCCTGGACACATGCAGTGTTGGGCTGAGCGGGCTAGGGCAGAGAGAGTAAGAAGCTGCACACACCTCAACCACAAAAGGTTTATCGCTGGCATGACTCCATCTGTACATACAGATCACATATATAATATGTAAAACAATACATCCAAGCCCCACCAGGACAGTGGAGAAAGCCCCTGCACAGCTGCGGCTCTGGGCTCTGTGGGCAGCCTGGCTGCAATCTAATCCTCCAGCAGCAGCTCCAGCTCCTCAAGGGGCAGGCGCACACGGAGTTCCTTCTCAGTCATCACATCCAGGATCTCCTGCAGCTCATCTGGGAAATACTGCACAGCATCCATGTACAGCACCTGGTGGCAGAGATAACACTGGCCGTAAGCGTGGAAGAGTCCCAGCGTCCCTGTCCTGCTGGTGTCCAGGGAAAACGGGATGGCAGTAAAGACAGTGAAGCCTTCGCCCTGATTTGCTGAGCAGGGTCAGCAGGCACTGCAGTGACCCTGTCTGGTCTGGGTAGGACACGGGCATCTGGGCACTACAGGGGAATGCCGGGAAAGCAGCTCACCCGTAGAGAACCATCTCTACCGCTACAAGGACAGGTACAAGGAACTCATGCTGTGGGGACGGTGTCAGGGGACGGTGTCACGAGGAAAAGGTGTTGGAACAGGGTACTGCCCCGCAAAGCCACACACCCTAACACTCCTAGGCAGGAAGCACCCTGGGAAGCTGAAGATAGCAAGCACTGAGTAAAGCTTACCTTTGCCCAAGGACAGCTCTGGAGGGCCTTGTAGAATACACCTTTGCTTCTTTCCTTGTTTCCCAAGGAAACCTGAGTTAGGAAGAGATTAAAGTGAGCCATGGAGGCAGGGAAGCTAAGGCTACTGTGGCACAATCTACCCCTGCCCTGAGATAACGGAAGATAACCCTGCATGTGGGCTGACACCAAGCAGGGGATGGTTCCCAGTGCCAGAGAACACTCTTGGGCTCAGCCGTGTTAGGTCCCCTTTATACACTATCATATCTGGGTGTTAGAGAGAGTGCTTGGGGGTGAGATGCTCATGGAAAGCCATCTGCTATCTAAAGAACTTTATCTTCAGAGAACCAAGAATCCAGGATCCCCTGGGTACTAGTTACATCATTTCTCTGAGAGGCATTACACATCAAGCATGATGGCACGTCCACCAGGGGAGGCTGAGGCAGGAGGATAACAAATCTTAACTGTTAAGAGGTCCCATCACACTGAGACTGCCATCTGCTGAAGTTCAGCCTATGTAGGAAATTTATCTGCTGTTTGTCTGATTCCTTTTCTTTCTATATCCAACCAACAGTGAGGCTTAATGCCCTAAACATTTCCGCATGCTAGCACGCAGCAAGTGTGCAAGCCACCATCCTTGACAGCCTCACAGAGCAGCTCTCTCCTATCCTGACACCTCTGCCCACACCTTAAACTTTAATTCTTCTTTACTTTTTTTTTTTTCTTTCATCTGTAGTTAATTAACCAAAGTGCTAGGAGCCCACCCAGATGCCTCAGGAACTGCCAGGCAAAGTCACTGCTCTAATTAATCCTTGGTTTTAACACTACTTCAAAGATACAAACTTCTTAAGGGTCCAGACCTTTCTTTTCAAATCAACAGCAGTTTTTTGTATACAACCCAAGCATATCCACTCCCTAAAGTCTCAGTAAAAACACTGTCATCTGACCTGTCCCTGTGTCCATCTAAACACTTGGGACATGAAGCTGACAAATATACAAGTGTCCCCACTCCACTCTGAGACTCTTTCCTTTGCTTAGGAAGGTTGGGAGACAGGGAAAGGGAAAGAGACTGACTAAAGCCAGAGTTTCCTGTTGGCTGTATCAGGCTGCCAGGCAGTCAAATAAGGACACACCATAAATACCATCTCCCCACGCAACCCTCTGCTCTGCATGGAATTCAGCCATAAACCTAGGCTTCCAACCCTAAAGAATTCCTCCAAGTGTTGGGGACACAGTTCAGCTGGTAAAATGCTTGTCATAAGCACAAAGATCCCCAGAACACACGTAAAAAACAAAAACACAAAGCAAGTGTGGTAGCAGAGAGCTGTTATCCCTACACTGGAAGGCAGACCCCAGTGGGCTTAGCCTATTTGGTAAGTTCTAAGCCATGTGAAAGACCCTATTTCAATACAAACAGTGAAATGCACCCAAGGAACAGTGCCCAAGGTTGACATTTTGACCCCCACACGTGTATACACACACAAACACCTACCTAGACAGAAGAATGATTGTGAAGGCTACAACTCTGCACCTAAGAATGTGCCTGCTTTCGCCCCATGCACTAAGAGCTGAACTGGGTAACACATCGTCTGGGTCCCTTAGGCCTTCAATACAGACCGGGCTGATGTGGAGACCAGGGAAGGCACCTTGGTCTAAGAAGTAGGTCAGACTGAATTCCTCTGCCTTCTCCTCTAGTGGTACTGGAGACTGAACCCAGGGCCTGGCATGCTAGGACTGAGCTACATCCCACTCAAAATTTCACATTCTTGATGGAACCTTATCTTTTAATAACAAAGTTAAATCAAGACCAGGAAGTTCTTGTGAATCGAATGGCAGGAATGTCGGCTTCTCTGAAGTAAAAGCTCTTGGACCATCTTCCAAGGCACTACTAGCTTAACAAAGCCAATTCAGAGAAAGCAAATGCCCAGTAATTACTCTTGAATTTCGTTCTTTCAAATATCCTGAAAGAGGAGACACTACTCAATCTGGTCCACATAAAACTTAGCCAATGCCCAAGAGAGGGAAGGAAACAAGGCCCTCCTTCCTGGGCAGCAGCTACAGACGGCTGCAGTTTTGCCTGCTTATAAATTTATACACTGGGCTTTAACAACAACAACAAAAAAAGCAGAGTCCAAAAGTATTTTCTTTTCTTACCAGAAAGTTCAAATACATCCTCCACAGAAGGGGGCACTGGCTGCCCATGTCGCTGCGAATTGCATTTTCAAACAAAGCTCTGATCCGATGTGTGAGGCCAGTCTCGGGGATTGTAGCATGGACCTCCCTGCCACCTACCCTGCAAGGAAAGAACTCAGGTCACTCTAAGACAAGTTCTGTCCCCAACATCACAGCGGGAAAGACATACTTCAGCAATGGCAAAGGGCAGCAGCACCTGAATCCATTTTTCAGGGAAGCTCTGTCCCCCAGGTGTGGACATGCTGGCCGTACACTTGTGGCTCTTCACTATGCCGAACCTGCCCAGCAATCACACACAACCCCATTCATCAGAATGCAAAGTCCTCCCCTGGGAGAAAAAAAGGCCTTCCAATTTAAAGTGGACAAGACTCGGACCAAGTGAATATCACTGGATAAAACAAAAACCAAGCAAAATAAAGTTATCATTCAAAGGAATCCTAATTTATTAGGACTTCACTGGTGTGAAGCAAAGCAAACATTCCAAAAAAAACACAATGATTCCTAAAGCTGACGTGCTTCCCAAGATGATCATCAGCCTTCAGATGTGCCACACTATGTCAGAAGACAAGGAAAGCCTGACTCGGTTCTCAGTGACTGCCAGCAGAGGCCTGCAGCCTCTGGGCCGCATCTTCAGGCCACACACTTGCTGTGCTGGACCTGAGGGGAAACCCCTGAAGTCAGTTCTTCTGTGATTACCATTTGACAGGAGGGAAAACTGAGAGGTGACATGCTTGCCCCAAATCACCCAGGTGACAAGTGGCAGAGCAGGTCCTGGCATCAGAGCCTCTAGAGTGTGTACACTTGACAGCACAGAGCTCTCTTTACAGCTCCTCAGACACACCAGAAACCAGTCAGGGTGAAGCCTGGCACAGGAAGATAGTCGCCACCGGTTCTAAGAGGATGGAGCACTTCCTAAGTGTCTTACTCACTTTTCAGTGACACAACTAGAGCAGTCACACCGGGTGTGGCAGGGCCTGGGCCATGTCCACTGCTATACGCCTGAGACCTGGCAAGTGGCTGCAAACACAGCAGCCATCCCATAAAGGTCTGTGAAGCCCATGCAGGAGACTGCCAGTAATTACCTCTGAACAGATTCCACCAGCTTTTTCCTCAGCTTCTCAGCTTCGATTGCAAAAAGCCAAGGCTCCAAATGTTTGGCAGACCTGGTAACTGTGTCAAAAAATCTTCTGGTCTTGTTAGCACTGTGGGACTTATTCTGAACCTGTACGTAAGCCCTCCAAAGGACCTGGTTGCCTGGATACAGCTTTAAAGCGTCAGAGAGGGTCTCTCGGAGAGGGGCCAGAGGGTACACACAGACGTTCATGTGGAATCGCAGCAGACTTGTGTGCATCAGGGTGACAGCCTCCAGAACACTGGTCAAACTCTGGGAGCTGGTGCTGTCCTCTGGCCCAGGGCCTTCTAGGGGAGCAGAGCCCTTCAGTCTGGAAAATACCTGACCATATATCTGCACAGCAGCATCGATCCCTACGGTCAGATACTGGAAGAGCATAAAGCATTTGACCAAGCTACCCAGGCAGTCCAGAGACTCTGCAGTCACTGGGCTGGAGGCACAGCTCTGTCCCAGGCAGTCCTGCAGAGCATGCTCATAAGCCTTCCGAGCTTTCAGAACCTGAGTGGACGAGACCTGCCCAGTGTAGGGCCCCCAGGGACTGCTCTCCGTCAGGCGCGTTAATATGTGGAGAGCTCGGCCTACGGTGGCTCCTCTAGAGTCGGGCGACAGTTCCATCTCCAGCTCGGCATAGAGCAGACTGAGTTCACAGAGTTCACGGTCCTTCCACTCACTGCTGCCCGCCGTGCTAAGCGCCGTATCGAACACTTTTCTGGCATCCTCTGTGTTACCAAGCAGCCACTCCAGGTGTGCGTACTGCTTCCAGAGGCAGAAGTTGTTGCGGTTTTCCGGCTCCTTAAGGAGAGTCTTGGCTAGTTTCTTGCAGTTCTTTCCCTGAGACTTCAGTCGCTTCTTTTTAGTGTGCAGACACCAAAGGACCTACAGCAAAAAGAAAAGAACAACTCTGGGTCCCCAAACACTCCCTCTGTCTGTCACGCTGGGAGGCACTGGCAAGGCAGCAGTGCCTACACGCCTCAGCCAAATCTGGCTAACACCAGATCCCTGAGCTGGCGATGAAATCAGGGTTTACCATGGCCACAGGGCCCAACATGATCGAGGCTTTTACTCAAACTCCCAACACACAAGCCTGACCCTCTCCAAGTGCTCGCCTCCAAAGGGATGGGCCGCGTTTTCCTCTGAGCAAGAGCTTGCTGTGGGTGGGGTATGATGAAACTTACCATAACTCCATGTCTCTTTCCCACATTTCTGGTAACTCAATCACTTGGTCAATAACATCTTCCAAACTTGTTGTACAGGATGGTATGAGGAGATATGAGATGGGGGGCATGGAAACGATATATATGATCTAAATACATTGTGTTCATGTATGAAATTACCAAAGGATATATTGTTTTTAAAAAATTGAGAACACATTATCCAAAGTGAACAGAAGTCAGTACTAATAATGGCCAGCAGAGGGCGGAGCAGTGACTGGGAACCCGCTACAGAGCACAGTGAAAGTAGCTTATTTCCTATCCTAAGAAGCCCTGCTTAGGCTGATGCTGCCTCTTGGCACTAAGTGCCTGGATAGTCACAGACAACAGACAGCTCTGGCCACCAAGCACGGGGCTGTCTCCTGCCTGCCTGCTGTTCCTCCACATCTGAGGTGACTGCCAGAGTCAACCTAAGGAGGAAGTTTTGTGAGGATGACACACAGGTGCATTTGGGGGAAACAGTGAGATGCAGTGAGGGAGGAGACCGCGCCAGTTACCTTTGCAATCTCGTACCGTAGCCAGGAGAGGCAGAGCTGGGACTTCCGCTTGCCTGAGAACAAAGGCAGCACCAGGTGGAAGACATTGCGGACAAACTCCTCGCCCTCTCGGCTGTGACCTTTGGTCCAGCGAGGACAACCCAACTGCTCCATGTAGCCCACACAGCTAATGCCCGAGAATGAGGGGTTGAAGTAAGTCAAGGGCTTTTCATCATAAAGCTCATTCTCAAAGACGCTGCTCTCGTCCATAGCCAGGTAGAGGCAGGACGCTGGGGGAAGAAAGCCGCAAGGCACGCCCAAGAACTGCAGAAAGGCCTCAATGAGCTGGAACTGAAGGCCTGGGCTGGAAAGTCTGATCAGAGATTGCCCAACATCATCAAACAGCACCTGCAGACAAGACAAGACACGGCCAGTCAGACAGAGGCTCACAGGACTCAGCACTGTGGACAGACAGTGCCAATTCAACTCCAGTCAAAGTAGAGTACGTTTTTACAGACAGTAGCTAGGTTTTCTTTCAGCGCTAGAATCAGAAGGCCTCCCAACGCAACATGGACAGCTGGAGAAAGACAAGCTGAAGCCCGGAGGGGCAACCTGGGGACTCACGGAACCTGGGCCCTGTTCACTCTAGAAAGCAAAGGACTTCGCAGCTATGCCGGCAGATAACAGTTAAGAGACCTTTGATTCTAGGGTGGGAGATTTAAATTCGTAGTTTCTTTCTAGGCAGTTGCTTCAGAAAAGAAAACAGCTCAAAGACAGATGAACAGGACACGGTTAAGACAACAGGCGCAGTGGACCGTGCATGCTGCTGGCTGTAAACGCTCACGGGAGCACTGAGTCTCTGTAAACGTGACTTCCCAGCATCACTTTCAAACACACAGCCAGGGACACTGTCCGGTCTCAAGGTGCCGTCATACTGACTGCTTTCTTTGCCTCCCTTAGAGGAAACAAGCTCAAGCACAACCAAACTGGACTGCCCAGGATTCAACAAGCGGAACCATTAATTAACCAGGAAGCTTTTCTCCCCTGGGTTTCCGATTAGAGAAAATGCAAAGTGGCAGGAAGTTCCTCAGACAGTCTGCTCCAGAAACCAGCTCAGCTGTGAACTCCTTGAAATCCTCCAACGCCCAAACAAGGATCCCCCCTGCAGACATCCAGTAGCTCCATCCAGGGAAGGGCTGGGACCTCCCAGCAGCTCTGCTGCCCACAAAGGCCTGCTGAAGTCTCATCGGAGGCTGCTTCCGGTCCACCTCTACTCTCGAGGTCCTAACTGCAGTCTGACCACTCCTTACACCTCAGGCACAGAGGCCTCCATGTTCCAGTGTCAGATGCCCTTTCAGCACCCATGAGCTCTGGACCAGAGCAGAGGCCATGGAACAGCGTGTAGGTAGGAGTGGCAAGCAACAAGCAAGAGGCAACGCACCCCTTAAGGCACCTCAATTGCAGGAAAGCTCACAAGAGCCTCGTCCACTGAGAAAATCTCCTGATCTACACACACGGCATCACAAGACAAACAATGAGCTGGGATCCTGTAAAATGGGATCAATTCCAGGCATCAAAATAGCACTTCTTAGCCGGGGGTGGTGGCACACACCTGTAATCCCAGCACTCGGGTCACTAAAGGCAGGAGGATCATGAGTTCAAGACCAGCTCTGACTACACAGCCTCAATACAACAATAAACAAACAAAGTAGCTCATCTTCCTTTATTTTAAAGTCTCCAGAGACACTGGACACTAGTAGCAAGTCTCAAACCATTTAATGAGATAATTATCAGCACCAGCTCCTTCTCCATCCATCATGCCCAGGGGATGGAGAAGGCTCAGGGGTTCAAAACCATGAGACCCATTGTTCAGATCTATCATTGTCTACTTAACAAGATGGTAGCTTTGCATGTGCCTGTAACCCCAGATACAAGAAAGGTAGGATCACTGGGGTGTGCTGGCTTTCAGCCCAGCCACAAAATTTCAAATCCCTGGGTTAAGGAAGAGACTCTGCCTCAAAGGAGTAGGTGGAGAATAAGAGGAGAGAATACTTGATTCTCTCTTCTGGCTATCATGAGCACACACATGCATGAACACATGCACACACTCACGCACACGGGCACACGCGAGAGCACACACTGCAGAGTACATGCCTGTCGCTCGGGGTCCTCACAGTCTTCCTCTGTTTGCTTCTTGGTCTTATCAGGGCGCCAGGGACGCCAGTGCCGCTGGTCTCGAGAACGTTCAACAGCAAGCCAGATCTGCCACCTGGGCAGGGTCTTGTCTTTTATCTCCTGGTCCTCCTCTTCTGGTTCCTCGTCCTCCTCATCTAGACAATAATGAGACACCTAGTTCACTGGAGCAGAAAATAAACCCATCATCACCACCATCACCTCCTGTACCAGCTCAATGTGGGCAGATGACACAGAGAAAGATCACCCAGGCTGCCCCACCCCCACCTCAAGGACTTTTGTGAAGCAGAGAGTCCCAGAAAAAAAGAAGCAGATAAAGGATGAAACGGTGATTCTTTTTTCTTAATGCTTTCACCAAAAACAAACAAACAAAAACCTGGGAATAGAATTCTAGACTGTCACTGCCCAAAAGAACTTCCTGAAATGATAAAAACACTATCTGTGCTAAAGTTGCCACCACCTACATGTGACTCACTGAATTCTTAATTTCATTTTAATGCACTTTAAGAATAGACAGCTAGACGTAATTATTTCTGAACACCATTTTTGAATAAATGGAATTTAATAACCGCACTGGTTAACCCACATGATTTTTAGGCAGTGGCCTCCTATTTGTGACTTATCATTATTGCTTGACTTAAAAACTGTTAATCTAGGAAATCCAGCCATTTATTTCACTGTTTCCTAAGTCTGAACATGTAGTATTAAAGAATAAAGACGTCTCAGTTGCCTGCAAAGCCAAGTATTTCCAGGGCATAGTAAAATGCAGCAATCACATCCAGAACAAGTTTGGTGGTTTCTTTTTTCTTAAGATTTATTTATTTATTATATATAAGTACTCTGTAGCTGTCTTCAGACACACCAGAAGAGGGCATCAGATCCCATTTCAGATGGTTGTGAGCCACCATGTGGTTGCTGGGATTTGAACTCAGGACCTCTGGAAGAGCAGCCAGTACTCTTAACCACTGAGCCATCTCTCCAGCTAGTGCCCATCATTGCAGAAAGATGAAGGCTGAACGCACTCACACGCACACACACACATATGCACACACACACACACACACACACACACTAAAGCAAACAACAAAGCCTGTGCAAGCATGCTCAGGGCAGCTCTGCTCATCACAGCCAGAGACAAAACAGCCTTGATGTCTAAGGGAAGACTGCAGACTGGCTTACCTAGACCACAGACTGATGCTCAGCAAAAAACGACCAAACCCCTGGCACAAAAGCAACACACATGCGTCTCTGAGACTTGGGCTAAAAAAGTAAAATCACCCTAAACATCACAGAGCAAACAAGGGATGCCGGAGAAGCAGACCAGGTGGCAGCAACATAAAATGGTGCCCGCAGCTGTAAAGGGCAAGATGGAAGCTCCAAGAATTACAGGACTCTCACGTGGCTGGGCAGTTCTACCTTAAAAGGCTCAAAGTAGACTCAGCCATGGCACACGGAGGTTCGCAGCAGCCCAAATGGAGCATGCAGGGGAATATTATACAAACTCGAAGTGAAAGGAGATTCTGGTTCATGCTGCAACACAGACGACTCCCAAAGACACTACAGGAAGAAGAGGCTAGCTACACAGGGACAACGATGTGGCTCCTCTCCTGGGAGCCTCCTAAGTCATCAACTGTAACTGCCAGCGGAGGAGGGACTCGGAGGCAGGTATGGTGATAGCCGAGGCTAGTCCAGCTGGAAAATGGAAAGGTCTAGAGATGGCCGCCAGGAACGGCTCCGTACTGTGTTTGTGTTCATGCAGTTAACGTTACCAAACTGCATTCTGAAGAGCAGTTACCACTGTAAACTTTATATTTTGCAACTCATTTTTTTAAGTTGTATAGCAGCTGGGGAGACAGCTCAGTGGGTAAAGGGCTCACTGAGTGCAGATCACCCAGTGTACACCTATAACCCCATCAATGGGGTCAGGAAGAGAGGAGAAAGACACCAGCAGATCCTGGGGATGCTCTAAATTCTGTGGCAAACTTTGTCTCTAAAACAATATTGGAAGCAACGTGGTAACGGCTGGGCAAGCATCACCCATTCATACCTACACACACATGCATATATCACATGCACACAAATGATTCCATTTGTAGTATTATATATCGGAACTGATCCTTGTGTTCAGTAACCATGGGAAAGGAAGGATGGATGTGGCTGAAAACAGTGGCAAAAAAACCCACAGCCTTGAAGTGACGAGAGAGCTGTCGTGACGGTGAGGACACCAAGTGGACTCGGTCACAGCACATCCATCTTCACTGCAACACCCCAACCAGTGAGACTGTCTGGTACATATATGTATAACGTGTATACACACACGTACATGCACGTATTACACAGTGACAGAAACACACACAGGGACACAGACTGGTAAAATCTGAGTTTCTGGACAGGACACACTGTCGCTCTCTGTTATCTAGGTACATACACATGCACAAGTACTTCGAAATTAAGAAGCAAAGTCCTGATAATTTAGGAAAACCAGGTTCCCAATGTGTGCTTCTTGCCCAACAATAGCTGGTTTCTGAGCAAGCATCTTTCCCGCTGAGCCCTGCTCTCTTCTTGCTACTAAAACTATGGCTAAGAGATGGGAGCCAGAAGTCTGCCTTGTATTCATTCTTACTGGCTGGTTCTGTTGTGGGTATAAACCTAGAAAGTACTTTGGTGTCAAACACAATGACAACTATGAACAAGCTAGTTGCCTCTTGGTTCCTAAAGAGGCAAGATTTTGTCAAAAAAAAAAAAAAGTTAGTCTGAACCCTGACAAAGACTACCTTAAATCTATGCCCAGAAGAATGGGAAGTAGGGGCTAGCAACACTCCAGCCACTTGAGAAGCAACTCGGAAAAGCCCTTCTGGAGGCCTCAGACTCTGGATGCTCAGAGTGCTGCATGCTGGGAACGGGAGCTAAGTGCTTGCAGTCCAGCGTCTGATGAAGCCCTTCCGACACTGATGCTTACAGTGCTCTTAAGCCACCTCAGTTACACAGCTCCTACAGAGAGACAGTCATGAGGAGGGAAAACCTAGCCCCACAGTGGAGGCAAGCCTCACTCTGTGAAAGTACTTACCTGGGTTGACGAGTACCCAGCCACCACGCTCCTGCTGGTGCATCCACGCCCGCCAGCCGCGGGCTCCCTTCTCCCCAACACGTGGCTCTCCGCTGTCCCAGAAGGGCTCAAAGAACTCCACCTGGTTCAGGGTAAAAGACAGAAGTGAGGCCAACACAAGTCAAACTCCTGAGACTCCGGACCAAGTAAGTGCAGGTGGTTGTCTGGGAGCATAGGATCCCTAAAATGTCACACAGCCGACGTCTATAGTCAGCCCACAATACACACAACAGGACAAGCAATTACGTCAGCAGGCAGCCTCGAAATGAGCTCCATCACCCCACCCCTGCCTGGTATAAGCGCTAAAGTGTGAGCTGGACTTAGTGACTTCTTACATCAGGCTATGAAAGGCTGGTCAAGGTTTGGTGACAAGAGCCTGCAGCTGGGTAGGAAGGCACTTCCCAGTTCACACCCTGCTGGTTCAGTCTAACCACCACCAGCTCCATTCATGCTGCTTGACCCCCTACCTGACACCTGAGGTCATGTTGTTTTCAAGACATTTTGAGAGAATAAAATTCTAATTATCAGTGGGGCAGAATGAGCTCTCGAAGGGACAATCACATCTTAGGTAACTGCTTAACACTAACCTAGCTCAGCACATAGCAGGAACTTGAGAGATGCCTTTAGCACAGGCGAGTGGAAGGAAGGGAACTGTGGGACAAAGCCATCTGCATTTGGAGGCTAGGCCCTGGTGTCACCTGGACTTGAGATCTGCAGTGTATGAAAACAGATTATAGGCAGTCAGCCGTCCCCAGGAACAGAATGGATGGAGCACTGAGCAGAAACTGACCCTGTTTTTCATCTTGTTATCATCGACTAGCAATAGGACTTTCAGAAGCCAACAATTTTCTCTACTGAAAACTTTCTAGAGGAAGCTTTGGAGGGCAAGCAGGTTTCTGGGAAGTACGTCAGAGGCGGACAGTCACAGGTACCTTGAGGGGAAGAGTCCCTCCAGAGTCACAGGGCCAGGTGAATGACACTATCCTTAGAGAACAAATGAGTGACAGTCACACGAAAAAATGGGATGGAAAGACTACAGACGGGCTTCTGAAACAGTGACTTAAAGATAAACAGATAACTCAATGCCTACCAAGTGTAAAGGCCTGGGTTCAATCCCCAGTACTGCCTAAAGAAAACAAAATGTGCACTCAAGCAAGGGCTGACTTTTGAAGATGTGATATTTGTTTATAACCTGAAACAGACAAACATAGCAACCCCTGCCTGCTTTGTCCACTCACCACAGATCAAGAGCCTCAGCAGAGGGTGAAAGAAGGATTCAGACCCTCACCACAGCACCCCAGAGCTACTTCTGAGCATATTGAACACTTAAAACATCACAGCACATTTTAAATCTGCCCTGTATAAAAGCTAATTAAAAATTAGCTGCGCCAGTATTAACAGGTTTGTATTTTAACCCCACTTTGTCTAAAAGTAGCATCATAATAAAAATGTCTTCCTTTTTCTCACTGCTAGTCCACATGAGGTCTTAACTTCTCAGAAATTCTTTGGGCTCACTGTAGACTCAGATGCTCTCGCTACCTTCCCCCAGGCCCTTTCACAAAGCAGAAAGCCAAGTTTTTTTTCCCAGTGGACAAAGGGAAGTGGTTGTTTCATAGCCACACAGCGCTTATGCTGTATCATGTTACCACATGGCACCGATATGGGAGAGGTCTTGTCACCTTAAAGATGAACCCCTTCTCGATGAGGACAACTGCCAAAATGTCCACGTGTGACACAAGAACAGCTCAAGCACAATTGTAGGCAACAGGGAGGTAGCAACACTGCCCAGACAAGGCAGAGTGACACATAACTCAAAATGGGCTTTACGACTATGCACGCAAGGCTGCATTTAAGCAAGGAAGCAAGACTGTCGGCGGACTTCATGTGGAGGAGGGGGGCTCCCCCTTTATCTGCCCAGCACACCCCCTGTCAGCCTAGAGGGATTCTCCCTGGTCGCTGGAGTATTTCTGAGAGACGGAGTACCATACCTGTACTTTCGTAGGCAGCTCTTTTACACTGTCAGGCTTGAAGAAGGTGAAGTCAACCATGGCCTGGAACAAAGAGATGACCCTCTCCGAGTGGCCAGCCTGCCGTAAAAAGTGGCACTGCTGAAGAAAGAGCCCTGCAAAGAGAAGCAAAAGGGGACAGATCTTTGTTGATACCACAAAGGGAGAAAACATGAGCTCTCAACATGCAACTCAACACCTAGAAGTTACTGTTATGTCCTCAGGGTCCTGGTTTAAAAGCACGAACAGGCTGGAGACACGGCCCAACAGTTATGAGCACTTTCTGCTCTTCCAGAGGACCGAAGTTCAGTTCCTAGCATCAACAACTACACCTCCAGAGATCTAGCACACTCTGCTGGCTTCCTCAGATACCCACACACGTGTGCACATAGAGACACATATACATACACAGTAATAAAAGCAAAATAAAACCTTATTGGATTTTGAGACAGAGTTTCTTGGTGTAGCCCTTGGTGTCCTGGAACTCACTATGTAGACCAGGCTGGCCCCAACCTCAGACATCCTCCTGCCTCTGCCTCCCTAGGGCTGAGATTAATGACATACACCACTATGGCCAGCTTAATTGTTTTTGATAAACAAATAAAAGGACTCATAACAGCACTATAATCTAGGTAGTTTTTATTTTTTGTATGAAACTACACAAATATTAACAATAAAACCATATACGGTATCTAAAACAAGGCAAAAGGTATGCCTGAATGACAGCTACCCAATACTCAAAGCTTACTTACTATTACAAGAAAAATGGTAGGAAGGGCTGGTACCCATTTCTGTCAAAGGGCAAAGAGCTGAACTCAGTCTATCACTAGCAAGCACTGTCACCATTCATTCACCCTATATTCAGCCAAGAGTGAACAGACCACAGTCCTGAACATTTGAACTGGGCATTCTGAACATCTGAAACATTCAATTCATCTGAATGGTGGTCTAACCCCATTTACGAAACAGCATTAAGATATGTAAGCATATGTAAGCATATCTCACTTCAAAAGAAAACTCCCATGTTTCTTGTTTTAATCGTGGTGTTAGCGATTAACGCCATGTTAGGGCATCACGAGTGCAACCGTACCTTCCGGCCACAAATACTGACTCTTTGTGTCAGTGAGGGAAATTCTTATTATTTCTAGAGTGATGCTTCTGTGTCTCTAGATTAACATCCAGATAACTAACTCTTAATAACAGGGTTTCAATGAAATGAATGTTGTCACATGCAGGTCCATCACCCAACAGCCCACTTCACATTCACGATGGGCTTGTAAGGCAAGTGCTAGCCTACTGTCCTGATAAGGAAGCAGGCTCAGACAGGTTCAGAAATGTGCACACTGTCACAGATCAGTATCTGTACACTGTCACAATAAAGAATAGATCCAGAACCCGAGCTGAAGAGTGACATTCTCCATCTCCGACACGAGACGCCTGCTGTACCTCGTGACTGCCAAGATTTATTCTACAGTCCTTGAGGACACACCAAAAGTATTCACACTCACTCCCATGTACGTAGTCAGTACAGCATCTCATGAACCTCACTGCCAGAGACACTGTAACTGGGGGTCTCATCAGCTAAGGCCACTGGCAGCCAAAGCAGTGAAGGCTGAGCTGTGTTTATTTGGTGACTAAGCGGCAAGGATGTCCAGTCATCTTTTTCTAGCTCTGCTAATGCTAACAGGCTGGCCACCCACCCTGCAAGCTGGAGGGGGATCTGTTCAAATTAGACACGAGTGGTAACACTTCAAATAAAACCCCCGCTCTGACAATTTAGACCTTTCTAAAATAAGCGTGAAAGCCAAACAAAAACAAAACCCTCCCACACAACCACTTCTGTTTATCTCCTTACCAAACATGGCCTCCTCGGTGCCTGGCAACACAGGGTGGGACAACATGCTGCCGTCTTTAACAGCAGACAAGGTACTCAAGCACTTGCCATATAGACTGTGGAGTTTGGACACAGAAAAGGTGCCAAACTGACTCTGGCAAAAGGAAAGATAGCGCTGCCACAGGCTGGTGTTGTTGGGGTGCAGGAAGAGGAGCTTCTGCCACTCCTTGGCCAGCGCACTAGGCTCCCAGAACTCTGAGCACAGCTGCAGCTTGGCGAGCTTCAGGTCCACGCTGCTTGGGTTGCTCTCAATGGCCCGCTCCAGCACAGCCAGCTTCTTCTCCAGGAGGAGCTTCAGGGACTTCCTGTGCTTCTCTTGCTCTCCTTCCCCAAGGGCATAGATGCCAGGACTCCTCATGACCTCGTCCTAGACAAGAACAAAAGTTACTAATATAAACTACACATACATGCTCCTCAGTTAGGAAGTGTTCCACCTGCATGACTTCTGGTGGGTTTCCACCTTTATAAATAAGCTACTAGTAAGACTGTTGGTAAACCACTTACAACTCCATTTAATAGCCCACAAGACAGTTCCTTTGGTGCCTCCAACACGTGGTGTATTCTCTTTATTTCTCCAGACAGTCCTTGTCATTAAGATTTCCTTATTACTACTTATTTGATTTATTTGGTTATGTGTGTTCCTATGCTATATGTATGTGTATGTATGTATGTATGTATGTATGTATGTATGTTTGATGACCAGAAGAGGGCATTGGGTGTCCTGCTCTATCACACTTCTGCCTTATTCCTGAGGCAGGATCTCTCCAGCAATCCTCTGTTGTCCGCAGACATCCACACCCACACACACCTTAGAGATAAGAGTCACAGGTATCTACGGTCTCTTGTGACACCGGAGCTTGGATCTGAATTCTTGTTCTCATGAGTATGCAGCAAGTGCTCTTAAGCACTGGGTAATCTCTCTGGCCTCCATGTCATTCGCCATGGATTTATACATCGATAACTAGCACACAGAGTGTTGAACAGGGTGGAGCCAATGGTACCAATAAAACAGCTGTAACCTACTAACTCGGCAGATCGCAGTGAATGACAATGACAACGCTGTGCCCCCTGTCCTCTCACAGCCCTGTGCCCTCGGCCTGTGTGCTCTGCACTTCAGGGCTGCCTTGTCACTGTCAGTGCATCTCCTCTCTCACTGCATTCCTGGGCTGAGATCCCAATCAGTGAGAGATGTCTGTCTAATCTGTGAGGCCCTGTTCTATCCCAGCACCACCCTACAGCCACCCATCCCTACCCCCTCATCACCCGCCCCTCCAACCACACCCCCACATCTACTAAAAAAGAAACGTTCTATTCGACTTTCACTCCATTCCCAGAATACACATTCCTACTCTGTGCTGCATTTTTCCCTCGATGCTTGGGCTCTGGACAATGGCTACAAGGAACAAGAAGCCAGGCCCAGACTTATTCAGAGCAGTTCAGAAAGTGCTACAGGACAGGACAAAGAAAGTGTAGTGGTGCACACCTACAATCTCAGCTACACTGGAAGCAGAGGCAGGAGGATGGCAAGGTCAAGGCCAGTCTTGGCAATTTAGATCTTGGCTCAAAATAAAGCAAAAAAGCTTGGGGAGTGGGGTCCGTAGCAGACACTTGTATATGCAAGATCCATGGGTTCAATTCCCAGTATCAACAAATGGGTGAATACATGGATGGATGGATGGATGGATGGATGGACGGACAGACAGAAAAGTGCTATAGAATAAATGAGTCAGCTCCAAATCAGCAATGTCATTTCTAAGTAAGAGGACCAGGGCAGTGACAGTTACCTGAAAAGCCACAAATGCCATCCACAGCTGCGTATCCCGGGGATTCTCCCGAACCTTCCTGTTAAACTCTTCCACTCTGGCCTTAAGAGCAGCACTCTCCCTGTCCTGTTGTGAGTCTGGCTGCTTTGATTCTTGCTCTGCTGGACCCTGCCCTTGTAACCACTGTGTGGTAGACTGATCATAAATCCCCAGAGGATTCAGCCATGTTATAACAGGAGCAGCCGCATCAGCAGAGTCCTTCACTGGGATGAAGGTGACTGGCTCGGAGGAGGGAGGCTCAGGGTTACTGCACACAGCAATCCCCTCAGTTCGCATTAATCCCACATTCTTCTTGGTAAAATAGCGCTCCAGGTGCCTGTGTGAGTGCCTCTTTGCTGCAGAAGCCCCTTCCCAAGATATACACTGTTTCTTAGGATTGATACCCAGGCAGGAGTCTCCCTTCCTCTTGTACCTAGTTAGGAAAAGAAATTGAGACAAGATTTTTGTTTCCCATGTACAACTACTGACCATCCTGAGACCTATCTCTTCTTACACACTCACCTCTTATGTAAAAATCTAAACAGACAAAAAAAAAAAATCTAAACAGACAGACCCTGTGATCTAGCAACTCTATTCCAAGGTTTTTACCCAAGAGTAAATAAACCACATGTCTACACAAAGCCTTGTGCTCCAATATTCTCAGCAGCTGAAGACTGGAGAGAATCCAGGTGGCCATCAACCGGAGAATGCATAACAAAGAGCAGTTCTGACAAATGCCACATGCTGACTTTCAGAGACACCTCACTGAGTGAAGAAGCCAGGCATGCTATAATCCCACTTACAACATTCCGGGCAGACAGAGGCTGAGGGAGGATGAGAATCACGAGAGCAGCAAATGTGGCTGGGACCCGAGGGACCATGGAGAAACATATGGGCGTCACAGGGTCACGGTAGCATTCATCAATGTGCAAGATTAACTGCATGTAAAGTTTAAACCAAAGGAAAACCCCAGCAAACTAATCAAGTCTAGTTACTAATGTACATATTCAGGAGGCATTATCCGTGGCTCATTCTGAAATGTATCAAACCTCTGGCAGGTTGATGAACAGACGGGAAAGGACTCAAGCATGAAGGGGTCAGAGGTAAAGTGTGAAGGAGTACCTGAGGGTTAGGACAGCCCTCTCATTCCTATGTATACAGTAAGTTCTTTAAAAGCTATCAGTTCATGACTACACAGTGAGTGTGAAGCCAGCCTGAAAGACAGAGGGAGCTCAAAACAGATACAGAACAAACAAAAAAGAAAACTGACTTCCAAAGGCTTGGAGCTAAACTGCATGATTAAAACCTCTGATCCTCAAGACCTGGGAAATGAGAGTAGGGCTCATTCATACCTTTGTCCTCTATGTCCCAAGTTCTCTATAAAGTCCTAACTGCCCACAGGGGGTCAATAAACACTCAGTTTTGTTTTGCTGCTGCAGTTTTCTGACAGGCCACTCCCCAAGTTGCCTAGGCTCCCCCCAGGCTGACAATCATGACTCTGCCTCACAAGTAGAAGGAATTAAAAGAATGCACCACCCCACACATTTTTTCAAATATTTTTGATAGATTACAGAGAAGAGTTCTAATTCATTACTGAGGCAAATGTCACCCCCTACTTTTATGCTGGTGTCTGCTAGAAATAATGTGACAAAGGCATTACCACCAAATGTCATTTGTTAAGTGGCATATGTGTGGGGCTGAATAAATAAAAATGCTCTTGCCACTTTTCAAATGGCATGTAGATCAGACCACACAGTTCCTGGATACCCTACGGCAGCTAATTACTATATGGTATTTTTAGATTCATTCCCGAACAAACATTTATTGAACACCCACTCAAACAGGCACTATGCTGTGCATCAGTGATAAAATGAACCCTAACTGACCTTCCAGCTGAAGCGTTCATTTTAGAATAGAGAAGAGCCATGTGCATTTACCACTCAACCACGGGCAAAATCCAACCGAATCCATGAAAGACAGACAGTGCTGAGAGTTCAAAGATGTTATTTCTAATAGAAAGGAGGAGAAGAAAGAAAGAAACCAAACCAGGGACTACAATGGCTACCTTGCTATATCTCCACGATACAGAGATTTATACTCCCAGTTGGCAGGATCTGGTTTCTTATCTGTCCTAAAGAGGTCTGTCGGGGTGTGAATATCTTCCAGCCAAATGGAGTGATGTCCGTCAGCAGCAGCAGCAGCAGAAGTGGCATTACTTCCTTGTCTATCACACAAAGAAAAAGGGAGAGGAACTTTGAAACTTTCTCAGAAACATTTGGCATCCTCAGGAATATGTAAGCTATATCTATCAAACCCTCATAGCATCAAACACACCCAGGTCCACAGCAACACACAAGCAATGAAGGGAAGAGGACTTTCACTATGGGAAGGGTTTGAAAATGAAGCAAAACCTGCAACCACGAAATAATACTTTAGCAAGAAAAGAACCCATCCTAGTAACTACCCCGAAGGATACAGTCATGCCTTTTAAATATTTCATTTCAGCCAGGACTGCCAACACAGCCTACACAGTCCTGGCTACTCAGGAGGCTAAGGCAGAAAGAGTATAAGCTCAGGGCAACTTAGCAAAATGCTATACTAAGACAAAAAAGTTAAAAAAGAGAAGGAGATCCAGCTTAGTTGCCCTATGAAATAAACCCTGAGAAATAAACAAGAAAACATATAAAAATATTTAAGTGCCTGTAAGTATTATCTTAGTTACTTTATTATTGTAAAGAGACACCATGACCAAGGCAACTCTGAGGGCTTGCTTACAGCTGCAGAGAATCAGAGCCCATGACCATCACAGCAGGGAACATGGCATTGGGGCTGTAGCTGAGACATCACATCTTAAGACAACCACCAGGAGGCAGAGAAAGAGCTATCTGGGCCTGCCATGGCCTTCTGAGACTCAAAGCACACCCCCAGTGGCACATTTCCCACACAGCCACACCTTCTAATCCTTCTAATCCACCTAGGGACCAAGTATTCAAGTATGAGCCTGTGGAGGCCATCCTCTTCCAAACACCACAGCCACAACTGCAAATGAATCTCCAAAACAAGCCTGGTTAGAAAAAAACATTCCTGCTCTACCTAAGACACTCTAGGGTACTAGCCAAAGAACATGACCACACGCCCAAAAGCGACAAGCCTTTACATTAAAGTGCACTGTCCTCACCTCACATGATGTATTTTAAAGGATTCGAAGGTTTTATTACAAGTGAGCACTTTAAAAAAGAAAGACCATAACTACTCTGACTTGCTTTATCTAATGTCACTCTGGCATGGTCTCAGTCTTCACCTGGGCTATATGGACATATGGACATACATACATACATACATACACACACACGCACACATACATACATACATATAATGGTGAGAGCGTCCAATAAGACCCTGACCTGTCTCTTAGAACCCATCTATGGACTGGCAGAGGTTCAGCCCAGACACAAATAGATTGGAACCACCTCCTTGGAGTGAAGAGAGGAAAGGAAGGTTTTCTGGTCTCTAACATCTTTTTTTCTTCCTCTGAAGAAATGAGGTCACAAAGCTACAAAATAAATTTGGTAGCTCTGTCCAGATACTGTTAAAGATTTTGGAGACTTCTAGATCCCTAATGGCAGGAAATAGAAGAAACTGGTATTTCAGGGGTGCAAAATAGCTGCTCACTAAATAATTTTTAAATGGCAAGCCTTGGGTTGAAACATATATTGAAAAAAATTTCACAAATGCCTGCAGGACAGCTGTGGATTTCTCTACCAACTCCTATGAAGCAACGGAAGAAAAGCAACCCTGTGGAAATGACCAAAAGCATCCGCAAAGGAAGAAGCCTCAACCCCAGGGGGCAGACAGCAGCCACAGAGCTCACCCCAGGAAACAAAGGTCAATTCACGGCTATCACCTCTAGGGATTTGTCCCTCCATGCCCTGAAGTGGAGTCCCACCTGGTATGCTACCTTCTAAGAAGCCACTTTCCTGACATCACAGAAAGACTTTCACAACTCACTAATATCTTAGTCCTTACTGTGTGGAAACAAGAGCTTTGTCCAGCTCAGCTTTGCCAGAATCCACTAAAGTTATCAAGAAAGCAGAAGAAAAACATTAGGACAATCTATTTTATCTTAAAAAACATTATTTAATAAAATGGCGTTAAAGAATCTATCTGGGAAATGGGTAGATAGATACCAGACAGTGAGTGAAATGCTTGCTTTGAAAGCATGAAGCCCAACCTCAGATCCCACGTAAAGATAAGGAAGCTGCACACTCCTCTAACCCCACAGAAGCCGAAGGAGCCCTGGAACTTACTGGCCAGACAGTCTCTAGGGATAAAGTGGACAACCATAGAGGATGACCCAGTATTGACCTCTGGCCTTCACGAGCAGTAACAACAGCAATGTTACCCGGCTCTGAAGTTGGAGGCTGTGTGCAGGCCTGAAGACAGAGGCAAGAGTTCAAGCAAGCCTGGGCTACGTGAGACAAGTCTGGAAAGATACAGTGACAGAGTACTGTAAAGTGAAATGAACAACCTTTCAAGCAAGTGCTCCTGGTAGTTGAGGAAATCCTTTTAACTCATTTTCTACCATCTAGGAAAGGAGAGAAAACGAGAAGTTTCCAAAGCTACAACATAGGCTGTTTTAAAGGCATTAAAGTTTAAAGACTGTTAAAAAGTAACGGGGGCTGGAGAGAAGGCTCAGGGGTTAAGAGCACTGGCTGTTCTTGCAGAGGATCTGAATTTGGTTACCAGCACCCACATGGCAGCTCACAAATGTATAACTACAGTTCCAGGGGATTCCATGACCTCTTGGGGCCTCCACAGTCACTAGGCACGCACATACATTATGTATTATGCGCATACATACATGCAGGTAAAATGCTGATACACACAAAAGTCAAATAAATAAATCTTTAAAAGCAAGTAGAATGAGTACTATTAAAACAAACAAATCAGCCCACAAAAGATATAGAGCGTGTCTGAAGAGTAACACCTAACACACATGCACACGCACACACTCATACAAGAATACACAGAGTAAAAGATACTACATTCAACCATTGATGCAGCGAAAACGGATGAGGGATGAGGGTCAGGAATATAATAGTCAGTCAGCAAGGCAGCTACGATCCTGTCCTCCTAAACTTAGTCTGTTCCGAATGTTTCGTTGCTAGATGCCTCATTCCCCACCTCCTACAGCGAGCATGGGTGGCCGCCATGGCCCCTAAGCTATGCACTATTGGACAAGTCAACTCTCCTGAGAACCTGGTCACTGACACTACCTGGGATCCCGGAAGACTGCAGTGTTGGCCTCTGATGGAAACAGGGCCAGGTTCCAGGCCCTCAACTACAGAGCGCTCTGACGTCAGCAGGGCTCCTAAGCACACAGCAAAAGTACACAATCCTCCGGGAGATACAAAAATCCCAATGGCACTATGTTCTTGTGTGCCATTAAGAAAAATATATATAAATATATATATAATTTCTCTCTTGTAAAACACACAAGCAAAGCAAAACAAAAAGAAAAAAAAGTTAAATGAATAACGATTCAGGTATTGTAATGGCTAACACTGATTCTAAAATCAACACGATCTAGAATCACCTAGGAGACAAGCCTCCTGACACCCTGACACAACAGCCTCTAAGCCAGCAGTTCTCAACCTGTAGGTCGAGACCCCTTTGGGGGTCATGTATCAGATAGCCTGCATATCGGATACTTACAGTTGTGAATCAGCAACAAAATACAGCTATGGCTGGGGTCACCACAACTCGGGGAACGGTGTTAAAGGGTGGCAGCACAGGGCCGCTTGAGAACCACTGCCCGAGGCATACCTGTGGGGCCTTTTCTAGACCAGGTTAACTGAGGGGGGAAGAGCCGCCCTAAAACCGAGCTATGCTATTTCATGGGCTGAGCCCTGGACTGAGAGAAGGGAGCAAAGAAGCAGCACAGGCTTTATCCTAGAACTGTGAGCC
This sequence comes from Micromys minutus, assembly GCF_963924665.1. Classification (NCBI taxonomy): domain Eukaryota; kingdom Metazoa; phylum Chordata; class Mammalia; order Rodentia; family Muridae; genus Micromys; species Micromys minutus. The sequence continues at coordinate 243,256,200 of NC_137969.1, forward strand.
GGGACAAATGCTCCTCCCCCGTAAGCTGCTCTGGTCGGGGGATTTTATCACAGCAGCGGGCAAGTACCTAATGCAGACGCTTCACCACCTCCACCTGCACCAGCTAATGTCCGTTTCCACGGAGCAGGACACTCACCTGAGCACCCACACTGTTCCACGTAAGACCTGAGCTCCTTGGCAGAGTGGGGCTGGGGTAACTAAAGGCCCCACAAAGGGAGCACCATGGTCATCCACACAGTGCTTCCAAAGAAATGTGAAGACAGGGAAAAGGAAACACCAGTTACTTAAAAGTGGTGCTAACTCTAACCAAAAAGAAAGTAGGGTATGTGTGTCCGCAGGAATGACTGGACACTGAGGCGAGCCGAGGGAGCCATCTGACCCTCTCTAAGTGTGGGATCTGCTGCTCCACGGTGCATGCATGGATCCACACGCCACAGATGGCACATGCGTTGTCTCCCAGAATCAGGCCACATGTGCTGACGCACACTAGTGATCCTTCCACATGGGAGGTGGAGACGGGGGTCAGGAGTTCAAGGCTGCTCTCTGCTACACAGCAGGCCTGTCTTTTGATCAACTGGATAAACAAACATCCAGATGTCTGACTGTTAGGAACACTCAAGAAAGAGCCATCGCATGTAAAACACCCGTGTCTGAGAGCACGGACCCACCGGAGTTTCTCAGATTCCTTCCGGCCGTCCCTGAAGCTTCGGGACGCCCTGTCCTTCCCAGCCTCGGTGTCAGACTCGGACCCACTGCTGCTAGACTGCTCGTGTCTCCTCTTGGTTTTCTTGTGGTGCTGATGTTTCCTTTTCTTCTTTTTCTCTTTTTTCTTTTTTCTGCTTATCTGTGTGAGCTTCTCGCTAGTGTCACTGTTATCTGAGAGCTCTGACTTCAGAGGACTCCTGCTGGAAAAAGCAACACAATTTTCAAAAGAGAAACAGGAAGAAAAAAATCACACATAGACAAAGAGCCAGAAGCATGAATGCCCGCACCTGCTCACTCCTAGCCCGTACACTACACGGTACCTTCCGGAATTAAACTCACCTTAGAGACTTCAGGTGAAGAAACGATCCTAAGACTCTCTGAGCCAGTGACCCCCCAACCATATTATTTTTGTTGCTACTTCATGACTAATTTTTCCTACTGTTACACATAACACACAAATCTGTGTTTTCCAATGGTCTTAGGCAACCCAATGGTCATTAAACCCCACCCAGCCAAGGGGTAGTGACCCCCAAGGGGTAGTGACCCATAGGTTAAGAACTGCTGCTCTAAACCCTTTCTTCCCTATGTACAGAGCTGAAATGGAAGCAATCTACCATTCTGTCACGCTGTTTGGCACCATTACTAGAGGACTGTTATCCCAGTGAACATCCTAAGAAGAAAAGCTTTACAGTGGTCATGGTCCTTCTTTGTAAAAGTGACAACAGCTCATCTTCCTCAGAGAAGAGGAGCCAATTATGAACTCCCTCCTGGTCGTCAGCTGTTTCCAGAGGCTTCCTGTGTACGTGGTATATGAGGCTTTCACCACGTTAATGAGGCCAGCTAGCCTATATTTATGAACGCACATTTCTCTGTTCAATGGTCTACAAAACCCTCTGCAGCCACAGAAGATGTATGTCATCCAACTCCCCGGTGGGCTTAGGAGACTTTATCCTCTGTCATCTTATATCAGCTATTTTTATCCTTGTTGAAAATGAAACTAAGAAATACCCAAATTAACAATGTTCTAAAGGTCACTAGTGAGGTCAGTGAAGTTACCAGAGAGTCACAGTGATGCAATGTGGCCTGATTATAAGCATTAACTGTGTCAAGTGCTTTTGTCACTGCCACATAAAGGGGAAAAGGCAGAATCCACAGGAGCTGAGTGAGGGAAGATGGCCAACTGCCCAGTTACTGTGAGCAAAAGGGCAAATGCGACTCTGCTCTCCTTCTCAGGGCTTTTAGGGAGCATCACTGAAGCTAAGCTAGGAACAGAACAAGACTACATCCACCTCTCAAACAGGCACCTTGTCGGCGGTGACCCTTCAAGGGCCGTGACCTCTTCCGTTTGTTGGCTCAGAGACGTTAGATTTCCAACACGAAAGCTTGGGTTGTTCAGCCAGTCTAACTCTGCACAGGCAAGAGAGAAAACAGAAAGATGACATTAGTGCCACAGGCCCTCTAGACCAGGAACCCACCCATCCTATCAGCTGGCATCTGCATGCACAGCCAGTATCAGCCAGTATCTTGGGCAGTCCCAGGAACCCAAGTGGAATCCATGAAATTTTTATTTCACAGGGCGTGGTGCCTTAGCACATTCTGAAATATTTAAGATTGAAATCTTCTTGCAATCCCAGGCTGTGGCTGGAACAAAAGCCACACAACGAACGTGGTCTAAAAGACAAGATTTCATGGGTGAACACCCCGTTGCATCTGGTCTTAGAAAACTAGTTCTCTCCCCGGCACATGGGTCCAGGGAATCAGAATCAGACTATCAAGTTTGGCAGCAAGTGCTTTCAGCTGCTGCACCATCTCTCCAGCCCTCAAATACCATTGAGAAACTCCCAAAAGTTAGAAAGCCAGTCACACACAGCTGCTCAGCACAGCTCAGCACATGGGAGACAGAGACAAGGCCATGAGATCAAGTCCACCCTGAGCTCCTCGGTGAGTTCTAGCCCCGCTTCACAACATGCTCACCATCTGGAGGGACATGTCCCACTCAAGAAACACCCCATACTCTACACTAATGTGGTCAAGAGCAAACTTTTGCTTGCATCGTATCCTTTAGAAATATAAATGTTGAACTTTAAACCTAAAAGGTATCAACATTAATAATTACTTCTGGATAGTGCGATTAAATGTTTAAAATCTTTAGCTTATCTATAATTCCTGGCTTCTGTTTTTAAATGATTTGTTTATCTTTACTAATATGCATTGGTGTTTGGCCTGCGTGTGTGTCTGTATGAGAGTGTCAGATCCTCTGGAGCTGGAGTTACAGACAGCTGTGAGCCACCATGTGGTTGCTGGGAATTGGTCCCAAGTCCTCTGGAAGAACAGTCGGTGCTCTTCATTGCTGAGCCATCTCTGCAGATCCCCCGACCTTTGAAATCATTTTTATTCCATTATTTATTTAGTTGGGGGGGGAGATCAGAGAAGAGCTTTTGAGTGTGAGTTCTTTCTATCAAGTAGGGCCCAGAGATTGAACTTGGTGACAAGCACTTCGCCACCAAGTTTCTAAGTCTTGACTGTGAAAGGAAAGAAAAAGGCGTGGGCTGGCATCATGGAGGAGCCACAGAAAGATCCTGTTCCTTCACTGAGAACACAAAAGGCTTGGGACATACGGGAGGACGGCAGCTGAGACTTCAAGTATTACTGAGATCAAACTGATGGATCATAAAATTCACCCCTGAAGCAATAACAGCTTTGAGTATATTTAGGAGTGTGCCGCCACCTCCGGAACTGTACATTTTCATCTTCCTGTGAAGAATAGCCCTGACTTGTTCCTCACCCATGCTCTGTCGCCCCCCTCCCTCCTCGGCCTTATGTAATCACTCACATCCTGCCTGTCTCCGTGGATTTGCCTGCTTGGTACGTTTCAGTGAAACAGCTCATATACTATGTGGTGTTTTGTAGCTGGCTTTTTTCACTTTCTGGTTTGCAAGGTTCATTCAAGCTACAACCATATATCATTATATCATTCTTTTTTACTGCTAAATAATACAGCATTTGATGAATATAGCACACTGTGTCTATTCATCAGCCAGCAGTCACTTGGGTTATTTCTTTTCTGTGGCTATTATGACAATGCTTCTAAGAGAATACACACACACACACACACACACACACACACACACACACTAGTTCTCCAAGGTGCATATTTAGACAATTGCTAGTCATATTGTAAACCACACTAACATTCCAAGGAACTAACAAGACTATGTATTTTACCAAATAGTTGCATCATCTGATTCCCATTACCAGCACTCGAGGATTCCATTTTTATGCATCTAACACACACTTCTGGTTGTTTTTCCAATTATCATTCTAGCAGGTGAAATGTTATTTCATTGTGGCTTTGTTTCAATTTCCCTAATGATGATAATAACGTCAACATCCTTTTACTCAGATATGGCCATTCTTGAATGACCTCCAGAGAAATAGCTATTCAAATCCTGTACACATTTCTAAATATGGCCCTCTTATTATTGAGTTCCACAAGTTTTGTTTTGTTTTTTTGGGGGGGTTGTTTTGTTTTGTTTTATATTCTGGAATCGAGTCTCCCACCATAACTACATTAATAAAGAGAGACAGACAGCAAGCAAGCTCCCTGAAGACTTTGCCTAATCCACTGCCATATTCCCTGCAGCTCGGACAATGCTCAGAATACAGCAGGTGTTCAACAAATATTTATAGGAAAGTGAGGGTGAGGAAGAAAAGATGAGGATGGGAAGATTCCAAAGGAGAAAATAAAGTTATAAGCACAGGAAAAAAAGAAAAAAATTAATATAAGTGCCAACATGTATGGTGTACACATCTTAATCCTCATGAGCTAGTTCGAGGGAAGTACCATGCTTTACAGACATGGAAATAGAACTCGAAGGGAGTAATTTGTAAGGCCCTTCTAGTAAGTCCTAAACAACTGCTCACACAATCTTACTCCTCCTGTCTCCATGTCCTTTCTGAGATTGGTTCCTTTCCCTTGGGCCTAATTCCTGGCAAGAGATAAGTGAAAATAGTCCTTGTTGCTCACTGAGATCAGAGTTTCCACAGCAGATTCGATCATAAACAAAGGAAAAGTGGGAGAGATGGAACAGTGTACAGGGAGAGATGATCTCCCAGCAGCAGCCCAGTGGACCCTCACACCACCAACACTCTGTAAAGAAGCACAAGGCTCTACTCAAAGCTGCAGGGGTACAGTGTGTGAAGGTGTGTCTCCTCCATATTTATTTGAATTCAATGTGCTATTTAACTGCTAATTCTTACAGCAGTATGTGGCAGAGAGCTATGTGCCAGCAGGACTCTGGCTTTGCCATTTCTGCGGCCCATCACACTGGGCTTTCTAGTGTGTGAATCTTCAATCCTTCCCACCTGCCTAAGGCAATCTAGAATTGTATCTGATTGGCTTGAATAGGAACTGATAGCCAATAGCTGGGCAGAAAGTAGAGGGCAGATCTTCCAGGCAGAGAGAGGGATGCTGGGGGAAGATGAGCAGTGGGAGATTCGACAGGGACCTGGAAGTGAACAGAGCAGAGAGATGGAGCTGATGTACCAGATGTGCCAGGATTAGTCAGGTTAGAGTAGCTGGGAGACTGCCCCACAAAAATGCCTAAGATTTTAAATATTAAAAAGCCTTTGTGTCATTATTTATATTGCTGGCAGATTCAAGATAGTCCTGCTATACAAGGTAACACAGATAACCAAAGGACTTCAAAGAGGGCCTGCCTGGCTTCTTCTGAAAACAGCTAAGGGTCTACCACATGCAACCACTAAGAAGTCATCTCTAAAGAACTGAAACCTGAGTTCAATTCCCAGCCACCACATAGTGGCTCATAACCATCTATAATGAGATCTGATGCCCTTTTCTGGTGTACAGGCAAACATGCAGATAGAGCACTCATATACATAAAATTAACTAATTAATTTTTAAAAACTAAAACTCTTTGGTTATGAACTCAAATTACCAGAGACACTGATCTGATGGGCCAGTCTTGTGGTAGCACATTAACTGGACACACATATTACAAGTTCTATACTGGAAGCAGTTGAGAGATGCTTCCTTCCATACCTGTGATGGTTTGTATATGCTCAGACCAGGGAGTGGCCCTGTTGGAATAGGTGTGACCTTATTGGAGTGGGTGTGTCACTGTGGGCGTGAGCTTTAAGACCCTCATCCTAGCTGCCTGGAAGTCAGTCTTCTGTTAGCAGCCCTCAGATGAAGATGTAGAACTCTCAGCTCCTCCTGTCCCAATCCTGCTGGGATGCTGTCATGTTCCCACCTTGATGATACTGGACTGAATCTCTGAACCTGTAAGTCAGCCCCAACTAAATGTTGTTTTTATAGAGTTGCCTTGGTCATGGTGTCTGCTCACAGCAGTAAAACCCTAACTAAGGCAATACCTCATCCACAGATTTTAAACTTTTTTTTAACCAAGGAACTGTGAAACAAAACTCTCTTGAGTTCAACACAGAGAACAGTAACAGCAGGGATGCCCTGGCTGTAGGCTTGCTCCCCACAGAAGCTGAATCACATGGCCAAGAGTACACATTTAAGCCTGGGTGGTCCCTTCTTCCTTTAGGGCTCTGCACCATACCATGGGACTTCCTGACAGGTACATAAGCAAAGTATAATGTGTGTGTGTACTCACATCACTAAGCAAAGTGTAATGTGTGTGTGTGTGTGTGTGTGTGTGTATACTCACATCACTAAGCAGGGTGTAATGTGTGTGTGTGTGTGTGTGTGTGTGTGTATACACTCTTACATCACTAAGCAGGGTGTAATGTGTGTATGTGTGTGTATACAGTCACATCACTAAGCAGGGTGTAATATACGCACTTACATCACTAAGCAGGTATACTAAAGAAAGGAGCAGCAGGAAAGCAAGCATCTGGAACTTAAGAGGGAAAACTGGGAAACCTTTTGTCCCTAGGGATCAGCACAGAAGTCTCAGGTTAGAAACTGCTGAGAGCCTGGCACTGTACCTCAAACATACATACGTATACGAAAGGAAGAGAGGGAAATATCCTCCACAAAAGCCACCTCGCCTGCTGCCTACCTACAGTTGGGACGCACAGCACCTACACACACCTTCAGAGAAATCTGACCGAGGTAAGCTGACATGCATGCTCTGTGATGAGCTTCCTCTTCTAACTCTCTGTCTCTACGGAAAAGGCCTGTGTTCAGGTCCACCAAAGACAGAGGAGCAAACCAGTATGAATAAGCTCGAACTTTAAAAACCGGAAAACTTTTTATGTGGATATCACATCCAAGTTCAATATCCATTTCTGTAACTTGTCCTCACAACGCAGCATAGCTTCAGATTCAGAGATGAGGGGGTCACTCCTCCAGAGGTAACCATTCAAACAGCATTTCTAGGGCTGGTGGTAAAAATAAGTTAGCGAGCTGGAGAGATGGATCAGCAGTTAAGAGCACTGACTGCTCTTCCAGAGGTCCTGAGTTCAAATCCCAGCAACCGCATGGTGGCTCACAACCATCTGTAATGGGATCCGATGCCCTCTTCTGGTGTGTCTGAAGACAGCTACAGTGTACTTATTTATAATAAACAAGTAAATCTTTTTTTAAAAAAGTTAGCAACCATATTAATGAAGATATTTGTTCTTTTGAGAATAAGCCATTTATTTTTATTAGGGCCCCCATTTTCTGATTACTGGAAGCTCAAACTCATTTGTACAAAAAACACCAGCAAACACAGGAAGAATGGCATTCAAGGTGGTGACATCTTCGTGGGAGTTGATCTACCCCACGGAAGCAGCTCAGGAACTGCGAGGATGTTTAAATCACTAGACCTCCCCAACCCTGCAATAAAAGTTTATATTGCAAGTTCTAGAATCAGAAGGACCTGTGCTCTTTGAGTCTCTTTTTGCTCTTTCAAGGTGATTATGTGTTGGGTTCCACAGTGAGTCCCTATCACAAGAATATGAAAAACATCACTGCTAAACCATCAGATGAAGGTGTGATGGTGTGGTGTGGAGAGATGGGGCAGTGGCTAAGTGCACTGACTGACTTCCAGCATCTACACTGAGGCTCACAACCATTAAGATGTCCAGTCCCAGGAGATCTGAAGCCCAACAATGACCCTCTTAATATCGCTGAAATCAAAGATTGGACCCTCCTGACATGACTTAATGTCATTTGTGCAGCTACCTTCAACAACGACAGAAAGAATAGCTAATCTTATCAGCTCCTTAAATCTAATCATCAGTTTACAAGAAATAATGGGACAGATAAAATAAAGGCTTTATTATAAAATAAAATAAAATAATATAATATAATATATATAATATATATAATAAAATAAAATAAAATGTTACATGAAGATTTGGTGGGAAACATCTTCAGGATAAATAACCAACCAGTTTCTTCAACAAAAATATCACCTGAGAGCAGGAGAAACTATTTCAAACTCAAGGAGACCGATGGGTACATGCAGAAAATGCAATGTTTCTGGGTATGGTAGCACTTGTCTTTAATCCCAACACTAGGGGGGCAGATTTCTGTGGGTTTCTGGCCAGCCCTCTTTAAAATAAAGTAACAGAAAGAAAGAGAGAGAGAATGAATTCTGACTTCTTTTGGATCCCTACAAACAAACCAATTGTAAAAGGTTGAGACACTTTGAGAAAGCTGAATAGTAATTCACAGTTTTAAATAATTTAAAATATAGTTAATTTTCTTGCTGCTTTTATTTTTTGGTATAGGGGCTCTCTATGTTGTGGCCCTGGCTGTCCAAGAATTCTCAGTGTTGACCAAGCTGGCCTTGAATTCAGAGATTCACCTGCCTCTGCCTTCCAAGTGCTGGAATTAATGGTGTATGTCACCAACCCCAGCCCTTCAAATTGATCTTCCACTTTCAGTATCAAATGTATTTTTTCATTATGAGTGATAGTTGTGTTAACATTTAAAATACACATACTATTCTCTTAAATCTCATGCAGTTTCTCTTCCACGGCCCCTTATAGGTCCCTGAATCCTTATCTATCCAAATCATATCCTCTCGAAGACCATTCCAAAATTTCGAACGTTCCATTTTTATGGAATGACTGTGGCTCACCTATGACATTTGTAGCATACTACTACCTTATACTGGTGCTATTGTTTGTTGTTGTTGTTGTTTTGTTGTTGTTATTGTTTTGTTGTTGTTATTGAGTACCGTTCATGCAACAGGTTGCATTATCATTCCTGACACATTTCTTGAACAGGTCTCTATCTTGGACCTGTGCTGCCAAGTTAAGTGTGCTACAATGAATAAACAGTCTCAGAGTTTATTAAGGGTTACGTACAGTTTAGAAAAGAAAAATCAGAATTATGCTAACCACAATTACAAGTATTTTAAGATGGTTTCTCTTGCAATGGAGTTGCATCATTGCAGCTTCTGAAAGAATGAAGTCCAAAAATGCGGTAATGTTAGTCCCAGACCTCACCCATGCCTTTGTTTCCCCTTCCCTTACTGGACCACTTTAGTGTCCAAAGAGCTTTTGGACCAACACTTCAGACAAGACCCAGAAGGCTTTGCAGCGCCGCAGAGAATTCTGGGATACAAGTGGATAAATAAATGAAAAAAGGCCATGACCAAGATCCGAAAACCTGCCGTTAATTTCATCGGTGTCTTTTTCGACTCTTTTGGGGTACTTACCTTTCCTAGATGCCCCATCACCGGAGGCCTCACTTACGCCCGCAAAGGCCGGGAACAGCGCCATGATCACAGGCCGCACCACCACTCCCTCCACAGAAATGGCGCCGTCTGGAGAGCTCTGGTTGGAGGACGCTGCCTCGCGAGGCTCTCTGGGAAATGTAGTTTTTCCTGAACTCGCCGAGGCTTAACCCCTGGGCAAGCGGGCACCGCGGAGATTCAGAGGGTAGAAAGGTGAAGAGGAGAAAGGGTGAGACCGGGAAAGAACTGTTTCCCTGTAGTTAGTGCCCTCGTGCTTTAGTAAAAACTGTAAAAGCAGGAACCGGAAGACGATGTTTAGGGGGTGTGGAAAGTCGTGGAAACTGGAATTCCTGCTCAATCGTAAAGGCACACTGCCACTTTTAAACTAGGTCAAAGTCATCAAATTCTGCAAGCTTCATTTTCCTCCTCTGAAAGATTGCGTGTGTGAGCATCTGTATACGTACACATATACATGTACAGATTACATTAAAAGCATTTAAGAAAAGTTGTCTTTAAACTAGATGTGGAGTCGCACCCCTTTAAATCTCAACACTCAGTGGTAAAGACAAGTGGATCTCTGTGAGTTCGACGCCAGCCTGGTCTACATAGTGAACCTGTCTCCAAAAAAAGCCGAGAAAAGGCGGGGGCGGGGGGTCTTTTATGTGAGATGTGACAAGTTCCATGGCAAAATGTGACCCAAATTTAAGTTGCCTTTTTAAATACCCTAAGAATACAGAAGAGTTCAAGGAGTTCGAGGTCCCAAGAAGATAAAGGTCTTTGACAGTAAATACATGTACTTGCCTATAAAGTATTTTTGACATTCTCCTTTTTAAAAAGGGTTGGGGGGAGGAGTCAATGAAATGGCCCAGATGATGAAAGTGCTTGTCAAGCAAGCGTGGACACCTGAGTTCCGTCCAGACTCCACAAGTGATCTTCTGACCAAGTGCATATTTATACACATAATGTACCCCACAATATGCCACACAATAATAATAAGGTAAAAAAATAAGCCCAGAGATGTGAATCTAATTATCTAAACAAAGGATGGAAACCGGTCCAAGCAACATCTGCATAGCATGTAAACTGTGTGTGTCCAAAACGAATGTCCCTCAAGTTTTCAGGTCCCTAAAAGTGGTTGGAAAAGGAGGGCAGTAGAATCCAACACCTATCTTCAGCTGTAAATCTCAAGTTCTGCCAAATCTGACAGATTTAATCTCAATAGATTAAATCCATATCTGTAGCAGGGCTTGGTGGCACACACCTTTATTTCCAGCACTCTGGAGGCAGAAGCAGTGGATCTCTGTGAGTTTGAGGCCAGTCTGATCTACAAAGCAAGTTCCCAGACAGCCAGGGCTACACTGAGAAACCCTGTGTCAAAACAAGACAAAAAAAAAATAAATAAAAGCAGTATCTACCTTCTCTTTGGGTAACTAAGTTGGTAAGTCTTTTCCCAATTTGTCATCTCTTTCTACTCCAGAAAAATAAGAATTAAATGTGAAAAAAATATTTTTCATAGCCATGATAATGTATTGGTAATAAGGAGTCTTGTTATAGTGAGAATTTATGTATTTACAAACATGTAAAAGACTTTTCATAAGCAAGTCTTCATAAGAACATCTTAATATGTAATCAAGTTAGTGATACAGATTTCTGAAGTTTTGTTTTCTGGGTATATTTTTTAAAATTGTGTGTGTGTGTGTGTGTGTGTGTGTGTGTATGTGTGTGTCTGTGTGTGTGTGTGTCTGTCTGTCTGTGTGTGTCTGTGTGTGTGTGTCTGTGTGTGTGTGTGTGTCTGTGTGTGTGTGTGTGTCTGTGTGTGTGTGTCTGTCTGTCTGTCTGTGTGTGTCTGTGTGTGTCTCTGTGTGTGTGTGTGTGTGTGTGTGTGTGTGTCTGTGTCTGTGTGTGTGAGCTGGAGCACTCATTCTAGAGCAAGTACATATTTATGCATATGTGCAAGATAAGGGGCACTTGTGCCATGGCTCATGTGTAGAGGTGAGAGAACAGCTTTGTGGAGTCAGTTCTCTCCTGCCTTTTTGTGGTTTCTAGGGATCAAAGTCAGGCCATTGGGTTTGCATGGCAGGAGCTGATGGCCACTGAGACCTCTCACCTGACCTGTTTTACTTTGGGTGTTTCTTTGTTTGTTTGTTTTTTAGATAGATCTCACTATGCAGTACAGGCTCAAACTCTTCATCCCCTTGACTGTCTCTTAATTAAAACAAAACTCCACTTTAGTTTAACATAATAGTAAGTGTACAAAGGTCTAATACACACAGCCATGTAGCCTTCACCCTAACAAACGTTGAAAAAACAAGGATTCTCTATATAGCCTAGGCTGTCCTAGAAATCTCTGTGTAGATCAGGCTGGCCTCAAAGTCACAGAAAGCTGCCTGTCTCTGCTTCGCAAGTGTTGGGTTTAAAGGCATGTACCACAATGTCCCGTACATTTGAAAATGTACAAAAATAATTTTCGGTGTAGCTGTCACAGAGGCTGCAAATCCTTTTTGGTCTCCAGTGTTTCTATGTGATCCTTTTCTGAAAAAGTGTGCTGACCCCTGGTGTAAGTGATCAGCACTCAAGTGGTTAAGGTCAGTGTTTAAGAGCACTTGCAACTCTTACAGAGGACCTGCGTTTTTTATGTTTTCAACATTTGTAAGGATGAAACCTACATGCTTCACACAAATGGGCAGGGGATTAATTTCCTATGGCTATGTCTGCTAGACCTTGCAAATTTTGCTATTATATTAAACTAAACATGAAGTTTTGAGCTAGGCCCAGTGGTGTATGCCTTTAATCCCAGAACTCAGGAGGCAGAGGCAAGTGGACCTCTAAATTGAAGAGTGAGTTCCAGGACATCGGGGACTAAATGGAGAAACCTTGTCTCAAGAGAAAAAGGAAGTTTTGAATGTTCTTTTCTGCATAAAAACCCACCACAAAGGGTGTGAGAACAACCAACTTTACTGATTCCTGCTCTGGTTTCCATCTGTAACCTCTGGGTATTTCCAATGCACACGCCAGGGGTCTCTCAACGTAAACCAGACAAGGTTACAAATGACCACTTGGCTCTGTGAGTATGTAGCTAAAAGAAGAGGTGCGCTAATAGTCACCCAGTGTGTGTGCAGACTACAATAGCACAGAAGCTGAGGAAACTCAGCCAAGCAGAGAAGGGAAGAAAAACGGCTGGAGGCGAGTTGAAGAAGACCCCGGTGGTTTTGAACTGCTACTTCTCGTTGTCCCTGGAACCCAGCCTCACTTCTGTGTTTGCTCTAAAATAACAACCAAATATGCTTATTTTTTCCCAATTTCCCATGTTGGGAATCAAATTCAAGTTCACTTTCTATCACTGCAAGGGGCTTAGAAATGCACAACAAGTGAGTAAATTTCCATACGCAGGGTCATGATCCCAGCACCTGGACCTGTTCCCGGTTAGCTTGAGTGATGACTTCTAAACTGGTCTACCCAGACCAGGCCAAAGTCAAACTCCCTTTCATCTTTCTGCAACAAGAATTCACACTAACTCAGGGAAACTGGAGAAACAGGTCTATCAGCCCACTACATTCTAAGGAATTTTTGGTTGGTCCCTATGGAGTAAACAAAAATATGCCCTTGGGAAACCAGAGCTAACAGCAAGAAAATAAAGGTCTGGATCTGCTTCAGTGTGTGGGAGTGGGGAGGGAGGGGGGACTGGGAGTGGAAGGGGTTGCTTTTTACTAGACCTGTTTTCTTTGGAAGCAGTGGGGGGGGGGGTGGAGCCTTAGGTTGAAAAGTTGTTTTTTGATTATGTTCATATTTATTCAATTTTATACAGATGTGTTTGGCCTGTTTATATGTGGACCACATGGCCCATGGAGGCCGGAAGAAGGCATCAAATCTCCTGGGTGTGAATAGCCACTAGATAACTACAAAAGCAGCAAGTACTCTTAACCACTGAGCTGTCGCTCCAACCCAGAAAAGCTTTTAGTGATCAGAAACCATTTCAAGGACCATTCTTTGGTTAAACCAACCTGTTAGTGCATAATTTAAGATCCACATAGTCTACATTCTGTCTCAAATGGAAAAAGGTTTAGAGAAGCCCCTCAGAAATACACAGAAAGGAGCAAACCTGGGCCCTCTGTAAGAGCAGCAAGTGTTCTCATCTCTCCAGCCCCCAGTGAGATCACTCTTTAACCAGCACTTCTTCCCAAGATGATATGTGGCTTGGTTTTTGTATAGGATGGTGAGTTGAACCCAGGGCTGCTTGCATGCTAAGCATTCTACCACTGGGCCAACTCCCCCACTCCGTTACTGTTTTCTTCTTTTATTGATAATAAAGGAGATAATTGAAACCACATACCCAATTAAAGATAATCTTTTAAAAACCAATCTTTTAAAAATCCTCACACTCATCAGACTACCTTTTTTTGACAAGGAAAGTAACATTTTAAAACTTTATGATGATGATGATGTGTATAGGGGATATTTTGTCTCCACGTGTGTGTCTGTGCACCACATGTGTCTGGTACCTACAGAGGCCAGAAAAAGATATCAGATTCCTGTCCTTTGGGATTAAAGTTACAGACAATGTGAGCCACCACGTATATGTACTGGGAATTGAACCCTGGTCGTCAGTAGAGCAGGCAATGCTCTTAACTGATGAGCCATTTCTCCAGCCCTAGGAAAGTGACATTTTAAGAGGTGAGTTAGTCTCAGTCTCCATTTAAAAATCTCCTTTATCTTGCTGGCCTTTGTTGCTCTGGCCATTGTCCTGGCTTAAGTGAAGCAGGGGGAGATGGTTTATTATCTCTCTCCCTTTTTTTCCCATTAGTATCTCTCCTGTCATTGTCTTCCCTCAAGACCAAAAGAATGCACTTTCCACTGTCCAGACCACTATCCCTTGCATTGTTCTCAGAAAGAGAATTCAATCCAGAGAATGTAAGGATGGAGGCTGACCACTTACCCTGACCGAAACCAAAGATTCTGGAATCCTCAACAGGTATTTTTGTTTCTTCTGTTGTGTTGTTCCCAGGTCTTGGATTGATGTATATTTTTTATTATACCTGTGACTATTTTTCCTTCTAATGTTTTGAGCATCTCAGTTCCTCACAAACCTAATAAACATGTAGTAGAGAAGCCACCATATTTCATCCAAAGGATAGGCTCATGATACACTTACTGTGATAATTTGTTTATGCTTGGCCCAGGGAATGGCACTATTAGGAGGTGTGGCCTTGTTGGAGTAGTTGTGTTACTGTGGGTGTGGGCCTAAGACCCTCACTCTAGATGCCTGGAAGTCAGTCTTCCACTAGCAGCCTTCTGATAAAGATGTTGAACTCACAGCTCCTCCTACACCATGCCTGCCTGGATGCTGCCATGTTCCTGCCTTGAGGATAATGGACTGAACCTCTGAACCTGTAAGCCAGCCCCAATTAAATGCTGTCTTTTATAAGACTTGCCTTGCTCTTGGTGTCTGTTGACAGCAATAAAACCATAACTGAGATGCTTACCCAGCAGAATTCACTTTTTTTTTATCTTCTTACCTTTGTCTTTTAAAGATTTGTCAGAATATCATCTCACCTTTGTCTTTTAAAGTGTGCAGTGGTCCCAACAGTCACAAGACCTCAAGAGATAACTTGTCCACCAGTATTCAGGAGAGCATTTGTAACACTGAAGTGGTGGAGGGCTATTTCCCTGGTGCACAAGGTGATAAAACGCATGGCCAAGGAAGGTAAGATGATACTTCTTCAAAGATAAACAATTTCAAGTAATAAATCCGAGGCTCTGTACATATGGACCACAAAGGTCCTGACCACAGCTAGTAGCATCTCCATAGGAATTCCTGGCCTGAAGAATGAAGTGCGAAGATAGCCCTCGTCAGAAGATAAACTTGTAACACATCTCTATTGAAAACCTCACTTGCAATTGTGGAATCAGGCAACATTTCACCTTAGAAAATAAAGTGAGTATTCATGTACACCAAGAGAGGTGCCTGGTTTTGCAAACAGAAAAGTATGGAAAAAATTAAGGCCAAGTAGCATATCGACAACTTCCAAGTATCAGGAATACTGTCTGCCCACATTAGGTTAGTTCAGGTTCCTTGACTGGTAAAGATCAAAACAGTGCCAAGTGCCATGGTCACGTGACTTCAAACCTGGCACACTTGCATATGTGCTGGCAGAATAGGCATACACACATCTAAAAAAATAAATAATAATAAAAGGTAAAAAGAAAATTGTTCCTTGTCCCTGGGAACATTAAACCCTCGAAATTCCCCAAGTAACATGATGGAAGAATAGGTTGGCCTTGATTATAGCTAAGTTTAAGCTTACAACATCCTGGGAGGGAGGAGGAGGCCATTCCAGGAAGACCAGCTATGGGCTTGCACTAGAGCTGTTACCAGAGACTCCCATTGTGTCTAAGTAATGAAAAAAACAAAAGCAGGCAAACAAAAAACCCAAGAAACTTCCAGAAAGAGGCTGAATGTGCTTCCTGAGCAGGAAGCAGGGTGCTGTGGCAGGAGTGGTACATCTCGATTCCACAGGAAGAGGGCACGCAAGCTCCACGTTTGGGACCCTGTCAAAACTCACCCTATGTGTCTCACTTGGCTGATCCTGCCAGCTAACATTTGGAGTAAGACTGTAAAGTAGGTACAGTCACAAATACGCATGAGAGAGTCGTTCCTGACTCTGCAGGGATATAAAAACCACTGGGTGCTCTGAAGTCCCACTTACGACATATATGCCACTTCCACATACACACGTCCTCTGGTACTCTTTGGATCCATCCAGACTACTTGTACTACCTATGAGAACCAACTACAGAGCCCACTTTCTGAGTCCTGCAAGCTTTTCTAGCAAATTATTGAATCCAGGCAGTTGTGAGGATCCCCAAATTTGTAGCCAATTGTGTGTGTGTGAGAGTGTATGTGTGATTGAGTATATGTGTGTGAGCGTGTGTGTAAGTATGTGTGAGCATGTATGTATGAGTGTATGTGTGTATGAGTGTGTGTGAGTGAATGTGTGTGAGTTAGTGAGTGTGTGAGTGTGTGTGAGTGTGTGTGTGTGAGTGAGTATGTGAGAGTGTGTGTGTGTGTATGTGTGTGTGTGTGTGTGTGTGTAATGTGCATGTAAATGCTGGTGTCAGCAGAAGCCAGAGCTACCAGGTCCCCTGGAATAGAGTTACAGGTGTTTGTCAGCCACCTGATGTGGTACTGGAACCAGAACTCAGTCCTCCGACCTTAACCTCTGAGCCACCTCTGTAGCTTGTCACTTATATGTTCTTTTTAAAAGAAAAGAAGCAGATCTCAAATCAGGCCTGCCAAAGTCAAGGTCCTCGGCAGTGAAAAGTCACCTGGCAGTGACTGTTATTCCAACATAAAAGCAATCCTCTGCTCCATCACTGATGCTGACGTCATCAAACCTGCGTCATGCAGTTTCAGTGGCTTGTGCCGGAAGAGCCAGATCTTTCCTCGGTAGATTAAAAGGCCAAGTGGAAGATGGAAACCTGCCCATTGCTTGTTCACAAGCCTCAGACGTTTAGTTAACTGATTCATTGGAGCAGGTTTTTAATGTTTCTCAAGAACACCAAGCAGCCGATCTCGGCTTCTGCCATTCCTGAAGCAGGTGTCTGCATAATCTGTGGAGGGGGTTCTACAGAAGATGATCAACATGGTTTCCTCCATGGCCTTCTAGTTAATTATCACTGTTGAATCTTTAATGCTTTAAACGTATACATCACTTAGTTTGCTTCCAAATCAGCGGCTTAATAAATGTCAACGCACGCATTAAACTATGTTAATCTTTAATATATTTTTGAGCAGTCAAAAGTAGATTAAATTTAAAACAAAATTAATCTCCATCTTCTCATTCTTAGGCTGCTGGCTAATGTCATTTCACAGCATGTTCTAGGAATTGGCATTTTGCTATGAATTAATGAACTCAGTGTTTATTTACTGCCTCTGGTGTTCCCCGTTATGTTTCCTATTACTATAAAACACCATACATCATGTTATGAGAACCCAGGCAGTCGGGCGAACTGTGCTGGGGGAGATCATGTACTAACGGCGAAGTGCTAAAGAAATATCTTTAATATGTCAGTCAGCCTTGCTGGGGTCCACGGTGGTGGGCTTGTGAAACCTGAAATGTCGAATGCATTAGGGGAAAACTTAGCCTCCTGCCCTTGTGTAACTGAAAGCTTGGCACCACCATCATCCGTGGAGCTAAAAACCAAGGCTCCCTAAGGTCTAAAGTACTGGCCAGAGGTAGCTGGGATTTTGGAGGCTCTGTCTTGTATCAAGTCGCCCTGCAGACTTTTAGAACTGTCAGAATGGCTACAATGTTCCCACACCAGGACAGTGTATCCAGGCAATCATTGTCTTTGACTGTTTACTTAAGCCCTGACAGGCCTCTTAGCACTACCGTGGGCTTTGTGGATTGAGCTCACACAACACAGAGATAACATTTCCGAGGGGAGGGTATTCAGTCTCGGGAAACCCCAGAGTCGAGGCAGGAGAGCACCCTGTTTAGAACACAGTCCCTCCGAGGAAATTCACAGGGAGGTGAGGCTTGGCCGGGAAGGCTTGGGGAGTCACTGTGGGGGGGGGGGGGAATAATCACAGAAGCACTGGAAGGAAGAGCGGGGAGGGACTGAGTGCAAATAGACTCAGCAGGAATTCGGCTGTAGCACCAGCCGGACAGGCTGACCTGGCTTTGTATAAATACCTAAGCCACTGAGAGGAGACTCCCTACAGGCCTCCAACCATTCCACTTACGCTCCTTTATCTACTCACACTGGAAATGTACTGCAGGACTAGGAAAGGTTTCAAGGTCGCAGCTCAATGAGAGTACACTTCCCCAGAATGCTTGACACCCTAGGTTCAATCTCCAGCATTTAAACAAACAACAAAAAGGAAGGGAAGGGGAGAGGAGGGGAGGGGAGGGGAGGAGAATGGAGGGGAGGGAGATTAAAGACAGAATGACTTACGGGATTAAAGACAGAAGGAAAGACCTGTTACTGAAGCAGAAAAATTGCACCAGATCCATTTGCACAGCTGACTCAAGAGCCTGAGAGCCCCCGAGGCTGTGCAGGAAATTTGAGAGCCGTGCACTGGAAATGCAAGAAGAAACGTTGTGCCAGAGAGGAAGTAGTCACTGTTAGAAGCATTCACCAAGTTATGCAAAATACCAGCCAGCCCCACAGGAAACAGCAGTGATTTCAGGAATTTCATTTCTACATTGAAATATATGGAACCTCAGAGTTTTTAAAACTATCTATCTATCCTTTCATCCCTCTATCCACCCATTCATCTACCCATCCATCCATCCATCCATTATTTATCTATTCATTCATCCACCCACCCATCCCCATCCATCCATCCTCTATCTACCCATCCATCTACCCATCCATCCACCCACCTGCCCACTCACCCATTCATCCATCTATCCTCTATCTATCTATCTATCTATCTATCTACCTACCTACCTACCTACCCATCCACTCATCTATCTATCTATTGGGGCAAGGGAATACTGTATGTACTAAAGCACATAAGAAAAGTTCAGAGAATCCAGCACATGGGTCCTGAAGGATGGAACTCAGGGCCATCAGGAAGAGCAACAGACACTCTTACCCTCTGAACCTTCTACTGGTCTCGAATCTCAGCTTTCTAAAATTTTCTAGAGAATGGTATTCGCCTCTTGACCATTCTCAAGTTAGCAAGGCCCTTCTGTTGTTGGGATCTCAGCCCCGGGCAGGTGAAAGCAGAAAGGTCAGGAGCTGTCCCAGTTACTCCTGCTGTCCCAGTAGTAAAGTACGCGACGAGAGCAAGCGGAGAAAGGCCGACTTTCTTTAGGCTCACAGGTCATTGGCACAGTCCATCACGGGGCAGAGGTCATGGCCGCCGACCACATGGCATCCTCGGAGATGTGTAGTGCTCTGCTCACTTCCTATGTTTTCAGCTCAGGACCCTGGTGCACAAGATATTTCTACCTACATTTAAAGTGGGTCTTTCATCTTGTTGAACCTCATCTGGGGTTGCAGGTTGTGAGCAATGTGATATGGGTGCTGGAAACCAAATCAGGGTTCTCTGCAAGAGTAACACATGTTTTTAACTGTTACACCATCTTCACCGTCCTTCGTTATTAGGCACTAATCTGTTCTTTCTTGGCCCCTTGGGCCTGATACTCAGGTCTGCTGTCTTACATCTCTGCTTCTTCCAGGGACGACCCTCTAGGAATCCCTCACCTACTGGGCTGGTCCTGGTTTCTCCTACAAAGCCGACCAAGGTAGATATGGGCTGTTTGCTTTTGGGAGCCAAGAAAGCTATTTTCTCTCCTTCTTTTGCTTCAGCTCTTATTACACGCATCCTTGTAAAGACCTAGTGTCTGGCATTCTTTGCTGATGAGGGATGCTGTGTATTTCAGGCTCCTCTTGCGAACACCTGTGAAAGCCAAGCAGGATTTCGACTCCTCCAACCTCAGGCATCATCAGGGAACAAGACCGATGTTGGAATCCTCAGCTTCGGAGAGCTCTTTTGCCAAGAGACCAACGCTATAAAAAATGCAGTGGCGACAGGATTCGAGTTGTTCCTGTTCTGGAAACCTTTTAAAGGGCCAGTGTGCCATAATTATCCCAATAAGTCCCAAAGCTGTGAAGAAGCTGAGAAAACAGATAACTTTAAGCCTTCAAAACTGACTGTTTGAATCCGATGTATCCCCATGGGTTTGTGTTTTGAACATGTTCCCTGTTAGTGACAATGGTTCAGAAACATGGAACTTTTAAGAGGTAGGGCCCAGGTGGAGGAAATGGGCTGCAAGGGTGGGCCTTGTAAGTTTGTACGCAGGTCCCGGATCCTGCTTTATTCCATTCCCTGGCCCAGCATCTTGAGACTATACCCGTCACATCCTCCAGTGAAGATGACTAAGCTCTTAGTTAGTTTGCCCATCGTGGCAAACCAAACCCACTGAAACCGCAAGCCAAAATAATTCTTGGCTCACATTGATCATAGCACACAGAGGTAAGGAGCAAAAGAACCACTTTTAGGGAAATGATCCTTCCCACCTGGAGCTACCCAGGTAACCAAAGGCATCTGCTTTCAGTTACCTGAGGAACCTGGGTGGAGGAGGCTGACAGACATGGTAGTGACCGTAGCTTAAGCTCAGTGCAAGTCAGGACTGATGCTTAGATCTAGAAAACTGACCCGGGGGCTGCCACCTCTGCCTCACCTGTACAATGACCACTAGACCCTTACAAAAAAATAGCAACAGCCTGGGATGCTGACAAAAGCAAGATTCCTGCTTGAATCCAGTCTTAGCATCTGAAACAAATGTATCTCTTTGGCTCTGCTTAGAACTGGTGATTTTCTCAAACTCAAATGTCCCTCCCCCACAATGATTTCTTGTAACAATGCACAACAGTCCCGAGATATTTTGTCTGGTAAACAATCTTATTGTTCTTCCTTATCTCCACTGAGAAGTTCCCAAGGAACTCTCACTCGAGTGTAGATATAGTGTCAAAAGAGGTTAGTACCCCAGCTGCTACCTTGCGGATGATTTAGAGAGAACTTAGCCAGTAAAGAGGTTCTTGTGATGCTCGGCCCTGTGCAGATGCTATGAAATGGCTGGAAAAAGTTTAGAGACCTCATTGGATCATGTTTATGTTTAGTTTATCCTAAGTAGGATCAGTGTAACGGAGTCACACATTTAAATACTGATTCTATCCTCCTCCATCTCCTTCCCACCCCCTCTGTGTGTATGTGTGTCTGTGTGTGTGTGTGTGTGTGTGTGTGTGTGTGCAAGTTGTGCATACACATGTAGAGATCAGAGGTCAACTTCAGGTAATTGCCGTCTTAGTTTTTGAGACAGGTCTCTCAGTGGACCTGGAGAGCCATCTGAGCTACAGTGACTGACCAGCAAAGCCCTAGGATCCTCCTGTCTCTCTGTCCACCAAGCGCTAGAATTACAGGTATCTGCCACTATACCCAGCCTTTTTAGTGGGGATCTGAACCTAGGTCCTCGTGTTTATAAGGTGAATACTGTACCCACTGAGCCATCTTCCCAACCCTTGCTCCTGACTCTTGTACAAGTTTCATGTTTAGGCTTTATGATATATTAATAAAACATTTAATGAACAATTTTTAATCACAGTGATTGTAAGTTCTAGACTTAG
The DNA here is from genome assembly GCF_963924665.1 of Micromys minutus. NCBI lineage: Eukaryota > Metazoa > Chordata > Mammalia > Rodentia > Muridae > Micromys > Micromys minutus. The sequence continues at coordinate 243,277,706 of NC_137969.1, forward strand.
TATCTGCACAAACATTGCCCCAACATTCACATTGAACAATATGTCTCAGTGTTTTTATTTTTTAAGAATTTATTTATTTATTTATTTATTTATGATACATACACTGTAGCTGTTTTCAGACACACCAGAAGAGGGCATCAGATTCCATTACAGATGGTTGTGAGCCACCATGTGGTCACTGGGATTTGAACTCAGGACCTCTGGAAGAGCAGTCAGTGCTCTTAACCACTGAGCCATCTCTCCAGCCCCCGTCAGTGTTTTTAGTTGTGGTTGTTGTTGATGCCTGGGGTTCATTCATTCTCAAAATGAAATCTCTCGTGAGCTTCCAAACCTGCTACCCAAAGTCCAAGTGTAGGACAAAACTCAGCCATTCTCCCTCATGCTGCCAGCTGTTCCCGGTCCCCTACTGATTGCCATCAGCTCCACAGTGCAGTCATTCCTAATCTGGGGCAGGGGATTTGTAATTCATTCATTTCTTTGTCCACAAGGACCCCTGAGCCCCCAAACCACACATCATCCTTGGAATATGCAATGTATATTTCTCATAAGGAGGATTCACAACTCCAATTTTCTTCTCAATGAATCCATCACAATCTTCTCCAAGCAGACTGGCTGTCGTTTTGATCAATATTGTCATTGCGTGCTTGGAATAATCAGTCAGTATCCTGATCTGTCCCTTGCCTCCAGTCTCCTCTGCCAGGTCGTTCTGTACAGTGATGTCATCTTCCTGTCTCCATCCAGCAGACAGAGGGCTTGACGGCCTCAGCTTCTTTCCACTCTGGCCGCCTGCGTAGTCTCTCTGAGGCTGCCATATATTCGTCCCTCTTCCCTCCCCAGGATGGCTTCGTAACCCTTTCTCTTCAACCAACCCTTGACCAAAGAAAGTCAAGACCAGTCTAGAGATGGTAAAGATTTTAATTTCAGGAAACCAAATAATTGAATGAGAGAAGAGGGTTAAAGAAGAAAATGCCAAGACCAGCCTAGTCTAGAGAGAGTTCTAAGACAGCCAGGGCTACATGGAGAAATACTCTCTTTCTGAAAAACAAAGTAAAAACAAAAACCCAAACAGCAAAGTTCAAGTGGGAAATGTCTGTCTACTACTTAGATCTTGAAAAAGGATGAACTGTCCATGGTACCCTGAGTTTGAAAGTGCTCCTAAGTAACTGAAAGTCCAAAACTATCAATAGTTCTCAACTTCTGTCCTTCCACATCCCGCTAGCTCCAGCAAACAGCATCATTTGACACTTATAGAATGGAAATAGAGGCTGGCTGTGGTGGCTCACACCTCCAGTCCCTGCATCCCGGAGGCAGAGGCAGGTTCCAGGCCAGCCTATTCTACAGATTTCCAGGACAACGGGACTACACAGAGAAACCCTGTTTTGAAAAATCAACCAATCAACCAAGCAAGCCAAAACCAGAATGAGAACAGCACTAAAGCCAGTAAAAGGGAAGAGCTGGTCCTGTAAGTGTGGAGAGCAGAGCTCAATCCCTGAAGCCCACACAGGTAGAAGGAGAGGAACAGCAGCACAGGTCTGACCTCCACACATGATGTGCTACATGTGTGCCCTACTTTCACTTAATACACACATAAACACACACACTCACACAGACACACTCACACATAAACACTCGCACACACAAATACACATACTCACACACACAAACACACACACTCACACACTCACACAAACACATTCACACACACTCACACAGACACACACACAAACACACACACACACTCACACAAACACATTCACACACACTCACACAGATACTCACACACACAAACACACACACACACTCACACAAACACACTCACACACACAAACACACACACACACTCACACAAACACATTCACACACACAGATACTCAAACACACAAACACACACACTCACACACACACATACACACAAGAACACACACTCACACACATGCGCACGCGCAATGAAATTTTAAAATACCTCGAAAATATAATTGAAAATAAAATATAACTGGAACCTAGCACAGAATCTGTCACATGCCTGTAAGGACAGCTATGGACAAGGATCAGAATTGAGAGTTCACAGCCAGCCTGAGTCATAAAGAAAGACTGTATCTCCTCCCTTCCTAAAAAGAGTGGAGATAAAACATTTTTAAAAGGTAATCCATTTTTTAAAACTATTACTACATTTCTCACATCAAGATATCATTATTTGTAAACTATGGTTGAAAAGAATTAATTATGTAAACCAAACAGATGGCAAGAGGAATTTGAACACTCCTAACACAAAGAAAACCTAAATATTTGAGGTCTTGAGTTTGCCAGTTACCCTGGTATGCGTTACATTCTCGTCAGAGGTCATGCTGTGCTCTATAAGTACAGTAACAATTAAAATGGTAGCCAGTGCTGGTACACACCTTTAATCCCAGTACTCAGGAGGAAGAGGCAGGAGGATGTCTGTGAGTTCGAGGACAGCCAGGTCTCTAGATCGAGTTTCAGGACAGTCAGGGCTACCCGAAGAAACCCATTCTCAAACAAAGCAAACAAACAAACAAACAAACAAACAAACAAAACAGAACAAAACAAACCAGCAAGCAAACAAGCAAAAGCAAAGTACTGGGGTTTGTAGCGATGGCTCATCAGTTAAGAACACTAGATTCTCTTCCAGTGGTCCTGAGTTCAATTCCCAGCAACCACATGCCAGTTCACCATAGAATGCTCCCTTCTGGTATGCAGGCATGCAAGAAAGTGAAGCACCTATATACATAAAAATAAATCTTAAAAAAAAAAATGGTGGGTTGGAGAGATAGATGGCTCAGTGGTTAAGAGCACTGAACTTCCAGAGGTTCTGAGATCAATTCCCAGCAACCATATGGTGGCTCACAACCATCTGTAATGGGTTCTGATGCCCTCTTCTGGTGTGTCTGAAGACAGTGACAGTGTACTCACATGCATAATATAAATCAGTAAATCTTTTTTAAAAAGTAAACTAGGACCCTTGAGATGGCTCAGCACATAAAAGAATTTGATCCTACTAGGTAAAAGAAAAAACTGACTTCTACAAGTTGTCCTCAGACTTCCATAGTCCTCTGGCATCTCTCTCTCTCTCTCTCTCTCTCTCTCTCCCTCCCTCCCTCCCTCTCTCTCTCTCTCTCTCTCTCTCTCTCTCTCTCTCTCTCTCTCTCACACACACACACACACTAAAAGCAATTTTTTAAATAAAATTTTAAATATAAACTGTATTTTAGCTGGGGAAATGACTCAGAGGTTAGGAGCATTGGTATTTTTTGCAGAGGACCCAGGTTCAGTCCCCAGTACCCACATGGTAGCTCACAACAGATCAAGGGGATCCAACCAACACCCTCTTCTGACCTCCTTAGGCAGAAGGCAGACACATGGTTCACATGCATATATGCAGGGAAACCAATCACACATAGGAGATAAAAATAAAACAAATCTTTAAAAAGAAATCGCAGTTGCCAAGCAGCTGAAGTCCGGGGTCACAGACACCGGCTCATTTCCATTAACATCGTTCACTGGATGATTAGAAAGCAGATCTAGAGTAGAAAGAAGGAAAATTGGCTTTCAGTGAATAATTAATGTGGTGAACAATTATCTCTGATACTTGCTAATTACTGCCACTTAAGTGACTAACCCAGGGCATAAATATTTTTTTAAAGGACCCATATTCTCAGTAACAGATTCTAAACCAATGGTATTTGTTTTTCAGGACTTAATCCTCAGTAGTCAGCTCAGACTTCAGTGCGATGAATCGTGTCCCAGTATCCAGGTAACCAAATATTGGTCCAGTTATATTTCAAATTCCCCAGGACTTAATCATGCTCTGTGGCCTCATGGACAAGAAGTCGAAAAAAACAAAACAACAAAGCAAAACAACAACAAAAACCTTGCAGGTTGGGCTGGAGAGATGGCTCACGGAATAAGAATATTGCAGGTCGTCAAGCATGAGCGCCAGAGTTTAAACTTCAACACTCCTGTACAAATCCAGTGTGGCGATGCATATCTGTAACTCCAGGGAGGTGGAGACAGGGGACTAGCTGGAGTTTGCTGACGAGTGGGCTAGCTTCAGTCTCAGTGAGAGACACTGCCTCAAACAAAACAAAATAAACACACACACACACACACACACACACAGGAGAACAGTGGAGAGCAATCCAGCATCCTCTACTGGCCTTAGCATATGTACATATAGATGTATGAATGTGCCCATACATCACACACAAACACACTTGAAAACAATTTTTAAGTCAAAAGAATTTAAAAACACCTTTCAGTTATATTTCTGAAGGAAATCACTAAAGAGCTAGAACACAGCTCGGTGCTAGAGAGTCTGCCCAGCATGCAAAGCTATGGACCCAATTTCTAGCACAAAACAAACAAAACAGAAGAACACCAAAACACTAGACACTCACCTCTCAGCCTCTTGTCCACAGCATTCCCTCGGCATCCAGACCACATTGCTCAGCTGTGCCTCAGACCCGGAGGAGAGTTTTAAAACACGGAGAGCCCTCAACAACTGCCATGCCTCTCATTTTTGATAAAGATGAAACAGACTCAGATGCCCCGAGACCTGGGCCAGACATTGGGATACTTAGCAAATCAGGGCCAGCTTTTCTAGAGATACAAGTTATGTCCTTTAGGAGCCCTGAATACCTGGGAGCTTTTCACCCATTACTGGAAAGACATTACCTGTATGTAGTATTCTGAATTCTTTTCCCTATTATAAGTTGATTTTTCGATCCTTGCCAAAACCTTTCCATTCTTGTCCTTTGTAAGTGGTAACCTTAATGGCCCGATACGGCTACACTGCCGTATACTTGAGGCTGCTTGCCTATTAGATTCCTTTGTAAAGTTTAATGAACGCCAAGGAAGAGTGGGAAGAAAAGGTCAGAACTTCAGTGTTGTAAGACAATCAGAGATAAGACCTTGAATGGAAAAGCTACCCAGAGAGCCCAGCAGAAGAGAGACTCAAAGCTTCCTCAGCAGAGCAGTTGACTCTGCCCTTCAGTTGACTCTGGCTTGCTCCTTCCAATGAAAACCCCCTGTCCCTTTCCACACTTCCATACTGGTTGAGACAGATGGCCCAATTTGCCAGCAACCAAGGCAGGGACCACGGGCTGAGCCGGACTCATTCACAACAGTAATGCCTCCCAGAGACCATTCCACATTCATTTAGATGCCTGAGCAATTATTTGTGGCTGACAGCTGTAATTACTTTTTACAGCAGGTGGGTAACTATTTCTAAAGGGCTTTGAAAAAAAGTAATTTTCAGGCAGCCAGCACAGCATGTTGAATAAACTGTCCTTGCAGGCCAAATGCTTTCCCTTGTGGTGAAGAGCCACAGGCAAAGTGTGGATTCCTGGGTGAGACACTTTGGACCTGTGTTGTCATTCCTGAGGCAACTCATTTAGGTCACACGTTGTTTGCTCTGATTTGAGTATGAATTGAATATGAATATGGCTCATGGTTGAGTGTTTGGTCCGGGATGACGACTGTTATTTTGGGAGGTTCTGGAAACTTCAAGAGTCAGGACTTAGCCTGAGGCTGTAGCTCACTAAGAGTATGTCCTAGAATGTAATCATAGACCACCCCCCCCCCTTTTCTTGATCACTATAAAGGACCTGAGTTCAAGACCCAACACCCAAGTAAAAACAAAACAAGAGGGCTGGTGAGGTAGCTCAGAAGCTGCTCTTCTACAGGACTCAGGTTTAATTCCCAGCACCCACATGGCAGCTCACAACTATCTATACGTCCTGTTCCAGGGATTCCTGACACCCTCATACAGACATCCGTGCAACACCAATGCACATAAAATAAAAATAAATCAATTTAAAAAACCCAAACAAACCAAACGAAAAGCCAGGCACCATGGTGGGTATTTAAATCCTGGCCTGGGAATATAGAATTAAACTTACGGCACTAGAACCCCCATTCGGTAGGAGAGAAAGCAAACTAAACTTTGAAATAAAATAGATGGCCATGAAATTAAATAGATAGCTAGAGCTTTACATTTTGAGACGGAAATTACACCTTTGCAGTTCCTCCCCAAGGCTCGGCTTCAGTTACTGCAAAGGCTGCCATTCTCCATGCAGTTTGGACCTGGTGGATCTTTCCTACCGTGACTTCCTTCTGTGAAGAGTATCATTTCTGCAACACCTATCTTAGCACTTGGTTTGGTCCGTTTGTTTTATGATTGAACAGTTAAAGAGCAGAAGACTCGGAATGGGCATTAACATTTTAATCAGCGAATAAAGGCCCGATGAAAGGACCTTTGAAGAATTTGGGATCTAGTGGATCCCAGAGATTGGTTTGTGAGAACAGGGACCAAGAAGTGGGGGGAGGGGATGGAGATGGCGCCCACAACGATGCGCCGGATTCAGACTCCCGAGACCAGCAGCAGAGTGCAGATCTAACTTTATTGTTTATTACATGAGTGTGTATTTAGCTTTTTAGCCTACTAGGGTATGTTTATGTATTCAAGGGCCAATCGGAGGGCAACATGTGTTGTTTACAGAATCTGACTGGGTCCCCTGAGCCTCTAGGGAGAGGGTCCAATTTGTGGAGATTTCCATGGGGCAAGGGAAGCAGCCACCGCCCTGGCCTCAGGTTCTTTGTATTGTCCCACCCGTACTCCTGGAGCAAGTTAGATCCTACACTGAGTACAGTGAATCCGGACTCTTCAAGGAGACGTAGGAGCATGGGGGAGGGGGGGCTCGTTCTCCGCCCCTCTTCTTCCCCCACATCACCCACATCTATGAATTATTAAACACAACCACAGAATAAAGGGGGAGGGGGAGACACAGGGCCAAATGTACACGATTAAGAAACTTTGTAACATGATCTGAGCAACTGGAAATAAAACTCCAAAACATTTCTCAAGTGTGTGCAAAGAAAACCGTCAGAGCTGGCATGTGAAAGAATTCCTTTTAACTTTGGCTTGAAGTTTAAAACATTTAAAATATTCATAAAACTCTTATATATGTAACTAAAATAAATGGGAAAATGTAGAGGTCACTGCCTTCTGATAGGAGAAAACTAAGACTTTACACAGCCTCCCGAAAATAACATTTCAAGGTCATTATAAAGGAGGTCATCCAATAAATAAACAAACAAACAAACAAACAAACAAACAAATAAATAAATGAATGAGGTCATCCAACATGAGGGGACATTATAAAGCAGTTGGTCTCTGCTTGTGGCTCATGACCCCTTCAGGGGAGTCGAACTACCCTTTCACAGGGGCCGAACATCAGACATTTATTTCAAGATTCATTAACAGTAGCAAAATTACAGTTATGAAGTAGTAATGAAATTCTTTTATGGTTGAGGGTCATCACAACATGAGAGACTGTGTCTGGACATTAGGGAAGGTTGAGAACCATTGCTCTAGAAGAAGGAGATCCGATCATTAAATCATGAGATAAGAAAAAGCATCAGCCTTCTGGGAAATACCAGGAAGTAATCTCAGCCAGGATCTCTAGTTAGCAAAATGTAAGTTTCAAAAGAAGGGGTGGGGTGAGGGGAGCCCAGAGAAGCTCTCGTTTTGACAGAACTCTTCCAGAGTCAGTCCTCTATGATTGACATCCCTGCTGAGGTCTGATGTGGATGGAAGAATCTACATCAATGAAAATGAGTTATAGTAAGTGCTTACGTTACCAGCCCGTCCAAAGGGCATTTCTACTGAGCTGCAATTCCATTAACTCAAAGGGATTGAAAGAAACCTCCATGAATAATGAAAGGTACTGAAAGCAAACGGAAAGCCCATGGGAACTGAGTGTGGTCTAGTAAACATCACAGAATCAGCAAGCTTAAAGACACCTACGCTACCCTATATGTCACGGGATGAATGGTAAGAATGTCCATCAACATCAATCCTTTGCAGGGGTGTGGGGGTCTGGACTTGTAGCTCTGTGGTGGAGTGCTTGCTTAGCATATCTGAGACCCTAGCTATGATCTGGGTCACCGGGAGGAGGGGTATTAAAAAACAGTGCATATCTCAAATTATCTGAGTGAGAAAGCATCTGAGTGAGAAAGCAACAAATAATCATATTTAATGTTTGGACCGGGACCAAAGTATAATTGAGACAAATTCCAAAATTCATGTGGGGATTCCCGATGGTTTATCCTTGACTCCTTTTTCTCCCCCACAGTTTTTAAAATTACATTTATTTATTTAGTGTTCGCGGTATGTGGGGGGGGGGGATGGGTAAACATGTGGTCTGCGGACATCCTGTGATAGTTCTCTTTTCCATCATGTGAGTCTCAGGGATTGAACTCCGGTTGTCAAGCTTAGTAGCACAAGCCTTGACTGGCTGTGCCACCTTGCCAGCTCTCAAGATTTGAAAGAGCTGAAAAAAAAATCTCCCCCCCCCCATGGCCCAGTTCCGTCCATTTGCAGGATGAACAAACGTCCTATATTTTGCGTCATCCAGGTAGCCAAAGAGGAAGGTTCAGGTGCATCAGTAGGGGGTGGTAGAAAATCCCAGAATGCTTGCAGGCCAGACCTGCAGGCTGTCTGTGTCCCATCGTTTTTTTTTTTGTCCCAACGATATGAAAAGAACCAAGGAGACCGTTATTTCCACAGGGGTAGCTGACTGACTGACTGATCACAGCTTTGATGATCTGTCGGAAGCAGCACTTCCACAGTTACTTCAAGGCACTTCCTAGCAGTGTTCAAAACACTTCAGAAGCCAAGGGAAGCTGCCTAGCCATAACCAATTAGACAATGAAATGTCCACAAGATAATTATTAGGATCAACGAACAAAGCTGAGGATCAATGTACAATGTGTCTGCCGCCGGGAGGGGTTTTATCTTCTTTTCCGGGGATTTTGAAATTAAGAATTATAAGGACGTAGGGCTAGGAAGATGACTCAGATGGTCAAGAACACTTTCTGAAAACTTGAAACCCTGGCTTCATCTCAGCATAGTCCCACAGAGTTATTGAAGAGAATACTATTCAAAATACTGTATAAACTTTGGAGTGTCATCTTTGTGCGCAGGTGCCCCTCTTGGTCTGTGTAAGAATTACCTCTTAAAACTAACAGATCCTCTCGTCCGTGTTTCAGTAACCCCGGTCAGGACCCATAGATGGCAGGCCTAGACTCCACGGTGATGTTTGAAACTGTAAGTATACTTGTCCTAACACGGGTACTGAAGCGTCTCTGCAGCCTGTAGATAAGTCATTTCTGGGGCATCTGCGAAGCTGCGTTTGTAAATCGTGAAACATATCACCTATGACTAACTCAGTGCAACTTATTCAAAATGAATCACAAAACAAAACAAAAAACACCAACCCAAACAAAAAACTGTCACAGCCAGAGAAACTTGAGATTACCTACTTGGCTCTGATATTGCTCGAAGAAATTGGGGCCCAAATTTCAGTACCTGGTTCAAAGATGCAGGCAAAGGGAAGAGTAGAGAAATGGAACAGAATCTTGGGTTCTTCCTTCCACTGTTGACACCCGTCCCAATATCTACAGTACCTTTGTGCTCTTTCCACTGCCTTCTAATTATCAGAGAAGCCACGCCCGAGTCACCTCGGATCCTCTGTCTGGGCTACAGTCGAGGGATTCCACAGCTCTCTAGATAATCTCATGTACTTTGCAGACCAGGCCAACAGGGAGAATAAGTGACTTATTTAGGGGTGGGGTGGGGACTCTAATTCGAAGAAACATAATTGTGTATGAATTTTAAGCATGAAATACAACAGGGTGAAAGAACCGTGTAATTTATGAAGACTGGGTCAGGCCACTCCCATGGGCCTGTGGTAGGAAGTCGGATCAGTGCCGCTGTGCAAGGCTCAGAGAGGACCTGGTTGACAGGCACCCACTGTCTTCCATGATCTACACATCAAGATCATGTTACATCTGTATCCTGGGGAAAAGAACCATACTGCTCTCCAAACACAATACAGATGCTCCTAAGATAATTTTAGCTTCTGTATGTGATCCGTGAAGAAGATAATGTAAATCTGATGCATATGTAACAGAAGGCACTTCTAGCCAGAACCGTGGAGAAATCAAGCACAGGAAGACAGAATTAGTGAAATGAATCCAAGGTGCTAGTTTTAGAACTTCACAGGACTATTTTGTATTAAGGATTACTCAATGGACACACGTACAGAGTGAGGTCTTGGAGGCTGGGTGGAGGAAGGACTTGTTCTTCAAGTCTGGGTCTCTTTCCTCATCTGGGAGGACTGAGTTAGTATGTGGTGGGGGCATGGAGCATAAATCTAGAATTCTACATTGGTTTTCTTTCACCCCTTGTTCTACTATTCCTTTGAACATGATTTCTTTTTTGGAGACAGGGTCTCCAGGCTGGCCTTAAACTCATGGCAATCCTCCTGTCTCAGCTTCAGAGTACCAGATTGCAGGCAAATGCAACACAATTGGAGGTATACTTTAATATTTTTTGTTGTAACACTGTCTTTTGTGTGTGTTTGTGTGTGTGTTTATGTGTGTTTGTATGTGTTTGTGTATGTGTGTTTGTGTATGTGTGTGTATTTTGTTTATGCGTGTTTGTGTGTGTTTGTATATGTGTGTTTTACATGCATGAAGGTCAGAGGGAGGGAGACAGATCTTTAGTCCCATTGTGGGTTTCAGGGGTAGAAGTCAAGCTATTAGGGTCGTACGGTGCTTTTAACCATTGAACCATCTCTCTGGCCCCCGGTTGCAAATTATTTTATACAGAAAATAATTCTCAAATGAAAGATTTTGTTCTTTTTCTGTGCCCTTTAATATGCACACTGCACAGAAAAATCACAACTCGTTTACACGGAAAGGCTTGGAGGACTGTGTTCCTCTTTATCAGCCTTTCTCCAACAAAATTCAGCAAATGCTGATACAATTGGGAACAGCTGTAGGAGGGAAGGAAGACAAAGAAACTCACTGATAAAGAACCCACTACTCACTCTCTTTGGAAAAATAGTGCTGGGGATAGTGAGAAAACTTTGAAACACTGACAGTACTATATTTTGTAATTTATGAAAAAAATTATTCTGTGAAAAATCTCACTTAAGTGCTTTTGTCCTTAACCGAATTCACAAATATATCATGAATTTTGAAACAAATGGGACAAAAACTTAAAGACTTTTAAAAAAAAGATTTATTTATGTATTTATGCATTTATTTATTTATTATGTACACAATGCTCTGCCTGTGCACCAGAAGAGGGCACCAGATCTCTCTACAGAGAGTCAAGAACCACCATGTGGTTGCTAGGAATTGAACTCAGGACTTCTAAGCCATCTCTACAGCTCCCAGAACTTAAGACTTTCAAACACTAAGTTTACCAATACAGGTACCACAACCCCCATCAACATCCTTGAGTTCCTGTGAACAACTGCTAGACAACTCCTAGACAACTCACAAGCATTAATAAAGGTTTAAAGGCAAAATCTGTTGCCAGGGGTAACCTCAGCAAGCCACTTGTCCTCTCAAGCCTAAAGTCCCTTATTTGTGACAAGGAGCAAGCTGAGTTTAGTGAGCAGTAAGCGAGACAGTGGAAGTAAACGTACAGAAGCGGGGCATGGTGGTGTACACCTTTACTCCCAGCATGCACTTGGGAAGCAGGAGCAGTTGGATCTCTGAGAGTTTGAGGCCAGTGTGATCTACGGGGTGAGTTCCAGAACAGGTAGGGTTATGTAGAGGGACCTTGTCTGTGCAGTTCACTGAGCATGCTCCACAACGGTACCTCAGGGTGTGTCTGTCACTTCTCAGACTTTTCAAAGGAACACTGGCAGGCACTATGTACCCTAACTATGCTAGCACAGCCTTGTCGTCTCTGATAGGCCCTTAATACAAGCTCTCCCTCTTCCCCTTCACTCACACCGTTCTTTCCAGACTCTTCACCTACGTTCCCACTGTTCCCTCCCTCTAGAGTGCCTTCCTCAGGGACAGCGGGGACAGCGTTATTGATCCTCCAAGCCACCTCAAGTGCCACAAGGCTGTGACCCTTCCAACAGAATAAATTCCCCTTAAAGACGCCCCAAGTGGTGGCCATTGTCTCCTGCCTTGCAAAAATGTGTCGCTTACGTTTAACTTTTCTCTCAACTAAGAAGAGCCCCTTAAAAACCAAGGTCCGGCATGTTACGATTTCCACACCCTTGCTCTCCAGGCCAGAGCCACACACCCGATAGGAATATCACAAATATTTCCTGAATGAGCAATCGGCTACCCATAATCGACGTAGAATGTGGGAAGAGGAAAAGTAAAAGAAGTGTTAAGGGACCCAGTGGGGTGGGGTTGGGGGAGAGTTTATGTGAGCCGACCTCACATTTGAAGAGAGCCTTGAAGGGTTTTACAACATTGAGCAAAACATGGTGGAAATGGCGAGCCGAGACTGAGCGAGCAACATGACTAAAGGACCGAAGAGAAGCTCAAAGAAAAAATTTACTCAGCTGAAATGTTAAGAGGTAAAGGATCGGTTTGAAGATGAAAGGGGCCAGATTAAAGAAGGGCCCCGAAAGAATTCTGGAAGAAACTGGGTTTAATGAGGAACTCCCGAGGTGTTTGGGCAGAGCAATGCTCCAGGTCGATGTGATTGATTAACTGGGCCGCGGATTAAACGGAGGGCATGAGATAGAACCAGCGAAGGGAAAGTTCCGAAACGTGACTGTGTATCCGTTCCAAAGTCTTGCTGGAACTTATGCCATAAAAAGAGGAGGGAAGTGATTAGTCACGAGGGCTGTGCCCTAGTGAGTGGGTTCAACTTCCTCATAAAAGAAGCGTCAGAGCCGCCTGGGTCTTTCATCTCTTCTGCCACATGAAGCAGAGCATCTGTGTCCCTCTGCCCTTCCACCTCACACCCTGTGAGGATAAAACGAAAAGGCGTCATCGTAGAGGGACAAGCCTCCCTCAGACTGGATGATGGACTTGTCAGCCACAGAACCGTGAGAAGCAAGTGTCTGCCGTCCCTAAAAAGCACTAAACCCATGGCGATGTGCTGTAGAGCAAGCAGATTACAGCAAAAACCAACAGAGGCACGGAATACGGAACTCAGGACTGGCTTGTGGAACTAAAGGCGGGCTGGGGAGATGGCTCGGCGGTTAAGAGCACTGACTGCTCTTCCAGAGGTCCTGAGTTCAAATCCTAGCAACCACATGGTGGCTCACAACCATCTGTAATGGGATCTGATGCCCTCTTCTGGTGTGTCTGAAGACACCTACAGTGTACTTATATATAATAAATAATCTTAAAAAAAAAAAAAAAAAAGGCTGGAGAGGCCAGAAAACATGGAGTGGACCTGGACTCCAAGGAGAAAATTCACAGAGGGTCCACCAAACTAGGACAGAAAATGAACTTTGCCTTTTACTGAACTCTAAAAGCACCTGCATGAATTGTGACCTCAGCAGCAAAGCCTACTAGCATTAGAGGTGTATCAGGCCAACCTAAGAAAGCACTATTCTGAAGCGACTAAAAGAAGTTGGGCGTGTAGCCTATACCTGTAATCCCATCCACTCACACAGAAGTAGTCAGTTCTGTAAGTTTTCTAATACAGATACTTTCAGGCCAGCCTAACCTACACAGCAAAGCCTTATCTTAAAAAAAAAAAAAAATTTAACAGGAAAAAATAAGGTCTTTTTTAATAAAAGATTTATTATACGTAAGTACACTGTAGCTGTCTTCAGACAGAAGAGGGCACCAGATCTCATCACAGATGGTAGATGGTTGTGAGTTACCATGTGGTTGCTGGGAATTGAACTCAGGACCTCTGGAAAAGCAATCAATGCTCTTAACTGCTGAGCCATCTCTCCAGCCCCCAAAGAAATAAGGTCTTAAAGCTCAAAACTATGTGTAGTGATTGAGAATGAAAACTAGCAGACAGAGAAGTTATCAGTTTGACTCTGGAAACGCATTTATTTCCTTGTGCCCACCAAACTCCAGGAAGGAACCAAAACACCTCCAAGTACTCTTGTCTTTGTTTCCAATCTTTTAAAGTAAAGATTGTATTTGTTTTAGGTATCCAAGTACACTGTCACTATCCTGAGACACACCAGAAGGAAGCATCAGATCCCATTGCTGTGGTTGTGAGCCACCATGTGGTTGTTGGGAAGTGAACTAAGGTTAAGTGCTCTTAACCACTGAGCCATCTTTACAGCCCCTCATTCTCCCATCTTAAGGCACTGGACGTTTTCCATTTATCTTAAGGTAGTGGAAACAGTTCAAACATTATCTGGTTTACCTAGACAGAGGGCAGGCTTTCTCAGACTCAGCCAATGGTAAAACCAGGAAAGTTTGAGAGACACCGTAAGAAGCTAATTGCCTTATGAGCCCATCATACTGGCCCTATATAAGACTATCCTAAACATACTTGCATTAAGAAAGATAATGTTACAGTCTCTTCAACAAATGGTGTTGGTCCAACTGGCACTCAGCATGCAGAAGAATGAAAATAGACCCTTTCTTATCTCCTTGTACAAAGCTCAAGTGCAAGTGGATCAAAGATCTTCACATTAAACCAGGTGCACTGAAACTATTAGAAGAGAAAGTAGGGAAAACCTTAGAACACATAGGCACAGGAGATAATTTCCTGAACAGAATACCAATGGCTCGTACTCTAAGGTCAAATATCGACAAATGGGACATAATGAGATTGCAAAGTTTCTGTAAGGCTAAGGACACTGTCAAGAAAACAAAACGGCAGCCAACAGATTGGGAAAAAATCTTTACCAACCACAAATCTGACAGAGGCCTAATATCCAAGGTATACAAAGAACTCAAGAAGTTAGATACCAGAGAATCAAACAACCCTATTTAAAAATAGGGTACAGAGCTAAACAAAAAGTTCTCAATTGAGGAATATCGAATGGTGGAGAAGCATCTAAGGAAGTGCTTGACATCCTTAGCCATCAGGGAAATGCAAATCAAAACAACCCTGAGATTCCACCTCACACCAGTTAGAATGCCTAAGATCAAAAATTCATATGACAACAGATGCTGGCAAGGATGTGGAGAAAGAAGAACACTTCTCCACTGTTGGTGGGGTTGTAAACTGGTACAACCACTCTGGAAATCAGTCTGGCGGTTCCTCAGAAAATTGGACATAGTACTACCTGAAGACCCAGTTATTCCACTTCTGGATATATACCCCAGAGAAGTTCCAACATACAACAAAGACACATGCACCACAATGTTCATAGCAGTTCTATTTATAATAGCCAGAAGCTGGAAAGAACCCAGATGTCCTTCAGTAGATAAATGGATACAAAAATTGTGGTATATTTACACAATAGAGTACTACTCAGCTAACAGAAACAATGACTTTATGAAATTCTTAAGAAAATGGATGCATCTAGAGAATATCATTCTGAGTGAGGTTACCCAGTCACAAAAGAACAGACATAATATGCAGTCACTGATAAGTGGACACTAACCCCATAAAGCTCTGAACACCCCAGAAACAACTTACAGACTATATGAAGTTCAAGAAAAACAAAGGTCAAAAAAAAAATTGAAAAATCATTATGCTTAATCTTTACACACCAAGAAAACTTTGACTATTTCCAGGTTACATCTTGTTTTACATGTACTTTATGCTCATTGTAACTAGTAAGATTTTAAGGCAAACTATCAAACCTATAAAAAAAATCAAGTACTTACAAAAATGTATTCATATATTTTTATGCAAAAATGCATATAAAATCTGTACATTTATCTTTGTTTTTTAAAATAAAGTTGTTCAATTAAAAAAAATAGAAAGATAATGTTGTCACTGGAGAGATGGCTTATGGATTAAGAGCACTTGCTTTTAACTGGCTCACTTCCAGGGGATCCAGTTCAATTCCCAGCACCTAAATGGCAGCTCACAACTGTCTGAAACTCAGATCCAGATCTGGAGCCCTCTTCTGGCTTCCATGGGCACCAGGCACACTCATGGTTCACAGATAGACAGGCAAACAAAACACTCATACACAGAAAAAATAAATAAAAACAAAACTTAAAAGGTATTATTTAAGGTTTATTTTAGATCTGCCTTTATCTGTTCTTTCCATGAGGCAGATGGACAGTCTTCCCCCCCTAAAGGTCAGAGAGTACTTTAGTACTTAGTAATTGCCTGACTTTGTACCCAGGGTTCTGCAGTTTGCAGTCTTGACACATTTACAGATCATGCAATCCTCGGAGATAAATTTATCACAAAATCTCTGAAGGAATCTAGCCTCTGAAGACTTCTCTGCTTTACTTCCTGAAGCAAGTGAAGCTTTCCTGGCAGCAGCTGCCAAACACTGAAATACTGTATGTTAGAGATATGAGTGCTTGCTGCTATATCGAGATTATGCAAAGCTCCAGGTTTCTTTCTTTTGCAACGTCCCTGAACTCTGTGCTCTGGCGCCGTCTTGATAGGAACTCCATTCCGGTGATGGTTTACGTACTTTAAAAAGGTATGCGAGTCAACAATGGTTCAAAACTAGTTAGATTAACAATAGCAGTAACTTACAAAGAAAAAAACTGCTTCTAGATGCATTATCTAATCGGAAAAATCTACACTTGGTGAGTGCAATGATGGTGTTAGTCAAAGACACACCCATGTAAGCAGATGTTGATCAATCCAGGAATCTTGGAGGGGACCGTACAGGAATGGAGAAAACCTGGATACACAAACCAGGGCAGTCAATTACCAAGGATTCAGGCAACAAGAGAGGCCAGGCCCTGTCAGCTTTTTTGGTCTCATAATTCACCGCGGGTCCCTTTCCCTGTAGCCATGGCAACACCCACACTAAGGCGTTCCAGAATTCACCTTTGGATATCCAGGATCCACCGAATGTGCACCTACGCACTTCAAATAAAACCAAAATATCACCACCCACTGAACTAAAACAACCATGACCTTCCCCACCCCACCCCCGTTTTCCAGATTTCTAATCCAACCAAGGGAATCCCCCCACCCCATTCTTTTACCACATAAAGGAACCTAAGTCCTGGACTATGACTTCTTTGAATAATTAAATTCTTTTTTAGCGGGAGTGGGAATTAGAGAGGGATGAAAACCGGATGCATATACATGTAAACATTTGCCTTAAAAGAAGGCAAATTAGCTGATACAATCAAAACCTCATTCACGTAGCACGCCCATCGGGCGAACTGTTTCGCCCCTATAGGACACTGTCTCTGGAGTGGAGAAAGAGTTTCCAGTACGGCCGTTTGGAGCACAGTTTTAATAAAACAAGACGCATTAGGAGCCCGCGGGATCGCGCACAGCGTGAACAGAAATGACGTATTCGGGCGAGCTTTCCAGAAGGACCCTGCAGCTCC
This sequence comes from Micromys minutus, assembly GCF_963924665.1. Lineage (NCBI taxonomy): Eukaryota > Metazoa > Chordata > Mammalia > Rodentia > Muridae > Micromys > Micromys minutus. The sequence goes on from NC_137969.1 coordinate 243,294,959, forward strand.
AGCAAGATGCCCAAACGGCGAGTCTCATTTCTGCCTACAGAGACAGAATCGAATCATGTCCCTGGGTGTCCAGCCCAGGTCGCAAACCAAGCAGCTTTATTAGGGCGATACCAAAACCCCTCCTCAGGCGCCCTCTTTCCCCAGTGGCCAATTCTGCCCAAGGCGCTAGCCCGGAGCACTTAGCTCTTTTCCACTCTATTCACATCTCAGGGACCTATTCAGAAACAACCCACAGCCAAGAAAAAGGAAAGGCGTGAACCCAAATAAAACTGCTTTCGCAGCGCCTTTTTCGACTGGTCAAAGCCTGGAAAAAAACCTCAGACCTGGCCTGCGTGCCTTGCCCCTAGTAAAGATGGCGGCCATAGGCGGAGCCGCTCCCTCCGGAAATCCGCTGGTTGCCCGGCCAACCAGAATCATTCACGCGGAGCCCTCCACGCCCGCCGCGGCTTGACGCATTGCAGGTGCGGAGCGGCCAATCAGGCAGCTTGACTCTTTCCGGCCAACCACTGCAGGGTCCCTCTGGCCTATCAGAGAGTCCTTGTCCAACTCAACGAGGAAAGAAACCTCAGCAGCGCCAACTAAGCAACCGGCTCGCGAGCGCGTTTGGAGGGGTGTGTGACCACAGCCCTGTGCTCCTCCGCGGAGAGATATAGTACCTTCGCCCGCGCCCCGCCCCGCCCGGACCCGCCCGGACCCGCCCGTCCGAGTTGCGGGGTGTCCAGCTTGCTCTTCCTCCCCACTGTGTGTGCTTTGGAGCCCCCCCCAGAAATGCATACTTGACCTAAAAATAATATTAAGTTCCTGGGATATGTTCTGGGTCCCCATAAAGGGAAGATGTGGAGCGACCCTGGCTGATTCCCTTCCTCGCAGGTGGCGCTTCTTTGCAGTCTCCAGGCGCGTTAGGGAAAACAGCAAGGAAGGAGAAAAGCTCCCCACATCCTAAAATCCTGGCTCGGGTTGACCCCTTGTTTAGGAACGCAGGGGTCAGCACCCTGACTCTCGGAGAAGAACCCCCATAGGCACTTCTGTTTCTAGAAGGACCATTGTCCCTTCCCACCTCCCCAAGGCTGAGCTTCCCCGAGGGGCTGGCTAGAAAGGAGGGTTTGATAAAAACAATCGCATGGCCAACTCTTTCACCATAGTTTGCTTAGGCACAGTGAAAACTGTCACGCCTTAGCTCACAGCAATTTGAGAAGCGGAGCCCGGAACCAGATCTAGCTGGGTTTCAGCTACGGGCATAGCTCACTTTCTGGAGCTAGGCTAACAGTTGTGAGGTTGCACTGGGGAACAGTTACTTCACAGCCTAGGCATCAGAGGACCTGCAGGGGAGAAATGCTACTTGGTTATGATCACTGCTATGGGAACCCAGCTAAGAAAATGAAATCTTGTGGATTTCTTGAAATTCCCATTCAACCTTCGAACATCTGTGGTTTTAACACAAGAGGGTTTGGATGATCTGATTTTTTTTTTCCCCTGCAACCGTCGTTCTTCGAAGCATATGCTGTGGTGGAGTTTCTCTGACATTCCTACTGGTGTCTGTCTGCATTGCCTTCTTTGATCTAAAGGGGTAGTTAGTTACCAGTTGTTTATTACTGTTCCTTAAACTCAAAGATTTGTTCAGGAAGCAGAAAAGTTGCGATTGTGTCTTTGTAGGCCTTTAGCAGCCTCTCCCAAAATGTTTACCAAGTGGGCAAACAACTTGGCACGAATGTGTGGCTATCTCACCACAGAGATATATGCCCAGAGAAACAATACATCACATTTCTTTTGCGGTGTGCTTGGGGTAGGAAGTATCTACTGTGACTTGCTCCTATCAAACCAGATCCTGATGTGAGAACGAGATCCAAGAGTGCTAACTACCAGTTCAGAATTCTTGAGTGAGTTCCTCTATGCCTGGAATCTCTCTAGATTGCGGAATGAAAAGATCAGATTAGATGATCTTCAGATTACCTCCCAGTTCTAATATTTGATTCTGCTCTGAAGAAACTGAGCCATAACCTAATTGTGTCATATTTCGAACTGCTCCTGTGTATATAGTACTTTCAACTTTTCAAAGTTGCTTTTAAAATTCTTTCAACCCTGGCCTTCAAAAAATTTCTCAAGGGAAGGTTTACATTTACAAAAAAAAAAAAAAAAAAAAAAAAAAAAGGTTAGATCTTCTGTCAAGCCTGTCATGGGTTTACCTAAGTATAAAGTATTCCTTATAGCATGTTACTTCACTCCCAGGACATAGGAAAGTTGTTGGGGCCTGTTCCCAGGATCTGTGAATTATCTCCTTGTGAGCTCCTTCAGGATGGGGGTCTCTTCAATACATGCTTATGTTGTCTACACGTAGTAAACTTGCTTTTGCATCCTAGCCCAGTGAAGGTCTACAGAAGGAGGGGAGGAATGGTGCTATTCCAACCCAGGTCAGTGGTAGAAGATTCTAGAATTGAGCTGATGAATTTAAAAAAATAAAATAAAATAAAGCCACCAACACCCACAGAACAACTGCAGTGTAGAGACCACAGCTTCTCGTCCTCAGTTATCTCTACTTTTGGTTTTTAAATTAAAGACATATCATTATGGAAGAATTGTGGATCCTAAATATCTTTGCTTTCTTTGGAATGCATGACTTTGTTATTTAAGAAAACCAAACTAAACCCATATGAGTCACTGGCTTTCTGGCCCTGTGTGAAGAGACCATGTTCTCTTCCAGCCTCTGACTGTCTCTTCTTCCCTTCCTTCTTTTTGGTAATTTGAAGGAATAACTCTCAGGATCACTTCTCGAGTAGACATGGCCTACTCTGGACTGAGCATTTTATATAAGTGTTTTCAGACACACTGGCATCCTATACTCTCAACCAGAGAGAGGTTCTCTGGCCTGACTTTCCCATTTTCCTGAAAAGAGTGAGAAGCAGGGGCCCACGAAGGCTTTAGAATCTACACTGTTCTTTCCTTTGACTTTGGACCTCTGAAAACATTGTACTCAAAGAGCCGTTGTAACAAGTAGAGTGGGGGATGTTACGGCTCTCAGAGCCTCCCAGTGATTGTGGGAAAGCCTAAGATGATTTGCTTTGGACTTTGTTATTTCACTTGGGGACTGGCTGTGCAGACGTGTTCTCTCCCGGTGAGGCCTTATCTATACTGCTGTTTAAAAATCTTTGACCTTCGTCTAAGTTGCTGACACTCTCTTGTTTGTAAAAGCCTTATGGTTTCTTTGCTTCTGTCTTCTTCAGGATGGCCCTATTTCCTTTCCTCAATCCCAGAAGAACACAGAAGTGTATTTTTTAAAAGATGGTTAACAAAAGAATGTTGCTACACAATTAACATTTTGTGTAACATTCTGAAGTTTTTTTTTTTTTTTTTTACATAATGGCAAAGTGCTGAATAATAATATTCAAAAATGGGGCATGGTGTCATGCACCCATATTCCTAGACCTTAAGACACTGAGGCAGGAGGATGATAAGCTTGGGATCAGCCTGGGCTACATAAAGATACTGAGGATGTAGGGAGAGGAGGAGAAGGGAAAGGAAAAGAAGACAAATGAAAGATAGGGAAGGTAGTGTTAGCGGTGTGTGTGTGTGTGTGTGTGTGCATGTGTAGTTCAGTTGGTAAGAGTGTTTTTCTCAAATACATAGAAGCTCTTGGTTTAAACCTACCATGGTGGTACACACTTGTAATCCCAGCATTGGGGATTATAAATGGGGGGGGGGTGGTCAACAGTTCATGATTTTATTTTTGTTTCTCATTATGCAGTTTTTAGCTTGTGTCTTAAATTCTATTCCAGGTGGTTCTAAGGCATGGCTGGGCTAGTTTGGCACATTGTGCTCCTTTCCAGATCAGAGTACTCGCCTGGCTTTAGCAGCACGCCACCTCCCTCACTTAGCAAACATCCAGAGGGGAGAAACGGCCTGGTGGGGGCCTGTGGTCTTGCTATCTAGTCCAGAGTATAGGTGGTAATTTGCAAGCAAACCTTACAAAGTAGAAACACAGTGCTGGATGCCTTTGTTCAACCTCCTGTCCTTTAGAGTCTGAATCTTGGAAATGCTTCTATGAGAAACACTCCCTAGAACATCTCATATTATGGCTGAGTTCTGGATTTTCCCTCGGTTTCCAATTTGGTATGAAACGAGCACTCCCCTGAAACTGTGTTTGGCAGGTAGAGCTGGAGCACAGAAATCTGTTCTCTTAAGTCCCACATCTCCTGGACTTTGGAAGACACAGATGACCCAGCAGGCAGCCCAGGGCTTCTGACCCTTGGAACCTACCCATTGAGGGTGCTAATTCTACTGCTGATCCTTGATTTTGGTTCTGCATTGACTTGACCTTAGACGTACTTTGCTGTATTTGGCAGATTGATCTTTCAAAGATTGAACAACCTCAACAACAGAAAAAAGCACAACCTCTATTTGTCTCTGGAGCTCATTGTTTGCAAGCACACGTGTTTTCCCTCACCTCTAACCCTCGCACCAAGCCCAAGGTGTGTTGTCATTACACCAGCCTCATAGATTAAATAGCTGTGGCTGGGAAGCAAAGGAAGCAAGCAACCTTGTAAAGTAGACAACGCTATTTCACCATCCTGCCTTTTGCTAGAAACTGCTTCTTTGTCAGAACTAAATTAACCAAAGCCCCAAGTAGCCTGTCTTTAAAACAGAGCAGAATTTCTGCATATCCTTTGGCTTACAAGAGAGGATGTGAAAAGGAATGGGGCCTAGCCACACTCATTTGTACAACTGAAAACCCACTCCAAAGGACTTCTTTTCACTGATCACGTAAATCAGCCATGCTATTGTGATGGCCTAGAGTTGGTTTATTAGTCAATGGCTCAGAGTCCCTACTTAGAAAAAGTAAAATTCCAGAAACCTCTTCATTAGATTGGGGTAGAAAGATTGCTTTTTCAAAGTCCAATTCGCCGTTAGTCATATATATATATGCATATATATATATATATATGCATATATATATATATATATATATATAGCATTATAAAAAGCAAGGAATGGAGCTAGTTATGTAACTTCCTGAAGAGAACTGCAGACAAAAAGATGGATCAGCCATTTGGCTATCATTAGGGCAGGAGAGGGCAGGGGTCAGAGTCAAAGCAGGGACAGTCAAGCATGTTCTTAGAGCCCCATGTGGGGGGTGCCACCAAATTAGGAAAGAGAGATTTGGTGGTAGGTCATCAATAAAACAAGAGACTTCTTTTGCTTTGTCCAATTTAATTTCCACTTTTTCTTTCCGCTACAGTTCCAGAAGTAGCTGCACTACATCCAATTCAATAATCTATTGACAGTCGTTGAGCCAAAACTAATGTGGTGGTTTGAATATGCCCAGGGAGTAGCACTATTTGGAGGTGTGGCCTTGAAGTAGGTGTGGTCTAGTTGAAAGAAATGTGTCACTGTAGGCATGGGCTTTAAGACCCTCACCCTAGCTGCCTGGAAGCCAGTCTTCCACTAGCAGCCTTCAGATGAAGATGCAGAACCCTCAGCTCCTCCTGCACCATGCCTGCCTGGATGCTGCCATGTGCCTGCCTTGATGATAATGGACTGAACCTCTGAACCTGTAAGCCAGCCCCAATTAAATGTTGTCCTTGTAAGAGTTTCCTTGGTCATGGTGTCTGTTCACAGCAGGAAAACCCTAACTAAGACAACTATACTGAGTTCAAAGAGTATAAAATGGTAACTTCTGGAGCTATGGTAACTGAGGTTTGAATGGAAAGAAGCCACTAAAGATGTAGAGCATGTCAACCAAATATGTTGACATGTTGAAACTAATGTGGCATCTGTGTGTTCAGGGATCAACAAAGCAGTGATTTATTAGGCTAAACAAAGAATCATGAGTATGATGTTCAGGATGTTGGGGGTGTCAGGAACACTGATCTAAACACACATGAATCTATATTTCCTTCTTAAAAATGTCAAGAATGATACCACCCAACAGAAGTTTCTTCTGCACTGTCCAATACAATAACCATCATCTTTATGGGATTATATATTGCTAGCAAAACTGGAGAACTGTATTTTTAATTTAAATTACTTGCTTTAAATAGCTCCACATGGTTAGTGGCTACTGTAATGGACAGCTCAGTTCTGGAAGGGTAAAGGCTATTGTTCACTATGAATGAAAATCCAGTCACATTATTACTTTACTAGATCCTTTTATGTTTATTATTGTGTGTGTGTGTGTGTGTGTCTGTGTGTGTGTGTGTTGAAGGCATATAAGGGTGAATATGTCTGTGTGGAACACAGGAGCATAGAAAATAAGTCAGATGTCTTCTATTACCTTCTGACAGTCTTTAAAAAAGGGTCTCTCACTGGGGTGGTTTGAATGTGCTTGGCCCTTGGGAAGTGGCACTATTAGGAAGTGTGGCCTTGAAGAGGTGCAGCCTTGTTAAAGGAAGTCTGTCACTGTGAAGGCAGGGCCTTTAGATCTCATCTATATGCTCAAGTGTGATCCAGACCTTCCTGGCTGCCTTCAGATCCAGATGTAAAACTCTCAGTTCCTTCTCCAGCACTATGTCTGCCTGCACACTGCCATGCTTCCCACCATAATGATAATGGATTAAACCTCTGAAACTGTAAGCCAGCCTCAATTAAATCTTGGCCTTTATAAGAATTGCCTTGGTCATGGTGTCTGTTCACAGCAATGAAATGGAGATGAACTGAAAGCTAGATGAATGCTGGCTACATGGTTGGCTGATTTGCTGGTGAGATCCCAGAGTCTGTCTGTCACCGATCTTCTTATGTGGCTGCTGAGGACTCAGGTTCTCACGTTTGTGCATCAAGCCCTCTCACCCACTGTGCCATTTCTCTACCTCCTACTAACTGGATTTTAACTTCTGAAGTTGACGAGGCCATTTTCATTGATATATTCTGCAATCATCACCAATTTGTCTAATCTAGCATTACAGTGCAGTTTTATGCCCACCAAGGCCTTGGTGACATTCAACTTGTGCCAATTGCTAGCTCTGCTCTTTAGGCAAACTGAGTCACAAAAAAACAAACAAACAAACAAACAAACAAAAAAACAAACCAAATCAACCAACCAACCAACCAAACAGAAAACCCTACCATGCTAGTTGACTGTGGTGTCACAACCCTCCTCAGACTAAACAATTAGAGAAAGTCTGTTGTGGTGTCTAGTTTATGGTGAGACCCCCTCCCCTAGCATATTGGTAGAAACGGTAAGTTGCTGACAATGCTTTGAATACCGATTAAAGGTAATTTTGCATTTGGCTTTTGAATAAGGAAAACTGTTGCATAATTATTTCCAAAACAATATGATTTAAATGTTTGATCTTGGTAGCATGCCCCTATAATCCCAGCACTCCAGAGGCAGAAGCAGGGTAATAAATTCAAGAGCTTGCCTGGGCTTCATAGAGAATTCTAGGCCAGCCTGAACTGCATAGCAAGACTCTCAAAACAGCCTAAAGTACAAAAAACCCTACATTACACAATCTGTCAGATGCCTCTTTTTAAAGGAGCTTGAATAGAGCATATTTGAGTTCCAAATGCTTCCATACCTTCCCCGAAGCCAACACCATCAGCTTCTTCACAGTACAATCCCTCTTTTAGGTACCAATTTCTGTTCTAGTTGGTTTTCTGTTGCTGCAATAAACACCATGACCAAAATAAACTGGAGAAGAAAAGGGTTTACTTGAGCTTGCTGGTTATATAGTCCACCAGGGAAGCTCCAAGGCAGGGGCCCAAGGCAGGAACTTGGAGCAGAAAGCAAAGGATGAATGCTGGTTACTGGTATGCTTCCTCATTCCAGCCAGCTCAGTGCTCAGCTGAGATTCCTGTATGGCCCAGGCCCTGCCTAGGGATGGCGCCACCCATAGTAGGCTGAAACCCTCCTACATCAATTACCAACTAAGAAAATGCCTCATAGACACGGCCACAGATCAGTCTGATTTGGGCAATTATTCAGTTGAAGTTCCCTCTTACCAGGTGACTCTAAGTTTGTATCAAATGCAAGGCTGAAGTTAACTATGACATCACCCTTTTGTCCATAGTCATGGATATGCATAATTTTAGTTCAGTCATTTAACTGAAAGCATAAAACTAAGATCTTATCCCATTGGACATTTTGCTCTCTCAACTCATGCACTCAGTTCCTATGTCTCTATAACCACTGGCTGCTTGTGGCTTAAGAGTTCAGTTGGTCAAGCATAGAGACAATGAGGTCCAAGCGGAGCCAGTTATTTCTCTGTGTTCTGGCTCTCTATCCCTGACTCCATTGTGTTGCATATGCAGGACTATAGATCTGCCTTGGGCCCCTGCCTTGGAGCTTCCCTGATGGACTATATAACCAGCAAGCTCAAGTAAACCCTTTCCTTCCCCAGTTTATTTTGGTCATGGTGTTTATTGAAGCAAAAGAAAACCAACTAGAACAGAAATCGCTACCTAAGAGAGGGATTGTGCTGTGAGGAACCTGACCGTGTTGGCTTCTGGGAAGGTGTAGAAACATTTGGAACCTTAAGCTAGAAAAGCTGTTGAGCACTCAGCATTTTCTGTCACTTGGAAGACCAGATTACTGAAATCAATGCAGATGATGGAGGCTTGGCCTGCGACGTTCCAGAGGAAAGTTGGCCACTAAGAGATGTTACCAGGACTGTTCATGTGACATATTTTGAATGAAGAACCTGCAGAAGGGCCAGAGAGGTGACTCAGCAGTTAGGAGCACTATGTTCTTGCAGAGGACCTGGGTTCAATTCTCAGCACCCATCCACAACCTCAGTTACAGAAACTCCAACAGATAAGCACCTGGTATGCATATATGCATATAAAGTAAAAACAAATAAATCTAAAAATTTTAAAAAGAATCTGTGGGAGTGAAATTTTTTGCTTCACTTGGACAATGAGTGCTGCTCCTCTAGGATGAAAAACTCAGCTGTGATTTTAGAAGACACCTGGCTTGCTGAGGTAAAAGTCTTCTGGAAGCATTTCTTCAGTGTCAGCACACAGAAGCTGTGGTCTAGAGGGGCCAAGGCTGCGTCTCGAGCCGGCAGCTGAACTTGGCATCGGTTAAGAGTCTGCCACGTGGTACTAGTTTGGGCAGCGTGAGCGCTACACCGAAGGCGGCATGGGGAGAAGCCGAGGCTTGGCACAGAGTGGTAAGGATTCCTGGCCCGGGGCTATTCTTTCTACTTCTATCTAGCATCATTTGATTTAAATAATTTCACAGAGAACCATTTTCTTTAACATCACAGGATGTTCCACAGGCTCCTTAGTATACTATGGTATTTTAATGTGGCTTTTAAAAAATTGCTGACCCCCTTCATAGCTTAAGTTAATTCATTGGGACATGAACATTCAGTGGACCTAAGTTGTCAGCAGCCAGAGAACCTGACACAAGAAATAGGCAAGTCCCTAACATTGTATCTTTAAATTTTCAGATACTGATTTCACTAATATACAATCTAATATTAGAGCCCTGAGCAAAGACTCACGTTCCAGTTTATGCCCAATCACCGCCTCACGGGAAGATCCTGGGCAAGTCGCTTGACCTTCTTATATTTCAGTGTGTGAAACTAGCCATAAAACTGTGTGAAGCATGACCTCATTACAAACCCACTAGACTTGAAAGCTAAGATGTGCTTTGATATGTTAAAGAATTCCAAAAGAGCACTCATTGTTACAGCACAGACCGACAGAAAGTTGTTCTACGATGATTAAAATAATTCCAAGGTGAATGGCACATGAAAAGGGTTGAAAGCACTTTATTTAGTGAAATCCTTAAATGACACAGGGAACTATTTGACTGGTTTTGCAAAACCATAGATTGTAATGGTGTAACCAAAATAACTCTAAGGGATGGGAGACTACCAGATACAATTATCCCCGATAATTGAACATATTCTTATTTTTAGGACATCACTTCTCCCTTGTTCACTGCATACCAAATGTTAAAATGCATCTAGCTAACTACCTTAGGAAGTCTGACAGAAAAACAAATCCATATGCCTTTAGTGGTCATTAGTTACCATAAAATTCCTTTAGTGATCATTAGTTATAATAAAAATTCCTTTAGTGATCATTAGTTATAATAATCAGCTTGACTATATGGACCTGTAATTCACTGATTATTGATAATGCTTTAAACCGACTTTGTATTGAGTCTCTTTTCAGTGAACATAGGGATATTATGTGTCTGTCCATGAGTGGTTTCTAAACTATGTGCAAGAGGGGTGGCAGCAACCTTCCCGGGGGCTTGCCTGCTACAGCGTCTCCTTAAGCAGCACGTAGACCCTTTCTGTAGCATTCTAGAAAGAACTGGAAATTAAGCGCAGTCCCACAGTTGCTGACATACTGTCTGAGGTGATCCTCAGAAGTCCTCTGGCATTTGTGATACTCAGGGTCATTTTTGAATCTTTCAGAACACCTATCTGCCAACTTTGACAAAGCCAGAAAAGAAAGATAACCAGTCTTTCCGGAGGGGAGCAAGCTCATCACACATTTTGCCACAAATTCTGAAAGAAGAAACAACCTGCAGCCTGTCCGGGCCTTGCAAACAAAAGATCAAATTCTGTGCTCTGTCTTGGCAAGAAAAGACACTGCAGCATTTTGTTAAGATTTTTTTTTTTTTTTAAGTTCCAGGCTCCAAATTAAGATCTAAAAAAATTTTCTGTCGTCCCAACCCCACCCTAGTTTACAAAAGAATGAAGAATAGTAAATTTAAAGATTAAAACATTATTTGAGGACTATAATTAAGATTGTAATTACGATAGTCCGGCTCTATACTAGAGTCAGTTGGGTGTGTAAGTTCCAGCTGTAACCAGAGTGATTCTGAGTAATCTTTTTCCCTTCCTTAGTATTTGTGAATTTTCAGAACCAGGACAATTAGGAAAAACTCAAAGCTGCTCATTACATTAATTTTAGAAGCAGGCCGAATAGAATTTGCCACAGGAAAAAAGGAACAGACCCAGCAAAGAACAAATCTTGAAGCATCCTTAAAATTTTAGTAGGTATGTAAAACCATGTAAACATGACACAGACTTAGCAACTCCAAAAAGAGAAAAGTAACATATCTGGCCAATTTCTTTCCCAAGGCCAACCACCTTGCCTTCAACACATCCTCCTCTCCTCTGCAGCTAAAACTGTAAGGTTGATTCCCTCTCCCCGCGGCTGTCCTCAGCCCGCCCCCCTCCCCCGCCCCCCGAAGGTCCTCCCCAGTGGGGACCCAAGACGGTGGTGGCTCTGCAACTAGGAGTGGTGGGAGGGGGACACACAGGTGGAGTGGGGTTGAGTGACCGACACGCAGCTGGAAGCCCGAGGCGGCCCCTAGGTCTCGCTACGCAGACTCGTGCAGCAACAGGCCAGCGCCCTCGCTCAGGTCCCGGGCTCCCCAGTGACCCCTGCCCGCGCGATGGGCTCGCCGCGGCGGGCGCGCCTGGGGGGCGGGGCTTGCGGTGAGGTCCGGCTGCCGCAGCGCCGCCCTGCGCGAGGCGGTACTGCCGCGGCGGAGGGATACGGCGCACCGTATATATATATCGCGGCACACAGGCTCGCGCTACGGCAGAGGTGCTGGGAGTCTCGTGTCCGCGGTGCCGTTACTCGCAGTCGGGCGGCGGCTGAGAAGCGCACAACGCAGGTAGCGCGTTAGCAGCAGCAGCGGAGGCACCTCGGCGGTCACAGCCCCTGCGCTGGTGCAGCCACCCTCGCCTGCTCCGCTCTTCCTTCCTTCGCTCGCACCATGGTAGGTTGGGGTCGGCATAGCAGCTGCCCAAGCTTTCCGAACAGATTTGTGGTTGAGTTTTGGGTCTCCCCGTTTTCCTGGCTGAGGCTACCCCTTACCCCTTTTTGCCAGGTGTTACGCAGCAGCTGCGGTGAATGGGAATGTATTTCGGGTTTGCATCTCCGCTTTGGCTGCCAGGGAACCTCCTCTTGAGTTTTGGACGCCTCTAGGGCTGGACTCTACAGTGGGCTGTGCGCGGGCTGGAGCCGCTGCCACAGCTGCACCGGGGCCTTCCGCATCCACCCCCTCCGCCAGCCCCGCACCCACTGCATCCAGCGCGCCGCACCCGGGCTGCCTGCAGCGCAGCGCCTCGGTCGGGGCCAGCGGGGCGGGGGAGCCGGGCGGGGCAGGCCGCGATGTCCCGGGAGCCAGTCCCCAATCGCGGAGAATGAATGGGTCTGGGCGAGCCGGGGGCATACAGGCTTGGACCGCGGGCTTCATGGTGTCCTCAGCCACCTTCAGACCCCCTGATCCACCCAGCGGGGCGTCCTCCCTCGGCACCGGTCCCCTTCTTCCTCCCGGGGGGCGCGGCGCGGGCGTGAGCTGGGAAGGAAGGAGCCGGGGAAGGGTGGGGTTGGGGGCAGGAAGGCGAAGGCTGGGGGGCGGAGAGGGCGGAAGCGGCCGCCCTGCGCCCGGGCGGGGCCCCGCAGGGTGGCCGCGCGCGTGGCTGGGCCGAGCAACCTCGGTCCCCCTCCTGGTGCGGCGCGAGACGGGCGCGTTCGCTCGTGTCCGCGGGGAGGCCCCTTCCCGCGGGAGGTGCTCGGCTCACGCTAATTGGGGCGGCAGGGCGGGGGAGGAGAGAGTTGGCGCGCTCCTCGGTTTCCATTAGAGACGCAAAGTTTCTGCTAGGGAGGAGGCGGCGGCAGGCTCAGTGCCTGGGGGAACAGGAGCGGTGGGAGGTGCTGGGGTTAGACTGCACTAGCGCCCTGGGGGCTCCTTTGAGTCTTCACCCTAGTGCGACCCCCTCGCCTGGCATGCCCATAGTCTCAAGCTACCCCCTGGGCAGCAGGGAGATGCCCATCCCTTCGTTTCCGCTTTCTCTGCCGCCTCTGGATGGCCAGATGCGACTGTGCGGTTGGCCCTGTGCGTGTGCCGCGGCCCCCTTCTCCCTCGCCAGGCAGAGCTGACATCACCAGCAGCACCTTCTGCCCTGGCACGGCGGCTAGATCGTTCCTGGCAGGTTCTGGAACGCCTTTGACCCAAGGCCAGAATGACTTGGGGGTGAGATGGGGGGAGTCGTTGTCCCGAAGGTAGATGGACTTGACAGGACTCTAGTCAGAGAATTTTTCCCGAGGAGGTGGAACTCCTGTCCCTGGTCCTCTCCTACGAGGTGTGGCAGTGCTTCCTGTCGTGCAAGACTGACAAGGCGAGCATTACATAAATCGTGTCTCCATTTGCCTTAAAAGTAGCTTCCAGTCATGGATAGAAGGAAAGACCCACGTAAAATGTAAAAAGTAGTTCTTTCCCAAATCGATATATAAGGCTAGTTGCCACGGAAAAGAGATGAACTCAGTACCATCGGATATCTCTTGAGGTTTATTTTGTAACTAGCTTTATTAAGACATACATTCTGGCTAGAGGCACAGGTTCAGAGGTGCAGAAGCTAAGTAGTAGTGCAAATGAAAATCACCTTTTGTCGCCATTTAGTGCACAGAACATGGACATTCCAAGTATTGGCAATAAGCAGCGTTTTTGTCAATCTTATGGTGGGCAGGATTAATACCAGGAAATGATAATAGTTACTCCTGTACAGGAGGAAAGGGATAACCTATCGCCTCACAATTGAGGTGTTTTCTGGGTGCTTCATTTTTGCAGTTTTGTAACAGTCCTAGGATTCAGTCTTTTTCTAGCTTCAGAATCATAGGATGATTTGACCGAAAGGCATTAAGCCATTGTGAATGGTAGGCTTTTTAGCAAATAACTGCCTAATTTAAATGATTAAAAAGCATTTATTATACTGAAATGAAACCTGGGTGGGTAACCTATTACTATGTTTTTTCCACTTAATTGTTTCTCATAAAATGGGTATAAAAGCCTGTTAATCCAACCCAATGCCATTATGTAACTCCAGCGTGGAGATTTTGGAGGACCCAAAGCGCAAGGTGCATTAAAAAGCCTGCCCCTGGACAGGATCCTGGTCCTGGCTGCCTTGTCAGCGGCAGGGCTGGGTCTCTTGGATGGAATCAGCAACTGCAGTGTTTATGGCGCAGTAGGTGGCGCCCTTCCTTCTCTGCCTGCTGCTGCAGCTGCTGCTGTGAGTGCTTTAGCCACTAGAGGCGCCATTTCCCACATTGCGACTGACTGGTTTCTTTGCCAAGCTTAGTGCAAGCCGCAGGCCAAGGAAATAAAGCCAGCAGAGGCTGTCACTTCTTTGTCACCCTTTATTGTTAAGCTAGACTGAACAGTTTTCCTTTATTGTAGTAACTGCCACTAAATTCCAGTGCTAATGAATTCAGAACACTTTTTAAAAATACTGATTTGAAAAAAAACCCACAATTTTAAAGTATAATTAGGAAAGCTAGTTATTATCAACCAAATTTGTCAAGATTGAATTAAGATCTTTTCTTTCTCTGTGTAGGCTGATCAGCTGACCGAAGAACAGATTGCTGGTAAGTTGAAGACTCTGGAGAGACCCCAGGAAACTGGACCTGGGCTCTGCTTTGGTCTTGTGTCTTCTCTCTCGTCCCTCCATTTACGATCTGTGTGGTTTTTCTAAGAATTCTTAAGCAGCAGCAGTGAGGTCAGGTATTTTACAGATGCTATGGAAGGGACTTCCCTCTGCCTGTCACAGTCGGGTGTGCAGAGCTGCACTATGAACAAGACCCAGTGCAGCTGCTACCCTGAAATGGATTGTAGTTCTTAGGGCACACATCTCCTAGTAATCTACATATGGAATAGGTAAAAAATTAGTGCTGTAATAATTGGAAAATGAGACATCAACTTGGGTAATGGATATCTTACCATGTAAGTCCCGACCAGGCTAGCATTGAACTCACAGAGATCTGTAGTTTGCCTCTAGAATGCCATTATGCCCCGCAACATTACCCTTTTCATGTTTCCACCTTAATGTTGCTGCTCTTTGCCGAGGACTCATGGGTTCCCAGGAACCATATAGAAATTTGCAGTGGGTTATAATTAGTTCCAAGGGGTCCAGCGCTGCCCTCTGCAGACAGCAGGTACGAATGTGGCATACATGTAGACACACGCGCAGGGGATGCAAGCAAACACATTTCTATTTAGACTTCTAAAAGATGCCCTGGGTGTGAAGAGAAGAACGCAGTGACTGCCTGGGAATGACGTTTCTAGTAACCATGTTGCTATGAGACAAGGTCCATTGTGGCTCTAAAAGTGCAACATGAAAGGACTTTGTTTGAAGGGACTTTACTGTAACTGGTAAACCGAAGGTTTCAGATTACACCTAATGGCCAATTTAAGTATGTTCAAGCTAGTTTTCTTAAAAGGTAAGATATTGTGACTTTATTGAGCCCGGTCACTAGGACAGTGTTTGCTTCCTGGGCTCCTGTGTGTGAACCAGGCCCAGCTCTATTGTGATCATTATTTTATTGGATAGAGACCAGATGGCTTCTGGTAACTTGGACAGCTTGTTTTGGCAAGCCCTAGGGAAGTGTGTGTCACAACAGTGTTGGGTAGAAACCCTGATTCTAAAGAGCAAACTTCTCTTTTCAGAATTCAAGGAAGCTTTCTCCCTATTTGATAAAGATGGTGATGGCACCATCACAACAAAGGAGCTGGGGACCGTCATGCGGTCACTGGGTCAGAATCCAACAGAAGCAGAACTGCAGGATATGATCAACGAAGTGGATGCCGATGGTAAGAGTTTAGAACTGAGTGGGCGCTGGTGTTGTGTAACTCAAGTTCAGACTTGTTGAAGAATGTTTCTAAGGTCCCTAGAGCAAAGCAGTGTGCAGAGTTGCTTTCTCTGGTTGCCCCGGCCTCCTGACATTAGATTGTGGCCTACGTAGGTCGCTCTGCTGCTGTGTAGAGCATTTTCTGGATTGGATCACTATTTTCTGCTTACTGGGGCTTTCGGCTCCAGTCTTTATCAGCTGCCCCAAGTCCTGTGGAGAAGTAAGAACAAGTAGCCAGAGAACCTGCTTCGTAAAGAGCTGTTGTTTCTCAGAGACAAGCCCAAGGGCAGTGGGTAGAGGGAGCAGTGGTGTCCGAAGACTATAAGGAATTTGTGGAGTCTGAGAAGGGAAGCTGTGTAAGGCTCAGGGCCATCAAGAACCAGCAGCTTCCCCATGACAGTTGGCGGTTCATCCTATAGATTACAAACTTATTGCTACTTTTTGTCAAGGACTGGTTTGGAGGCTCCCTCTCCCCTAATTGAAAAGTCAAATATATCTAGGAATGCTAAGTTTTAAAGGAGCTAAGGAGGTACAATATGGATCTAAGCTGTACTTTCCAGGCAGATGCTGTGAGAGGAGCCATTGGAAAAGTATGGCGCCATAAAGTGTGAAAACGGGTTTTCCGTGCGCATTGAAAGATTATTGTTACCCTCGATGCTGCTTTTAGTGTCTGGTCAATCAACCGAACGGCAGCATGGGTTGGGCATTTCCTGTTGTATGTAAATCCTGGGAGGCCAGGCTCAGTAGGGAGAGTGTATTTGACTATCATATCATATGGCACAGTGGGAGAGGTTGGGTTGTATAAAGCCTTGTTTTGATACCAAAGAATATCTTTGGTGCTTATAGGTAGCGCTTAGTCGATTTTGTCTCATATAAATAATGTCAAAGAATTTAGAGAATGATGTTGTATTTGCTTATGTCATATACCATGTGGGGATTGAACCTAGGGCACTAAGCCATCCCTCCACATACACCAGCCTTGGAAGTTACTGTTTTAAATGTTCCAGTGAAAATGAATTGTAATGAACTACTAATTTTTCCTAATTTTATTTTCATTTATTTGAAGCTGGTGTTAATCTGGGATTTATCTTTGGGGATACTTATGCCTTAGCTTTAGAGGAGTCACTGGAGACATTGACTGTTGAGTGAATCCCTCTGACAGTGTCTTGAACACTAATGATCCTAAACTGAAAATGGCTTCTGAGCTTCTGAAGATGCCAACTTTAGGGGTTCAGGAGTAAGAATGAGTGCTTAGTGTCTGGGAGGCCCTGGGTTGGATCCCCAGTACCAAAAAAGGCCATGTTGGGTAGGGACATGGCTAGAAAGCCTGTAGAATAGGTGGAAGTGCTCCTGGAGAAGACCAGGGAGACTGGCCAGGGGGCAGCAGGGCGTTTTCTCCCGTCTTCCGCCTAAAGCATTTGTGCATCATTAGAGCATTGTTGGCTAGGCCCGAGGATGCTTCCTTTCTCTTTAGACCTGCCTAGTCTGTTTCCAGAGGTGCAGCTTCCTTTGCACCTGTAGGTGCTGTGGGCTCCGCCTAGTAGCGGAGTCACGTGCCATTGCTCTGTGCAGTGTTTGAGCATTTTGACTACAGAAGATCAACCTAAGAAAAACAGTAGTAGTTTATCATTCTGGTTACCACTTGAACATTCCATACAGTGAGTGGTTCTCAGATCATTATTGCACAGGAGTATCAGTGTGATGCTTATCCAGCATGAACTTTTTCTTTTTTAACTAAAGGGAACGGCACTATCGACTTCCCAGAGTTCTTGACTATGATGGCTAGAAAAATGAAAGACACAGATAGCGAAGAAGAAATCCGTGAGGCATTCCGAGTCTTTGACAAGGTAATCTTGCACACTTGCTTTGGAGAGGCACGAGTCATGGTGCCCTGTGCTGTCGCTGCTGGAAGTTGTACCTGTTGGTTGGTTGGAGTTGGCCTGAGTGTCTGACCCTTTAATCTGACTCCTGTAAGTGACAGTATAGGCCCAGCAGAGAGAACACTGAATTGACTGTCCCTGTCTTTGTGATGTTCGGTGTCTGTCTGCTTTCTGTGTTTGACAACCGTTGGGGTCTGGGGCTGGAAGGAGGGTGGATGTGCAGAGTCGGCAGTAACTCTGGAAGCTGTGATTGAGTTGCTCTCCTCAAACCTCTGTCTACCATTCCCTGGTAACGCCACTGCTGTTCATAGGATGGAAATGGTTACATCAGCGCAGCAGAGCTCCGCCACGTCATGACAAACTTAGGAGAAAAGCTAACAGATGAAGAAGTAGATGAAATGATCAGAGAAGCAGATATTGATGGAGACGGACAGGTCAACTATGAAGGTAAAGGCCAAGTTTCTTGAGCCTGGTTTTCAGTAGTGTCAGGCCGGTTACAGCAGGTTAGCAGCTGCTGTGGATGCTCACCGGTTGTGCTGTACACAGCTGTGTTCATTGCAGCTTCTTTTGAAGATACTGAAACGTTATGATTATTTGTCTTTTCAGAATTCGTACAGATGATGACTGCAAAATGAAGACCTACTTTCAACTACTTTCCCCCCTCTAGAAGAATCAAATTGAAATCTTTTACTTACCTCTTACAAAAAAAAAAAAAAAAAGAAAAAGAAAAAAGTTCATTTCTTCATTCTGTTTGTATCTAGCAAAACTGAATGTCAAAAGTACCTTCTGTCCACACACAAATCTGCATGTATTGGCTGGTGGTCCTGCCCCCTAAAGATCAAGGCCCTACATCAGTTTTACAGTAAATACTCGGACTACCTTATAAGGAAGCACTTAGTGGACTCCTTAAAGTTCCATTTGCTAATGATTAATACACTGTTTGGGCTGGCCAGTTTCTCATGCATGCAGCTTGATGATTGAGCACAGTCAGGCATTTGTATTAAAACTGAAAAACGGAAAAAACAAATTTAAAATCTCAGATGGCTTCTAGTTCAATCTGTTCAGATAAATTTGTCAGCAGCCAGTTTACTGCAAACAAACATTTAAATTTGGTTTACCTCAGGATGGTGTGCAGGAAATGGGTGAAGGCTAAACTTTGAGACACAGCCCTAGAAGTAGGATAGTCCTCTTCAAGTGCCCCAATCCCATGGTGACAGTGACACCCTGGTGGCGAGCCCGAGTATGATGGTTCACCGCTGTGCGCATTGCATTGGAGTGACGTGAGCAGGCTGTCACCAAATCACACACATTTTAATAAGAAATGTTTACTGAGGGAGCATCTTTGGACTCTCTTGTTTTAAAACCTTGTGAACCATGACTCGGAGCCAGCAGAGTAGGCTGTGTCTGTGGACTTGAGCTCACCGTCAACATTGCTGTTCAGGAAATTATAATTTACGTCCATTCCAAGTTGTAAATGCTAGTCTTTTATTTTTTTTTTTCCAATAAAAAGACCATTAACTTAAAAGTGGTGTTAAATGCTTTGTAAAGCTGAGGTTGGAAGGGGGACAAGGCCAAGGCCGTTGGAGGGGAGATGAGCGTATATAGAAACACCCAACATCCAATGCAAGCTGCATTTTCCACCCAGGTTCTCTAGCATCAGCTCCTGAGACCAGATAGCGGGATTCTTTGTCATCTATGACCACGTAAGTCTAGCTGTTCTCTGTGTGCACACGCACGGATGTGCAAATCAGGGTGGGTTGCTGTTTGGAGTAGAGCCCTAGTGAAGGAAGCCCTCTCAAGCATGCAGTTAGGATGTCTTGGCTGTGCGGTTGCTGACCTGTTCAACTACATGAGGCCATCTGTGCAGGAGACATGATTTAGTGTCTATAATCCTGTGCTCACTGTATGGTGGAGGCAGGCTGGTCAAAGACACCACCTTTGGTTCAGTTTGTAATTGGTGATACTTAACTTTAGCCTTCTTTATTGTTTAAGTTCACTGCTTTTTCTCCCCGTAAGTAGAGATAATGCTTAACACTCTGGCTTGAAAGCAAAGAAACAAAACAATATCCTAGAATTGATTTTGTGTCTAGTTACAAACCTGTAACCAAAATGTAGACACGCTGGTACTGGTCCCTTCCAAGGCACTGGTCTATTTAAAACGTCCCCCTTAAAAGTGTGCTGCGTTTGAAACAAAGGGCCTTGTACATTTTTCAGGGTGTTAACTGGTTGTATCTGATTAGCAAGGAGTTTTGCTTCCAAATCTGGGGTGGTAGGGAGCTGGCAGGCTTCTAGCAAGGCAATGAGAAGCCCTTGGCAACCACACGGGCGCACTTGGGGCTAACCTGTAGGCCCCTGGTTGCCCCCTCTCCTGCTCCCTGTCTTTCTGGCATTTTGTAGCTCCTTAGATTTTTTTTTTTTTTTTTTTTTTCTGCCAGAGGGATGGGTCAGAGCAGTAGAGAGGAAGACATTGTCTGAGCGCTTCTGCTCATCCTTGGACTGGGTGGTTGGCAGACAGGCTGATGCTCTGTACGTTAACTTTAGTGTCTGAGTCATTAGGTATTCCCTTCTGGCAGAGAGGACTGAGGGTTCCAGGTGTGAAGTGAATGGTGGTGGATATGTCTTGTAAGAGGATTAAATTGCCCAGTCAATGACCCAGTCTCAGGCTTGTGGTCTGTAACCTCTTGGTAGTTTCAAAGGGGGTCGGAGGTGGCTTTTTAACAATTTACCTCCTATCTTCAACCTTTTACCAAGTCTGTAGAAGCTGGGTAGACAATACTTTAGCAGCCTAATATAGCCTGTCCGAAAAGGTTACCTTCTAAACAGGATTCTTGTGTGGCCAGGAATCCTGCATGGGAACCAGAAACTCTAACCCCCCAGGAATGTGAAGCTGGGGTTTGGAACTGTAGGAGGCAGAGTCCCCCCACCTCAGCTTTCTGGCATCCTGGGGCACAAGCAGCCCAGGACTTGGTGTTGGCAGTTTGAGTGTGAGGTAGAAAGAGTGGGGTGTCAAAGCAGTACCCTTGAAGTCGGATAGCACTTTTCTGTAAACTGTCCCTCACTTATAACTACTCTATAAATATATACATATATTTATATAAATATATATATATAAAGTGACTAGTTAACTGGCATCCTGCTTTAGCCTGAGACTTGCCGTAAGAAATTGCTGAGCCCTTGGCACACCTTACATCGTGTGTTTTCTGTCTGTTGGGGGGAGCTGTCGAACAAGGCAAACATCTTGATAGTTCAGATAGGCTTTAATGTACTATTGCCAGGGAAGGCTTTTTCTGGTTTTTTGACAAATTTTTGCACACTTTAATTGGTGTCTTTGAGCAACTTAAACACACTGAAGATGAGCTATTGTACATATTTTTATATTCTCTTTATAAGTGCATGTCCAACGTGTAACTGTATTGTAAGGAATGGCTGCCCAGTAGGTCTAGTGCTTCTGTCACACAAGAGGGATAGTGTCTGTCATTCACCCCTCAGCGTCCTGGGCACTTCTTCTTGAATGGAGACTGTAAATTTGGTCAAGTCAACTGGTAGTTATCTTAACCATCTGAATGATCTATTGTGTGTCCTACATGTCTTTCCCTTTGGCAGCGACCGGAGTTATATTGATGTGTCTCAACTGACCCCCACTCTGCTGACAGTCACCTACTTTTTTTTTTTTTTTTTTTTTTTTTTTTAATGCCCCTTGAAGTTGTCCATAGGAGACATTTGCTATCTATCCCCTTGAGTTAGAAATCAGGGATGTGTGCTCTTCCCTTAGACCTACAATGTTCACTAAACACCTATAGCAAGGATGGTGGTGGTCCTTCTGTGACTGAAGTCACCCTTCACTGTGGCTGTATGAAAAGGATGTGTTCTTGGACGTTGTGTAAATCTTGAGATAAACTGTTTTGGAGATTTAAACACCTCTCTGATGGGGGACCAACTCTATGGAAATTGTAAATAAGTTTTATTTATAAACCTGGCACTGTATTCAATAAACATTTCTGCAGCCTTTCATCTCTTAACTGTGAACTGTGTAGGTTTTTAGCGCTCATAGCTTCCAGTCCCCTTTGCCCTCTACAAGACGCCCCAAGTGGACTCCCCAGGGCTATGCAGCAGGTGAGCATGTCCAGCCAGCGATGGCAGGGACAGCAGAGGGCCTAAGCGGCCTACTCCAGCATTAAGCACTTTGGGGGTTACCCAAACTCTTAGCAGATTAATATCATTTGACTTTGAGAAATGTATTTTTAAGTTGGCTGTGGTAAAGCAGAGGCAAATGGACCTCTTGAGTCTAAGGCCAGCCTGGTCCACTTGAGTTCCAAGTCAGCTAAGGCTACACATATGGAGACTCGGAACAAACCTAGCAAGCAAACAAAACTAAAGAAGTCCTAAGATGAACATTTTAGGTGGCAGGATGGAGGTGTAGTTCAGGTGGTAGATCTTGTCAACCGTACATGACGTCCTGGGATTCCGTACTCGGCACTGGGTATCATAAGCTGGATGTGATGACACACACTTTGAACACTGGAGAGGTAGAGGCAGGAGGATCAGAAATTGAAGATCCAGAAGCTTGTTTCTCTCCTTAATCTGTAGAGAGATCTTATCCAACTCCCTCCCCTAGTTTCCTATTCTTTAAGGATGCAGAATACAGGGAGGGCCAGAAAGGCCTGGGGAATCCCTCCTGTGCACACGATCTGGGGCTACAGGGCTGTAGACCTAGGTCCACCCTGGGATGTTAGGGCTGTGCTCAGATTTGTCACTGGGTAGTCTTGGGCAGGTTCTCTATCATCTCGGCCTGAAAAGGTTAGATCCGTACCTGCGTCTGTGGCTTTCTGGGATTCTGCCCAAGCTGGTTTGGCATCATTGCTTGGTGTCTAAATCCATCAAAACTGAAGCCTAAGAATGAGAAGTCCCATGGGAGTTGCTGTGTCCTTTGAGACGGCAATCGGGTGTCAACATTCTCAGCAGCTCCATCTCAGTGGCTAGACTTACAGTTAGGACCATGAAGGTCAGGGAAGTGGATAAGTGACTTCCATTCTTCAAGGAAAGAAACAGTCACCACTGAATCTGTAAGAGGCTGGGTCCGACTAACCCTGCAATTGGTTTGTGGGTGGCTTTAGCAGGGGAAAAAAACAAAAACCCAAGCACACACACACATTACCAATCTGAACTGAACTGTCCTGGGCACTCAGTGACTCAGGATGCCTTAGAAGGGAAGAAAACAACGCTTTTTATAGTTCCCTGCTTTTCTTTGCCCTCAACACTCTGCCTGGGGGAGTGGGAAGAGCCAGCTCATGCTGCAGAGCCACACCTCAGAACTGCGTAGTCCTGGGGCTGGCTTGGCCAGTTTTCCATCAAGACAGTCTGAACTTGGGGCTGGGGGTGGAAGGAGGCCAGTTCCCCTCATAAAAATTACTCACTGGATGTGTCAGCAACCTTGGGGACGAGTGGGAATTGACATTTTGAGAGAGTGTTTTGTGTGTCATGTCTTAATATTTTATCTCCAGTTTTATGAGAACCAAAGAGAAAACCTGGTCTCCTTTGATAATCCTTAACAGTTTTATTTATATCTGTGTGCTTGTTGGGGGCGGGTGTACATGCACATGCCTCATACAGTACATACAAGAAGAGGTCAGATGAGTTTTTTTCTCTTCCTACATGTGGGTCCCAGGAATGGAAACAGATTGCCAAGCTTGCTCAGGAAGCATCGTTACCAGCTTAGCCATTTCACAACCCCTCCCCCAGGCCCCATGAGTTCTTGAGGATTTTATTAGAATGTGGTCTGTCTTGGTTTCGTAGAAACATGCAGAGTTTGCTTTTGAACTAGTTTTTCTTTCCCTCAAGAAGTTTTAGTATACCAGTTAAATGGCAATATTTCTCTGTAGTTACTCATTCGGTAATGAATGTAGGTTTTCTTCCCCCAGCATCAAGATTTAAGATAGTGGATCATTAGAAGGAA
The DNA here is from genome assembly GCF_963924665.1 of Micromys minutus. Taxonomy (NCBI): domain Eukaryota; kingdom Metazoa; phylum Chordata; class Mammalia; order Rodentia; family Muridae; genus Micromys; species Micromys minutus. The sequence continues at coordinate 243,318,380 of NC_137969.1, forward strand.
ATGGGGGACATATGTAGCATTGTGGCACACATGCTTAGCACACACGAGGAGGCCCTGAAAAGGCTCCACACTACATTGTGGCATGGTAGCATACGAAATGCAGAGGGAGGAGGCAGGAGGTTCAGGAGCTGCAGGCCACACAGAGCTAGTTTGAGGACAGCTTGGGTTACAGTGGGACCCTGTTGGACGAACACAAAGCAGTGACCAGTGGGACTGCAGGAGAAATGGCCGTGAACACACATTGCTCTTGCAGAGGACCTGAGTTTGGTTCTCAGCATCCACATCACCGCAGCTGTGGGAGATCCGATGTCTCTGCAGACTCAGATGCTCATACCCACTGAAAGGAAGTCTCGCTCAGGACGCTCAAGACGAAGTCCTCGGTACAGAGGAGATTTATTTACTCCAGAGGGACAAAGGGCAGGGAATAAGAGACAGGACTGGAGACAGAGGGCAAGGGAGGAGGGGAAGGGAACAAGAGAAAGGGGCAAAGATGAAGATCACCTCTGGTTAGAGAGGAGACTACCATGGCGCATAGGCAAGTGGTTTATAAAGGAAAAGGGGGACCCACATTAGGATGAGGTGTTTAATTTTAACTGGGCATGTTAATTTGGTGAGCCAAAGTGGGCTTTTGATTGCTGGACTTCAATACTTTGATAGCTGGACCTTGGCACTCAGCCTTAGGAGGAAGTGGCCAAATAAGGGATAGAGCTTGGGGGCTAGCCTCAGGAATACATAAGCCAACAGTGTTCATCAAGGTAGAGGGAATTGGGGAGAAGGGCAAGGCCTGCCAGAGCTGCATCATGCTTGAGTGGGATAGTGTCCCTTCACACCCCCATATACACATAATTAAAAATAGAGTGGGGGGGTGCACTTAGGAGGCAGAGGCAGGCAGATTATTGTGAGTTCAAGGCCAACCTGGTCTACAAAGTGAGTTCCAGGAGAGGTGGGGCTACATAGTGAAACCCTGTCTCAAAAAAACCAAAGAAGAGAAAAAAAAAAAAAAGATCTTAAAATAAACCAAGAACTTTATAGAAGGGACTCTTAGGGGATGGCTCTTCCGATCATGAGGACCTGAGTTTGGATAAAGCCCATGTGTAAAGCCAGGCACAGCAATGCAATAACCAGAGTCTGCAGAGGCAGAGACAGGTAGATTGCTAGAGCTTGCTGGCCAATGAGCTAAGTCGAATCAGTAACCTCAGGTTACCTCCACGATCTATGAAAGACCCTACTTACACACACACACACACACACACACACACACACACACACACACACACACACTTCAAACACTCAAACGAGAAGGACCCTAGTGAAATGGAACCAGGCAACCTTGAGTTTGGCCTCTGGAAGCCATGGCAGAGAGATTTGGCCTCAGACTTGTTCTCTGACTTCCACAGGTGAGCCATGACACAACCATCTACACACATGATGTTGCAGTTAAAGGTACTTGTTAGGTCAAATCTCCTGATAACACAAATGTCTGTATCTGACGGTGCTCAAACTTTTTGGATTGTTTCCAATGACGAGGAACTTAACCTTCCATATTTTCTAAAAGTATTCTTCTGATTCTAAGAGAAATTCTATCATGTAAAATTTGTAATATCCGCTGGATATGATAGCACACTGATAATCATAGTTCTCAGGAGGTAGAAACAAAGAGGTTTAGGAGTCCAAGGCTATCCTTGACTTCATATCAACTTTGAGGCTATCTTGGGCTACATTAGACCTTATCTTCAAACTATGTGCCATCAAATCATCTACTGCCTTATAAACAGTAGTTAGTACATTGTAGTTTCTTCCAGAATGATTTTTGGACATATAAATTCAGAGGTACAGAGTACATATTGGGGAATGTCTTAGTTTCTTTTCTTGCTGATGTGAAAGGAGCCTTCCTTGAGGAAATGCCTCCATGAGATCCAGCTGTAAGGATCTCAACTAGTGATCAAGGGGGGAGGGCCCAGCCCATTGTGGGTGGTGCCATCCCTGGGCTGGTAGACCTGGGTTCTATAAGAAAGCAGGCTGAGCAAGCCAGGGGAAGCAAGCCAGTTAGTAACATCCCTCCATGGCCTCTGCATCAGCTCTTGCTTCCTGACTTAACCTGAGTTCCAGTCCTGACTTCCTCTGGTGATGAACAGCAATGTGGAAGTGTAAGCTGAATAAACCCTTTCCTCCTCAACTTGCTTCTTGGTCATGATGTTTGTGCAGGAATAGAAACCCTGACTCGTGTGTGTGTGTGTCAGTCAGAGAGAGAGAGACAGAGACAGAGAGGGCACACGTTGGGGTGAGAGAAAAACTTGTAGGAGTGGGTTCTCTCCCTCCACTGTGTGGTTTTGAGGATCGAACAGGTTGTCCAGCCTGACAATACCTGCCTTACCCACTCAGCCCCAGACACCATTGTTCACTTTATTCATTTTCACCAGGAGAGGAGCTAAGGAGCAATGACCTGTATTCTGGGCTCTGCCTGCAGACAAACAGGTCTGCCTTTGTGGCCTGCTTTCTCCACAGATATAAACTTTGCCAAGTGCCACTTCTGTGATCTAGTGTGTCTGTCTGAGAAGTGGTGGCCGTGAGAATACAGGAGAAGATAGAATTTTCTGGCACAACAGCTAGCCCATGGAAGGTGTGTGAAATGCTCCCATCCACACACACTGAGTGAATCACCATAGAAGGAATGAAGTGGTTTGACAGCTGCTCTGGTTTAATCTAACTACTGTTGGCTCCTTGGGATATAACACGGACTTGAGTATTTCTGATACATACCCTGCCAGGCTTATGGTTGCTGATACTCCAGCACTAGGCTAGGCCTGGGAACATCTGGCTCATTTTCTCAGCGGGTCCATTTGTAATGTCTGCAGCATTTGGGGCATGTGAGGGTTTGGTAGCATCTTAGGATGACAGAGTCATCTAAACCTGGAAGAGGCTGGGGTTTAGGCTCTTCCTTCCTCTGTGAACATTCAAGATGTCCCACCCCAGGGCAGAGACCAGTCCCTTCCTGCTCCTTTTCTTTGGTAACTCCTGTGGTTCTGTCAGACATTGACTAATTTTTGAGAGATGCTCATAGCTTCAAGCCTGAAGTGATTCTCTAGTGTGGCTGGATGAGTCCCAAACTTCTTTAGCACGATGGGAAGTGAAGCCATCTGCTCGTGTCTCACTGCCTGTCTTCTCTGCCAAAGTCTTGAATCTTCAGCTCTTTAAAAAAAAAAAAAAAATCACCTGAAACCCTTCAATAGTCAAGCTCTTCAGATTCTACTTCAAGGTCAAGGTCAGACTCCTTGTGGGAAGCCTAGAAGTAGGCAATGAGCCAAGAGTTGGCCAAATCACAGTGCTGTGATGCTTTGCAGGGGGGAGAATCGTGGTCTAGGCACAGCTGTTCAAACAAGGTAAATACTTTAACTCAGCTTTCTAAACACTTCTGGGTCTTTGCAGTCAGCCTCGCACCTGCAACCATGTGAGAATTCATCATGTACTTCCTTATCTGTTTCTGTTCTAGTAGAAGATCCATCTGATGGAAGGGAAGAGAGTGAACGTGGCAGCTTGGGTGAGAATGGTTCCTCCATAGGCTCATGTGTTTGGTAGAACTGTTTGGGAAAGACCAGGGGGTGTGGCCTTGTTGGAGGAGGTGCATCACTGGAGACTGACTTTAGGGTTTCAACAGGCTGGGCCATTCTCAGTGAGTCTCTCTACCTCGTGCTTATGGACCAAAGATCAGTGCCCAGCAATGACTCCATAACCATGCTTGTCTGCTGCCATGCTACCCTGCTGTGATGTTCACAGACTCTACAACCCTCTGGAACCAAGAGTACCAATTAAATGGTCTCTTTTTTTTTTAAGTTGCTTTGGTCATGGTGTTTGGTCACAACATGAGAAAAGTATCTAAGAAGCTGGTACTAGGGAAGGGCATATTGCTGTAATAGGCCTTACCATGCTGTTTTTTTTTTTTTTTTTTTTTTTTTTTTGATAAACGATGAAGACTTTGGGACTTTGAGCTAAAAAAGTGGTTGAAAGCTACACGTGGGCCTTAGAGGGCTATCACAGTGTACTGGCTGGTTTTGTGTATCAACTTGACATAAGCTAGAGTCACCAGAGAGGAAAGGGCCTCAGTTGAGGAAATACCTCCATGAGATCTAGCTTTAAGGCATTTCCTTAATTGGTGATCAATGTGGGAGGTCTCAGCTCTTTGTGGGTAGTGCCATTCCTAGGCTGGTGGTTCTGGGTTCTAGAAGAAAGCAGGCTGAGCAAGCCCTAGGGAGCAAGCCAGTAAGCAGCATCCCTCCATGGCCTCTGCTTCAGCTCCTCTAGGATCCTGTCCTGTTTGAGTTCCAGTCCTGACTTCCTTCAATGATGAACAGCAATGTGGAACTGTAAGTTGAATAAACCCTTTCCTCTCCAACTTCCTTTTTGGTCATGATGTTTCATTGAGCAATAGAAATCAACCAAGATACATAGCAAGAGCCTGGAAGACAGTAGTGCTGAGAACAATATGGGAAGTGGAGGCACAGCTCAAGAGTTTCCAGAGAGAAACAATATTAACAACTGGGATAGAGATCAGTTCTGTGATAATTTGGCTGTTTTTGTCCTAACAATCTGCTTGAGGCTAAACTGAAAAGTTTTGGTTTTATTTCCAAGGCAGCCTAGTATTGATCAAGCCACCTGGTGATTAGTGATCAGTCTCATGCAGATCTATAGTAAAAAAAGAGTAAGCAGAACAAGAAGAAATACAAAATCAGCTTGTGGAGAAAAAAAGACCAGAGAATGTAAGGGTGGAGCCAAGACTTGCGCTCAAAGAAAGGCCTGGGTGTGAAATGAAATGGGAGAGAGGGGGTGTGCCCTCTGGAAAAGACCCCACCCAGCTAAGCTTTCAACTAGTTAAAAGGAAATGCTCCAGGAATATTCTGCTCTTAAAGAAAAGTTTATTCAAAAAAGGAGATCATCAGCAAATCAAAGCTTGTGCAGGTTCTGTCCTAAGCAGGCAGCATTAAGTTGACAATATTGGCCACTTGGCTCTGGCTTTAGACTCATGAAGGATAAATACAGAACAAAGGCGTTGTGGAATCTGGGACCAAGCATGTGTGTGTGTGTGTGTGTGTGTGTGTGTGTGTGTGTGTGTGTTCTAGAGAGGCCATTGTGTCAATCAGTGAAGGTGACGATTAAACTTCATTGGAGATCCCAAGATGTTGGAGTTTCCAGAACAAGGAGGATGCCTGCAAGAAAGAACTGCAGATAGGGGGTGGAAACAGCCCATGAGAGAGAAGTGTGTTATAGTCAGCAAAGCCAGAAGGTTGAGCCATCTAAGCTCTTTGATGGCAAACATGGAGTCACAGGTTTTGAAGTTTGCCCTGCTGGATTTTAGTCTTGCTTTGATCCACCATTTCCTCACTGTGTCCCTGTTCTTCCTTTTTTGGTATGGTGATGTATACTCAGTGCCATTGTATGTTGGGAGTGTGTAAGTTGCTTTTATTATTATTATTATCTTACAGGAGGCAACAGTGAAGAGATCGCTGTGAGCCCCAGAAGAGACTTTGGACTTTTAAATAGTTTTGAAACTGAAAGACTGTAAGGAGTTTTGGACTTGGACTAAATTCATTCTGCATTATGATATGGCCACAAGCCTATGGCGCCAGGAAGTAGAATGTAGTTTAAGAGTGGCCCCAGGCTCACATGTTTTGTGGAAATATTTGGGAAGGATTAGAAGGCATATTCTTTTGGGGTAGGTAGGCCTACTAGGGGTGGGCTTTGAGGTTCCAAAAACCCACATCATCCTCAGTTCTCTCTCCCTCCCTCCTCTCTCTCTCTCTCTCTCTCTCTCTCTCTCTCTGCTGGTGCTTGTGACTGAAAGGTAAGTTCTTAGCTACTGTTTCAGAGCCATGCCTGCCTACCTGCTGCCATGTTTCCTGCCTCAATGGTCATATATTTTACTACCCTCTGGAGCTGTGAGCCCCAATTAAATGCTTCCTTTTATAGGTTGTCTAAGTCATGGCAATAAAAAATAACTATAACAGTGAGGGCAGGGAGGGAGTTGTATTCTCGTGATTTGTCCTCAGATCTGAAGTCTACAATGTTCAAAGGTCTGAATTACCAGATTTCAAAATCCTGGAAGGCTCATTTCTTTTGTTTGAGGAGCTTTGTTTTTTGGTTTGGTAGAAACAAAATTATTCAACTCAAGTGAATGGGTCAATAAGAAATTCTAATGAAAGCCTACAAGATGTTTAAGATTAAATGACAAAAACCTGTAGATCAAAAACCAGATACAAATAAACAGTCAACAAAGACAATTCAAAATGGTAAAAAACAGGGCATTGTTTTGTCAAATATTGAAAATGGAATTACAATATTATCTAGCAATTTCTTTCCTAAGTAAATGCCTCCAAGAATCAAAAGTGGGTACTTTTAGATATTTGCATACCCATGTTCATAGGAATATTATTTAAAGTAGCCAAAACCCAATTTTTATGGATTCAAGTGTCCACTGATGTGGTGTATGTGTGTTGTACATGTATTGGGGTTGGGGATGAAGGTGTGGGTGAGCATGTACACACTTGAGTGTTATTCAACCTTTAAAAGAAAAGATGTCCTGTCACATGATCTGACATGGATGAGTTTTGAAATGTTGTGATACATGGACTATGTCAAGAAAGGCAATCTAAGAAATATATACTGACTCATCTCATACTCAGCAGATAAAGGTACTTGCTGTCAAGCCCAGTGACCTGAGTTTGAACCCCAGGACCCACGAGCTAGGAGAGAATTGACTCTTGTAAATTGTGATGCTGTGGCACATAAGGACCCATACATGTATGCAAGGGCACACACATGCACACACACACAAGTACAAGTACACACAAAGTAATAATAATAACAATAATAATAATAATAATAATAATAATAATAATAATAGTAATAATAATAAACCACTCCTAATAAAGTGTAAGAAGATAGATGCTAGTAGCTATGGACAGTACATAAATCCCAGAGAACTGATCCAGAAAGAAATAGAAATGTTATGGCAAGCTGTTTGTGGTTGTATGAGAACCAACAGCCCCCAATAGGCTCATGTATTTGAATGCTTAGTCACTGGGGTGTGGTACTACTTGGGAAAGATTCGGAGGTTCTACTTGGTGTGGTCTTGTTGGAGTACTTGTGGCTTTGCTGTATCATTAGGAGTATATTTTGAGATTTAAGAAGCCCAATCGAGGCCTGGTGCCTTTTTCCTAACTGCTACCTGTGGATCCAGATGCAGAACTCTCAGTTACTTCTCCAGCACCATGTCTGCCCGCCTGCTGCCATGCTCCCTGCCATGGTGGACAATGGACTGAACCTCTGAAACTGTAAGCCAGCCCCAGTTAAATGCTTTCTAAGAGTTGCCATGATCATCGGGTCTCTTTACAGCAATGAAACATTGACTAAGACAGTGTTCAAAGAAACAGATGAGGAGTTAAGCATTAATCTACTTGTTTTGGATGACAATGGAAACTTTTGTTTCCCACTGAAAGGTGGGATGTTCATCTCAGCCCCTGGGATCCATTATAAGAAGGGATGGGTCCATGCTCCAGTCTTAAGAAGTTAGATTTTTCCCCTTTTGGGGGGTGCTATTGAGACAGCATTTCTCTATATAGCATTGGTTATCCCAGAACTCACTTTGTAGACCAGGCTGGCCTAGAGCTTAGAGATCTGTCTGTCTCTACCTCCCAAGTGATGGAGTTGAAGGCATGTACCACTGTTTGCCATTACCAGCCCCATTTTTCTACTATCTTTGGAAGCATCTTCGTGCTTCTCAGGATTGGGTAACGTTTGATTTTAGAATTGCCAATGCTGAGAAACTCTACTACCATATAAATACATGGTACAAAATAGAAGAAGCCTATGTAGAATCATTTCAGAAGCTGTTGGAAACCTTGTCCTAATCCCAAGCCAAGAGTCATTTAACCGTCTTTGTAATGCCTCACACAGCAATTTAAAAATGTTTTTAAAATGAAACATCCTCACACAATCCAATCAAAAGATATTCAACTGTGCTATGTGCTGAGGAATGACAGCGAGAAAATCATGTCTGTCTTTGTTTTTCATAATGGAGTCGTTATGTTTTTAAGAGAGCAGAAAACTCTCTCTTTCTCTCTCCCTCTCTGTGCAGTCAAAAATGATGCAATCTATGACATGTAATAATCAGGATCCTAAGCTGAAGCATTTTGGGATGTGTTGGTTTAGTGTTGCATGGTACAATGGCACACACAACGTAAACTGCACATGTGGGATATTCAAAGCCAAGGCTGCAATGGAATCCTTTTGTTGTAAGAAAATACAAAATGTTCACTTATTTTTACCCAATGAGCCATCTCAGTATCCCTCATCAAACTTTTGACTTTGAATTAATTTTTGGTAGTTGTGTGTTTACAAACCTTTTTTGTTGTTGTTGACATTTTTTCATGACTCCCACATTCTGTTACACAGTCCACAGTTTAAGTGGCTGGGTTCTAGACTAATTTAGAAGTCTAGCTAGACAAGGTATGAATTATTCACCCACAAAGTCATGAGGTGAATAAGTCCTGATTGTTCTAAGCTACTAAACATTCAGGGTCATCCTGTTTTGAAGTGATAGATGAAGCTACCAGAACCAAAGACATTCTCCCCTTGTTTTGGCTGCATTTATACAGGGCTCAGACATAGAATGTGTAAGTAAGGGGCTGGAGAGATGAGTCAGCAGTTAGGAGCACTTACTCCTCTTGCAGAGGACCTGGGTTCAGTTCCCAGCACCCACCCAGAAGCTCACAATCATCTGTAACTCCAGTTCCAAGATGTCTGATGTTCTTCGACCTCTTCTGGCCTCTATGAGCAACAGGCATGTCTGTGACATGTGAGTGTGTATGTGTGTGTGTGTGTGTGTCTGTGTGTGTGTCTGTGAGTGTAGACACTAATACCCAGGAATATAAATAAACAAATCTTTAAGGAGTGTATGACTTTCAGGGTGTTGGTGGCAGCAGCATACTCCTTTAGTCCTAGCACTTGGGAAGCAGAAACAAGAGGATCTCTGTGAGTTAGAGGAGTCCCTAGGACAGCCAGAAATACATAGAAAAGCCCTGTCTCGAAAAGCACATGTGTAACTCGGTGGCATTTAGTATCACATGCCGAGCAGCCACTATCTCTGTCGAGTTCCAAACATTGTCATCAGCCAGTAGGAAACCTTGTAGTCATCAGAAGTTGGTCCCTAACTCCTCCCCTTGCGGACACCGTGATCTGCTCTTTGCTGTGGACTAACCTATTAAGAACATTTTATTGCCGGAAAATGTAACAGTCTGTGCTTCTGTTCATGGCTTCCTTCACCCAGCAAGGGCTTTCAGTGCTGCACATTACAAGTAAAAGCACAACAGCTTGAGTCATGAGGTTCTCCATAGATGGTTACGTTGAGGGGCTCCCAGCAGGTACACAGGGCTTGTGTCTGAACTCTGGATTTGCCCCCAAAACCAAAGAAATAGGTACAGGGACCTTAGTGTACTGGAAAGCGAGTTTTTCTCCCTTGGTGTGTGCACCGTTCCCGTGGATCTAAGGCTCATGCTTCACTGACCACAAAGTAGGGGAAACCACAAGGTGGAAGCCCATCTGATGATGGGAGGATGAAGGAAACAAGTTCATCCCTCAATGGATGATCGCTTAGTCCTGAAGAGATCCGACGTTACTTAACAATAGGTACAACCTTAAAAATAGTGAAGAAAGCCAGACACACATACAAATACACTCTGCAGGATTCTATCGTTGTGAAAGATTCACAGTAGGTAAATCCAGAGCGATCCCCGAAGGTAGAACGTCCCAGGGGGAGCTGTCCAACAAGACCCTTTGAACGTGCAAGCAGTGGGGCGTCAAGCATCCTAGACGGGCATCCTAGAAAGCAGTAGACCACAGGCGGGCAGCCTGTTCTCCACTCCTGCCCTCATGCCTCCTGCAGCACTCGGCAAGTCCACTTCAGCCTCCAGCACACTTCCTGCCATCCCGCAGCTCCACCCGAGGGTCCGCAGGCAGGCGTGGGAAGGAAGGGGACTGGACCCAACGAGGGGCTTGTTCAGTCTCTAGCTTATGTCTCCTTGGGATCGGGGCGGAGTCCGGGAAAGCAGCTCCAGATGAGGCTTGCTCCCTCTCCAAGCCCGGGCCTTGGAACTCTGATCCAAATTTACTCGGTAAGCTAGGATGGCTGCCTCAGTGTCTCCAGAAAATTGAAGAGAAGAAAGACTTGTCAGTTTCCATGGAAACCATCCAAAATTTACAAGACTACGAGTTTAATATCTCACACGCACACCCCTCCCCTCTCTGCTTCACTCCACACTCCCACACCCAAATCCTATTGTGATGCATTATTCTGATGAGACCTTGGCCTGGCGGCCGAGAGGATTCAGGATTTGGGGCTTTCTGTAGAACACCAAGCCCTATGAATTCATTTTATGGGCTTAAACTAAAGCAGGAAGAAACATTTGGAACGCAAAAATAACTAAATCCTCTCTGCCACTGAAGATAAAAAACAAAGATAAAAAAGGTGAAAGCTCTTTGCTAGATTAAAAGGAAAGAAGACGTGGGGGTGGGGTGGGGGTGGGATGAGGAAGGCTGGGAGCCAATCTCTTGAGCTCAGCTGTCATTCCAGCCCCGCCCCGTCTAGTGTCTCAGTCTCCGAGGCTGCTGCAGATGGTGGGACTGGAGCTATTTTACTGCTTGAGTAGGAGACCCAATCAGAGCAAGCGACTAGTAATAAGATGTTCGTTGTACTTCTGCAAGGATGGCTGCGGTGGCCTGAACTTTCTACGTGAACAGCATTACCCACCCAATTTGGAACTGGGTGGGATTAGGGGTGCAACAAACCGCACATGAACCAAACACATATTCTTTTGTTGCTACTCCCTAAACAACAACGTACTTATATTGTATTAAAGCATCTTGAGATGGTTCAAGCACATGCGTGTCATGTACCATGACTAACCACTTCTCAGGAGAGTTGAATACTGGGGATTTGAGCATCTCCCTGAACGCACCAGGGTGGAGGGGTCATCCTGGAACCAGTCTCCTGGAAACTGACTTGTACTGTAAGCATATATCTGCACTGTTTTTTTTTCTTCCAAGCCCCTCCCTCTTTCGTGGACATCTTATATCATATATGTGTCCTAACTATCCAGGTCTTACTGTCCCTCACCTCATTAGTGGTCCATGTACGCAGCTGGCACTGAACTCACAGAGGTCTCTCCAGCTCCGCTACCTGAGTACCACCATACCTGGCACTATTCTTATTCCGCGGAACATTTCAGCCAGGAAGCCATACCAATGGACCCAGTCTTGCCTCATGTATAAAGAAAATAAAATGATCCTTCTTTTCTCAGAGTCCCCACAACAATCCAGCAAGGTCTAAGGCTTTATTACTGTACAAGCATGAGCCTGAACCTCAGAGATTTTCAATGGCTTGCCCAAGGTCTCCTGGCCCCGCACCCCACTGTGTTTTCCTCTATTTGTTCGTCTTGATGAAGATGAGTCTGAATGTGTGTAGAGTGAGCGTGTGCATTTGCCCTAGGCTCTGCAAGCCCAGGGTGGCTGTGACTCTGCTTGCCTGCTGTTTCCCGTGAGGTACCAGCAGGCCAGTTCCCAGGTGGCTAGGGATCTTAAACAGCCCATAGTAGGCCAGCCTTGTGTCCCTGACCATGTCAAACCCCAGAGACCTCTTTGAAGTGCTCTGACGCTCCAGATGAACAACATAAATTCATGGAAATGTTTCACGAGGGCGTTTTTCCTCTGCCGGTCTCCATTTCCGTGAAAAACACAGACTTGGAGGTAAACAGTCTTTGCTGCAAAAAGGGAGTGAGGACCGATTTCCCTCCACGCCCCCAGTCCACAGCTCTGTTTCCTCTGCCCTTCCTCCCTGCAACACGCAGGGTTCCTGGGGGCCCAAGCTCCAAAGATGGATGATGGATGCCCCAAGGACATCTGGAACCTCAAGAGCTTCCAGGTCTCCTGCCCGATCTGTCCAGAAGAAGCGGAGTTGGGGAGGGGCTTTGCTGATAGAAACAGCTGCTGTTAGCCTGAAACTGAGGCTCCAGCTACAGAGGGGAAATAGTCCGTGGGCTTCAACACTGCTTTCCTTTTACCTCCAGATCTTGGAATTCGCTCGTAAACAACACATTGTCAGTTCAATTTTCTGCTTCTCGAAACAAAATGCTCTGTTAGGACAGATTTGCAAATTTCCGACTGCAGGGAGCCGAGTCAGAGGGGCTTCTGTTTGTGTGCACTTTATGTTTTATACTTGCAGAATCCTTCAAAATATATTTTTGTATGTCAGAGATCCGCACGCCCTTAAGATCCTACTGGAAACACTGCTCTTTGGGGAGAGGGAGGGGGAGGGGATCGACCGGAAGAAGGCAGAAGTGGCGAGACCTATGCCTAGACCTGAGAGACTGAAGTTTTGGTAGTTCATGCTCTTGCCGCAGCCTCCCAGGTGCAGAGATTTTGTGCCCCTGCCAACAACGTGACCTGCTTTGAGCGACAGCGACAACTTAAAAGTGATGATATACTGGTTCTTTGCCTTCATTCTACAGCTGTCTCTATGATAGCTATTTTCTCTGGAAGTCCTGTTAATCCTGAGATTTGCGGGAGAAAAACCAACTCCATCATTTCTGGCCAAATTTAAAGCAAGCTTGATTAAACGTTAAATACTGATGAAGAGATGGACTTTGTTCAGGACCATTCCCTAGAATTTTCCAGCAGAATGGCGCTAAGTGTTGTAGGGGTTTATAAGAACAAACCTATAGGCCACCGTACTTCCCCATAAGGCTTTGCTATTTTTCCAAAAACTACAATTCCCAGCATTCCAGGTAGTTACCCTGGTCTGGTAGGGCTTACAGGTTAGTTTGGGGCAGTATAGTTCTTTATCCTGGACCTTAGTTTGGGAGTTTGGGAAAGAGACTTACTTCTGCTGACCTTTAACCCTTGGAGTATGAATGGATGTTGGCTTTGTGAATTCTTTGTTGGGAGGCAGCTTGTTACTCAGTCCATTGTGATATTGGTTGACTGATACAAATACTTAGCTGGAGTTTGGGAGGCAGGATGATTGATGATGGCACTATTTCTCCAATTTTGTTTCTTTAGATTTCCTTTTATTTTTGAGTCTGATACTATGTTGAGTGTTAAGGATATAAAAAATAACAGAAATCAGTAATATAATAATAATAATAATAATAATAATAATAATTTAGCACTTTTTGGTTCCAGAAATTGTGCTTAACCCTTTATATCTTCCGTTTATTTTCACAACATCCCCATGAAGAAACTGAAGAAAACAAAGCTTTGAGGATGTCAATGACCTGTTCCAGATCATCTGGCTCTGAAGATCCAGACCCTGCTCTCAAGGAGCATGTGGCCTGGTGAAGTCATGGGGTTCGTGAGTGCTTGGTGACTGGGCTGATGACCTCAGTCCAGCCAGGGTTGAGCAGGCAAAGGCAGGTTGGCAGGTTCGGTAGGAGAACCTGCCTTGTTCCCATTTGCAGGCAGAACCTTTGAGTCGAGGCTGTTGGGGAGTCAGGGGCCAATGAGGTACTGACCTGGTACTCATTGTATAGCGGTGAGCGTGACAGGAACCTCAAAGAGCCTTAGGGAAATGTTCTGAGTTGTACAAGCTCAAAACTGGGTTTCTAGATTTCTGAGCCTACCCCTTGTTCCAGCAAGGTATGCAGCCTTGGGTCTACCCCTCAGAAGCCACTAAACAGCACAGACAGGAAGGATCAGAGTTTCACTTAGCTCTGTCTGAGGGCACCCACTTGCTATTCTCTAGGTCTTAATCCTGTTCCGCAAACATCAAGGAAGGCTGCTGAGATGGAACAGGCGGTAACTACATTTAATAGCCACCAAGCCTTACAACCTGAGGTCCATCCTTGGGACCCACATTTGTGGAAGAAGAGAACCAACTCCTATAAGCTGTCCCCTGACTTCTACATGTGTGTCAGGACATGGCATGACCCCTTTCCACACTGAATAAATGAATCACCAAAAGAAAAAAAAAGCCACTGTGGAAGGCAGCATATGGGATGAGTCCTATCTAAGGGGTAGCCTGAGTCCTTTTTATACATTGAATTGATATTAATTTGCACCTTTTCACCACGCAAATTACCTGTCACCCTCCTCACGGTAATTTTGTGGCTCTGGAGAGGAAGCTGGTCGGACTGATGAGAGGGAGTTTTGAGATTTGTTTTCTTTTCCTGTTCTTATTCTAGACACTGTCTCTCCAACCCGTCTGCCTCAGCTTCATCTCCATTTTTATAATTACTCCAGGCTCTGTGGGACCACCATATGTCTCTTCCTATGCCTTCCTGGAAACTCCCTCTTTCACTGTAGATTCTGCCTGCCTGCCTGCCTGCCTGCCTGCCTGTCTGTGCCACCATCCCTTGTCCATTCTCCCCTCTCACTCTGCTTTAATGAGGAAAAACAGAGCTGGCTGTTCTGAATGCTCACATGGGAAGGAGGCAGGTCACGTGTGCAAGCTGTAGGTCAGTCCATCTCATTTTCTTCTTTCCTCTCCCCCGGAACAGGAGGTGGCAGCCATTAGTGGCTGGCTTCTCTGTGGGGAACAGCCACTGGAGACCTTTGTGCCTCCATCCCTGCTGTGGATAGCAGCCAATGACACAGAGAGTTCCCACAGGCTACAGTAGGGCACCTCTGTGATGAACACAGAGATGGAAAGTTGTTTCCCCCGAGTGTCCACAGACCTCCCAGGTGACTGTGAGGAAGGCTGGCACCGTCTCCATGTTACAGATGGGAACAGAGGGTCTGAGGGTCAAATAAAGTGACTCACCATAGGCCACCCAGGTGGATAATGAACCGCACAGGCAAGAGCGTTGTGGGCATGTGTGCTTGTGTATGCTTGTGTATGTTTGTAGAGTTGTATATGTGTGTGCTGTGTGTACCTTGGATATTGAAGTTGGAGGACGACCTCACATATTGTTTCTCAGACACTTCATCTATTTATTTTGTTAAATTTATCTTTAATTATGTGTAGGTCTGTGTGTAGGTGTGCGCATATTGACTGCGGATGCCCTTGAAGGCCAGAGGCATTGAATCCCTTGGAAATGAAGTTACAAGTGGTTGCGAGCCTTCCCAAGTGGGTGCTTGGAATCAAAGTCAGGTCCTTTGCAAGGACAATGTACACTTTTAAACGCTGAGCCATCTTTCCAGTCCCTCCACCTTGATTTTTGACACAAGATTTCTCCTCAGCCTTTTCAGCACATATGCTAAATAGGCTAGCCAGAGAGCCCAGGCATCTGCTGGGCTCCTCCCACCCAACCCTTGGATTATAAAGACATACCACCACATTCGGATTTCTCATATGAGGGTCAAGCTCAGGTACTTTTGCTTGTAAGGCACAAGAACTTTCTCCACTGAGCCATTTCTTAGCCCAGGACTGCAGTCTTTTGACCCAAAGCCCTCATGCTTCTCTGAGATTGAGTAAGATGGAAGCTTCAGGAGAACCAGAGAATGCTGGTGAATAGAGAACAGGAGGGACAGAAGGCTTGGGATTTAGACTCCCCCAACAAGTAACCTTCTTTTCTTTGGGAAAAGCTGATGGTGCTCTCTGCTCCTTGGAGGATCCGAAGGGTGGGCATGGGGGAGAGCTGGGAATGGACTCCTCCCATGTCTCCCTGTGGGCTGGAGTCAGCTGAGGCTAGCAAGCTGGGACTATATGTTGTCCTCTTGTCACTCAGGACTTCTAATGAGGTTTTGGTTTAAGTCTGATCTTGGACAGGCCAAAGGAACCGAAGGGAAGCCGCCATCCCATCTCTGCCCCACAGCATTGCATAATGTTGTATACATGATGGTAGTGAGAAACCCTAGTGTTGACTGGGCATCTCCACAATTACAGCTCAGGGGACCAGACATTGGTCCACATGAAGACTTACCTTCGTGCCAGGCTTTCAGGGTTGGTTTAAGCTGGACTTGATGGATTTGGGAGTTGAGGCAGCGTCACATGTCTCCAACCCCATTATCTTCCATTCTGGGAACCTGCCGGAGTGGTAAGGGGACAAGTCCTTAAGAACTGAGCATGAAGCTTGGTTAGCTGGCTTGCCAGTCTCTGCTTTCTTTATCTCATGGGGACTCAGGGAGCATCTTTCTCATTGTGCAGATTTTTCCATTCTACACGACTCTGGCGTCCTGGTTCAGAAGGGTGAATCAGGGGACAGTACAGGAGGGTTGTGCCTCCTCTGGCTTCCATGTGCATGTACATGGGCATATATGCCTGTACATGAACATATATCCTCACACATGCATGCATACATTATACTCACACACATACGCATATATACATGGCAGCATTTATCGAGCACCCACTTTTTGCCAGGTCTGTGACACACTTGGCATTTATTTGGCAGCTGTGTGACTTGAACCTGGCACAAAGTAGGTCCACAACTGTTTGCTTAATGAATGAAATGAATGAGTGAATGCCTTCTCCCAGGGCAGATTTCACAGGTGTACAACCTGAATATCCAACTCAGAAGGACCCACACTTAGCATAATGTCCTTTGAAGTTCATGATAACTTTTGGTCAAGGCACTCACATCTGCCTGTCAGACATTTTTTGCACCTGGTCCTGTTTCTTCTGGTCCCAGCTTGGACTGCATCTATCTGCACGGACAAACAATGAACCCTGGTGTCTTAGTTAGGGATATACTGCTGTGAACAGACACCATGACAAATGCAACTCTTATCATCAAGGTGGGAACATGGCAGCATCCAGGCAGGCATGGTGCAGGAGGAGCTGAGAGTTCTACATCTTTACCTGAAGTCGGCTAGTGGAAGACTGACGTCCAGGCAGCTAGGATGAAGGTCTTAAAGCCCACGCCCACAGTGACACACCCACTCAAACAAAGCCACACCTTCTAATAGTGCCACTCCCTGGGCTGAGCCTATGCAAACCATCATACCTGGAAAATGGAAACAAAGTTACCCATTCTTAAACTACATCTGGGGCCTGGTCCTTCCCAAGGTGGGATCCATCACTTTGTGGTCTCACGCCTGGGCTGGGGACTATTACAGGTCTACAAACTTCAGCGGTCTTTCCCTTCAGTTCTTAGAGGTAAAGGGTCAGGTTCTAAGAAACCTGACCATTTGGACTTCAGTCTTCCTACTGTGATTCTTTTTTGTTCTGGAAGACAAGAGAGAGGGACACGGCAAAAGGACAGAGAACACCGTCCTCATGGAAAGCCAGCGCTGTCATTAGGCTGAGTGTGACAAGAGGATACTGGCAGTCAGCAGAGATCATCAGCCCCTCACCCTGGTTGCCTTGAGCCAGACAAGCTGGTCCCCTCTCCTAGAACAAAGGGAGGCTGGTGTGGCTTAGTCACTGCTGATGTCTGGCAAATTACCGGCCTCGGCCTCGGGAACAAGACTGCTTGCAAAGTTCCTGTTGGTTATGCAGAGGGAAATACGGCTGCGTTTGCTGACGTGAGGAGCAGACGCCGATCTGTTTTTGAGTTGCACTGTCTGAGCCAGAATCTTTTCTCTCCCTGCAGCAGGCCTGTGTTCTTCCGCATCCAGGCTGGCAGAGGATGTTCAAGGAGCAGGGATGTGAGCTGGGGAAGGCTGCACGCATTCTTTAAAAATACCAGAAAGCTTGCACTGCTTTGAGGCTGAGCGCGTCTAAATGGAGCTGTAGGCGGGAGGGAGGAAACTGACAGCCCCCCCCCCCCCCAGCCTGAGATGGAGTTGAGAAGCAGAGGAAATGGTCTGTGGGCTCTTGGTTCCCTCACACACCCCAGAAACTGAAGGCAAGAAGAGAGCCAGCCTCAGGTCCTAGAGAACACGTACTCCAGGGCTTCAACCTTTGGGATAGTTGTATGTGTGTATGGGGGTGGGGTAGGGAAAGCAGAGGTTAATGGGTGGGTAGAAGGAGAGAAGGAAGACTAGGTACTGCTTTCTTGGGCCTCAGTTTGCTCCTTTATAAGATGGGACATGGGAGGCAGGACCAGATGGGTCTTTTCTAGCTTGTACACTTTGGATTATGATCCTAAAGGAAAAAAAAAATCAGATGGGGGAGAGGTTGGTCCTGAACCCTAACTGGTGGCTGTTAGAACACAGGCCAGATCCCATAACCTGACTCAGGTCACACCACCCTCATTTATGGTACCTGGCTCCTGCATGCTCCTTGTTACCTGATGCATAACTTCCTGTCCTAAAAGAGTTATGAAAGTCAAACTTTTCTGTTGTTCTGGGGATTGGTGGAGACTTCGGACAGAGGCAGCTTGGGGTTGGTCCAGACGTGGTGGCTGTTCCCTAAAGAGGCTCATCTTAGACTTAAAAGGAAGGCTCTCCTTCACTTTAGGGCCCCATAGTCTTTGGATGTGACTGTATATTGTACGGTTTCTGTCTATTGCTTTCTCCCTCCCCAAGAGGCCTAGGCATTCATGACCTTAAGGCCTTTGATTATAATCCACTCCTCTGAAGGGAAATGCGAGTCCGTGTCCCCTGCAGACTGATGAAGCTTTTCATTATGGTTGTTTTTAAACATCGAGCAACAGTTTACAGTTCTCAAGACTCTTTAAACCAACTGTCCGTTTCCATTCATTATCCTTAGAGTAGACACCTGGGAAAGACAAACAGAAGGACGAGAGTGAGCAATGGGCTGAGGCGAAGGTCAGGGAAGGCTTTGGCAAGCAAGCACGTGGGTTTGAATCTGGTCCTCGTAACATATAATACCAGCACTGGGGAGGCAGAGACAGGAGGACCCCTAGAGTGCACTGGCTAGCCAGACTAGAATACAAGCCTTAATTTAGTAAGAGACCCAGTCTCCAGAAAACAATATGGGGTGATTCCCCTTAAACCTGCACCCACACTTGGGTGTATCTTCCTTTCTGAGACTCTAGCTGGAGAACCCCACACTGTGTTCTGGGGTGTGTTTTGCTTCCTTCCGAGCACCTCTGTTTCTCTTAGCTCTTGTGCTTCAGCCTATATGAGGGACCAGAGAGATGGCTCAGCAGCTAAGAGCTCTTGGTGCTCCTGCAGTAAGAACCCTGGCTCAGTTCACAGCACCTACTCAGTAGTTCACAGCTGCCAAAAATCCAGATCTAAATAATCCAACACCCTCTTCTGATGTTTGTGAGCTCAGGCACATATGCATGTGTATATGATACATAAGTCTCTTACACACATACACATAAAATAAATTAACTAAATTTTTAAATATATATTTATTAAATCCCAACTCTGCTTCATAAGAAGAAAATTTAAGCAATCAAAGTAGAATACCATTGAGGAATGATCTCTGGCCCCTAAACATATATATGTGTACATTCACACAGAGTTATCAGTAAGTGTGGCAATCCTAGACTTCCATGTGACCAACCACTTAGATCAGTGTGGAATGATGGAGCGGTATCAGCTCTTAGCCCTTCCCATCCATACTCCCTACTAACTACTCCAGGTTCTTATTTCGTTTTGTTTTTGTTTTCTTTTTCCATTGCAGGGTTTTTCTGTGTAGACCTGGCTGTACTGGAACTCGCTCTGTAGACCAGGCTGGCCTCAAACTCACAGAGATCTGCCTGCTTCTGCCTTCCAAGTGCTGAGATTAAAGGCATGTGCCACCAAACTCGGCTTACTCCAGGTTTTTATGAAGATAATTTTTTTATCCCTCATTTTTATTTAATTTTTCAAGGTGGGGGGGAGTCTTACTATGTTGTCACACAGGCTGGCCTCAAAATCTTGGGCTCAAGTGGTAGTTCTGGTCCTCCCACCTCTTAAGTAGCTGAGGACTGCTGGTGTGTATTCACTGTGCTGGGTCTCATTTCCTTCCAAAAACCAAATTACGCCAGCACATATTTACCCGAAGTCATAAAGGCACGGACTGTTTCTGACGGCTCTGTCCATGAATTCCTAAAGTATGTGTTGTTTATATCAGTACCATTTATTCAAAGTCAAGGTTGTAACGCTTGGTTATCTTCCCAGAGTTTAAAAAAAAAAAAAAATGGAATCCCAGGGAGCTTGGATGATATGTCGGGAATCGTGTAGCCAGTTACTGCAAATTGGCGTGTGATGCTACACTCTCACTGCACTACCCAGTGGTGAACTGAAGGTGACAAGCTCCATTTCCAGCAGTATGGCCACCCTTGTGGGCTGAGGACAGAAGAGACAGTCCATGTAGTTGAGCCAAGCTCATAGACTCTAGGCAAGTAGCTTCCCCCGGGAGCCCCACACCTGTGATCACTGTGAG
>NC_137969.1:243338788-243373788 GCF_963924665.1 Micromys minutus
GCTCCTAGGGCCATGAAGAATCAAACAATGTGAACTTAAACTAAGCCTAAGAGAGACCGATGCACTTGAGAGATGCTGTAAACATGGACCACGAGAGCCTACTGACCTCATAGTGCGGCAGACCGTTGGATGGCACCCTTGTTTCTTTTTAAAAATAGCACTATTTATTCATTTGCTCATTGATTTGAGAGAGCAGGTACATGACATGGCGCACTTATGAAGCTTGGACACCCTGCAAGAGGGACTTAGGTCTGGAGGCAAGCACTTTTACGTACTGACGCATCTCCCCAGCCCTAATTTACTTTCATTGCCTTGCATTCCTTTTTATTGGTTGATTGATTGATTGTTTTTCAAAGCAAGGTGTCTCTGTGTAGCCTGGCTGTTCTGGAACTCACTTTGTAGACCAGCCTGACTTTGAACTCACAGAGATTCACCTGTCTCTGCCTCCCAAGTGCTGGGATTAAAGACACGTGCTACTTTCCCTGGCTCTTAAAAAAAAAAAAAAGATAGAACACTCTAAAATAATAACAAAGTAAATACACAAACCAGTAACAATAATTTATCATCACTAGTGTGTACTAAGTCTTGGCTGCAACTGAATGTCCTATGCTTTTATATGACTGTATGGTGGCAGGTCACCATAGAATCACTAAGGACATGAGCAATGTCCTGTGCTGAGACATTGAGAACATTGATGCTGCCAGGCCTAGAAGTTCTTGAGCTTCCTTATAATCTCATGGGGCCACTGTAGTGCATATATTCTTCCATAGAAAGAAACCTCATTGTACACATATGTTCATATATAAGTCAGGCCATATTTGTTAAAGTAAGCCTGGAATGTAAGCAGGCAGCCTCTCCTTCCAAACATTTTTAGACTGAACTGGTGAAAACAGTGCTCTTCTGAATTTCTTCTTAAAAAAGAAAAAAGTTGGGTTTTCTTCTTATAGGTTTTTGCTCATATAAACTGAAATGAACTAAAACGACCATCATATAAAATCTGATTTCCTGCACAAGCTCTTCACAGGATTGGGCCCTACTAACATTCTGTTATGAATGGGGGTGGGCTCATAAGGCCTCCATGCCTCTCTGAAGAGATACTAGCAGTTAATGGTTGCTGGGAGAGGGGGAGATAATTTTTTCAGTGGTGTAGCCACTAACTGTTGCCAATGCTCTGGCAAATATCCTTTTCTGATGTGCAGATAAGCAACTCTAATCACATGTAATGGGTAACACAACAAAAGATATAAAAATAAAAGGGGAGTAGTTTGGGAGAGGAAGGGGCCAAGAGGAGTGGGAGAAGGATGTAAGAGAGTAATGAAGAGTGTATATGATCAAGATACATCATATATATATACATATATCATAATGAAATCCCATTGCTATATATAATTAAAATATGTTAATTTTAAAAATTAAGGCATATTTTTTGGCAGTGGGAAATCCCAGAGTAGGCTCCCTGTTCCTTCCTGAAAAACTGCTCATTCATGTTGCTATGACTTTATTCGGCCTCTCAACTTCCAATAGCCTATCGGATGCTTAAAGTCTTGGAAACATTGCAACTTCCAATAGTGGCATGAATTAATTTCCTTATACCATCTAAGGGAGCCCTGTGAAGGCAGTCACATCCTGGCTTGTTTCTGGACCGTGAGACTTGGGAGAACGGTTGCTTGGCTAGAGAGGAGGCAGTGCAGGGAACAGGTTATCTAAAGCCTGAGGAAGTTGGGCTGGCAGAGGTTGGAGTGTGTATGGACAGGGAAGGCTAGACAAAAAGCAAAGCAAAAACGAAAAATACAGCTCCGGGGTCAGGGTGCTTAGAAAGGAGATATGGTTGTGAGGACAAGGGCCTGACATGGCCACTGTCTTGGGGGAAAATCTTCTGAAGTGCTCATTATAGAAGATGCCCTTAGCCTCCTCTGGGATAGCACAAGCTTTTACCAGGAACACCACAGGCTCCAGCAAAGAGGGCAGTTCAGGACTGGAAGCTGGGGGGCCCACAGATGTGCAGGGAACTGTCTAAGTATCCCATGTGCTAATGCATGTGAGAAATCATCCCCATGGCTTTATTGGCACTGTTACTTTATCCCAAAATGGACCATTACTGTTTCCTCCTCACAGATGGGGAAACTGAGGCACGATGGGGCTAAATGATAGGCTTGGAGTCAGTCAGTGGTGGAGCTAAGATTTGAACTCAGGCTCTTTGACTCTCCTGAGCCTCTCTTTCCTTTTTTTGTAAAAGATGGTTAATAAGCAAGGGGTTAGGAACTGGTGAGAGTCAGGGTCTACTCCATCCGGATGCTTGCAACAGTCTGGTGTCACCCAAGGCAACAGAAACAACCTTTAAAAAAAGTTAAAAATCAGCTTTGTAAAAGATGAGCCTGCCAGGCTAACCTGATTTCCTTCCTGGAGATCATGAAATTATGAGGGAACAGCCAGCCTGGGGGCATATCCTGCTGGCGGTTTCTGGAACACAGCAGTGAGCCAGGGGCCAGGAAGAACCGTGTTGTTTGTTCATCCTGTAGGATGGAGACGGGGTACCGTGAGAGTATTCCATGAGATGAAGCCACCTCATCCTTTGACTACTTACTCATCCGCTACCACGATGCTGCCCTGGTACTCATGGCCAGAAACACCAGGGACTCATTCACCGTTCCCAGCCACTGCGAATTGCCATGCTGTGAGGTTCACCTAAACAGGATTGGGTATCTGAGGCGTTGGCTGCATTAAATTCTGATGTCTGCCTATTCAGAAAAGCAAAGTGGCTCCTTTAGGGTAACCTGGCTATTGAAAACAAAGCAGGGTGTGTGTGTGTGTGTGTGTGTGTGTGTGTGTGTGTGTGTGTGTAAGAAAGTCCCCTCCTCTGCTGAAGCAGAGTGTAGCATTTGGTAGTGTTTCCAGGATTCTTTCTCATCCTATACCAGCTAAAGAAACTATGGCCCAGAGGCCAAGGGCTAGCACGCAGAAGACCCCAACAAATGCCAACAAACACAGACACAAGTATGTACTTGTCCCATTCTATAAAGGACCTTTCTGAGAGGGTGGCTCACTCAGCCAGCCCTGCATTCTCGGAGTCTCTCCAGGCCAGAAGGACACAGCCGGGCATGGGGCTCAGCTGTCTCAGCCAGCAGGGCTCCACATGGACATCTGTGCTGCGTCTCCAGGGAGGGCATTGCTCCGCTATCCCGCCTCCCTTGCCGCTGTGATGCAAACAGACCGGCCATTGCACCTACATTGCAATGTCTGTGCTGAGAGCGAGCTCATCTCTACAGCACAGTCATCCAGAGAGGTGCTTGTGTAATGGCATAACATGACGTTTTAGCGGCGGGGACACTGAGGCACAGAAAGGTGTAGAACCTTACTCGCCTACACAAGTAAGTGTACAAACCCAGCTATTCGGAGTCTCCATCTACCTGCCAGCAACACGTGCAGCCTCCTGAAAAGAAAATGAACACTCGTTCTCTTCCTCCCTCCATCTCCCTCCTCCCGCCCTCCTTTCTCCTTTCTGTGGTACTGCCACTCAGCATTTTAAGTTGGGTCTGGGTGGGTCTGCTACTTCCCAAGCCCTGCCCAATGGGTGGGCACTACGCTTCAGCTGAGCCAATCAGACTCTCTAGATCTTGAATCTGAGGCTGAGTGACACAGTTGCCTGAGTCAGCCTCACAGTGGTGTCCCACCAAAGCCCCAGTTTTCCCTTCGCTTCTCCCATTCCATGAGCCACACACACAGTTTCCTCCCGATGAGGATGTGGTTCTACACCTACAACTCAAGAACTCTCTGGACCTGATCAGCAGAGGAACGGCTTGTCTTCCATTTCATGTACAGTTAAACCCATGGGTGGTTAGATTAGGATCCCCAGGAATAATAGCAGGAGACTGGCATCCACAGGTAGCCAGTAGTGTGGAAGACTCTTCCACACCGAGTAGACCGAGTGCAAAGAGCTCTCAAACCCCGCCTACACGGTGACGCACTTCCTCCAACAAGGCCACACCTCCTGATGGTGCCACTTCCCATGGGCCAAGCTTTTTGAAAACACCACTGTATCAGTCAACTTGAGGCTGAAATAACACTGATAAGATGCTGTGAGGGAAAGTAAACCCAGAACAGGTGCCACCCAGTTTGCAAACAGCATTAGAAAGAGGGCGGACAAGATGGAACTGTTTTCGATGGTTTGTCTTTTGGTGGATGGAGTGAAGAAGTGGCTGGAAGGATGAATCTTACAACACGTGAGAAGAGGCAGGGCTGTGGAGAATGGTTATGGCAGACATCTGCAGATGTCTCCACACCCAGGAATAATAATTAGAAGCATCTTCACAACAGGTTTTCAGAATTGCTACAGGCAGGTTATTGTGATGGTTCTCTCCTTTCTCCAAGCAGGTACTGGTGTTTTTTTGTAGCTGCCCTTGGTGGATAACTTGTCCATAGGGGTCTGGATCAAGAAGAGCTGCATTCGGTGCTGATGTGAGCATGGGAGAGTGGCTTCTGAGCTTGGTGCCCCTGTTTACTGTAGAGATGTAGTCCGGGCCTGTGATGGGAAAGCTTTGGAAGCAGGAAGAGCCTGTGGACATTTAGGGTTGTGAGCATGGAGCATTGTAGGCTGATACTAAGAGTGGAGTGAATTCCTCACCTCTCCCTGTATCCATGGATTCTGCCAAAGAACTTTGCAGCTCCTTCTAGCCTCTAGCCTTGGGGTGGGGGGGTGGGGGGGGGCTTTTTGCTTAACATGCCAGCTGACTTCAGTGGAAGTGATGTTTGAATAGCTCCAAGCTCAAGTGGTAAGAGGCTCTCAGCTGGCTGTCTCTTCAGAGTGTGCAAGCCTGGGCTAGCCTCTTGAAGAGAGACCATACATATGCAACAGAGCCTAGTTGGTCCAGATGTTGCAACAGAGGCTCCAGACGTGTGAGAGAGCCTAGCCCACGCTTGATCTGCCAGGTGGCCACGGATGCGTGAGTGAGACCAGCCGTAATGAAAATGTCCTACAAAAGAAAAAGCGTCCTTCAGCCACAGCACTTTGTCTGTTGTACAGCGCTGCTGTGGTAACGGACAACTGGCTCAAGGCTGGAGGAAGGCAGAGGGGAAGACAGGCACTCGGAAGATGAAAACTATGGGACTGCTTGGGGTCAGGGAATGAGCAATCGAATTTCTGGTTCAAAGGGGACTGAAGGCTACCCCAAGGTGTCCTCAACCCAGGCGATCCAATGCCTCTGTTGACTGGCTGGCTGGACTGTCTGTCAGGTGAATTGAAGGTCTGATTACTCGGCTGTCAGGGACCAGACTGCAGGCTAGATGTCTGCCAAGTTCATTACCAAACAAGTTCACCTGGGGGAGGGCGTTTTATCAACCTCTCCTTTTCCTTTTTCTTTGCTGTCAAAAGCTGATTCTACAGCCCCAGCCGGTTCTAGTGTTCTTCTCACTGGGTGATGTTTCCTTGGTTCCTGTGCAGGAACACAAACAGGGTGTGTGTGTGTGTGTGTGTGTGTGTGTGTGTGTGTGTGTCTTTCAAGGTTTGAGGTCTCTGATGCTCAAGCTACTCAGAGTGTGGCACACAGTCCCTCTCTGCTGCCTGTGGATCAAGAAATAGAAAACACTCTCGGCTGTTTCTCCAGCGACATGTCTACCTGGATGCAGCCATGTTTCCCACCATAATGATAACAGACTGAATCTCTGAAAATATAAGGCAGCCCTAATTCCATTAAACCATCGTCAAAGACACGGGTTTTATTCACAACAATAAAACCCTACGACAAAAGGTTTTTTCCAACTTCCCTGACCCCAATCAGCTCCATAGTATTCATCTTCTGAGCGTCTTTCCCTCCCCTCTGCCAGGATGTCCTGTGTCCAGGTGAACCCCACAGGTCAGGGATGGTCTTAGGCCTTTGTGTTCATGGCTGGTGGCGTGTGTGTGTGTGTGTGTGTGTGTGTGTGTGTGCGTGTGTGTGTTAGGAAATGCAAGAACTTCTGGAAACATCTGAAACCTGTTCCTCACCTCTTTGAGCCATTGTCTCCTGGAGATGTGGCTCTCGGTACCCCCTTCATGTTTTCCATGTCCCTATTGTCCCTACCGTGTTGTTGGCCCTCTGAAATTAGCCAGTCCTTCTGTTTCTAATCACCTATGTGGGGCTTCAGGTAGACTCTGATGGCGTAGGAGGGATGGAATCAGGGCTCAGAGGTGTAGCCTTCTCTGCAGAGGTCACCAGGGCTAGTGCTGAAATGTGCCCTGAACTTTCTAGTCTTGCAGGAATGGGGACCATGAGGGCAGAGAACAAACATTTGCCCTTGCCTGTGAAGCCGGTTCATAGGCTTAGAGAAAGCACAGGCCAGGCATCCCATCATACCGACAGAGTTGCCTCTCCTCCAACCTCCTCACCTCCTGAAGCCAAGCTCCCCACCTCTGCCATCCCTCTTGATGGTGAGGGACGGGCATGGGGGGCACCTTGAGCACAGAGCCAGTTTCCTGTTTTGACACTGCTCTCCTAAGTTAGAACTCAAAAAAAGATCTTCCCTCTGCTTCGAAAGACTACTCGATGAGTTGGGTGCTGCAAGTTAGATAGATACACATCACTATCTAGTCGTGGCTCCCAGTCTGCACTTTTGGCTGCTATGCCCGCCCTTTGACAATTTTGTATCTTAAAAGGGAAGGAGGCCCCCCTCTGTGGGGTGCCTAATGCATACTACAGGTCCCAGGCATTTGCCTTGTGAGGCTGGATCCCAGGACCCGGAAGGCTCCAAAGAGACATAAGGAGTCCAGAGTCTATCATTGGTTTGTGGCCAAAGGGCAAAGTCTTTTCAAACAGGATGAAGGTGATCTAAGTGCAGACCAGCCAGTTTAGTGGATGCCTTCCTGTCCAAGGAACACAGGTAGGGATTAATAGGAAGCTCGCCCAGTCAAACCCAGGGGAAGACCAGGGATTCTATCTCTAGGAAGGAGAAGGTGAGATGTGGACTTACTGTGTGTGTGGGAGGTGGGGCGGGGTGGGTGGGGAACTGTCTTAGGAAATGCTACCTGAGCACTTAGGTGGACTGCCTCATTGAAACTGGGTTTCAGGTAGGAGTGGCTTTACAGGAGGGGCCCAGTCACCTCCCATTTTAAACTTTCCCTGCTCAAGCCTGTTCCTGCGGCTTCTCCAGCCTAGGTTCAATCTGTAACTCTCAGTCCATAGGAGTTGAAGAACTTTGACCTTGGCACCAGGCAGTCAGGACTCAGGCCCTCAGTTTCCCCTTCTGTAACCTGGGTAAGCAGTGGGACTTTCAGACAGGCTAGAAACGGGGGCCAGGGCTATGGGCCTCCCAGCCTGCAACCTCGTCCATTTTAGAATCCTCCAATTTGGACCACCTAGGTCTCTTCCCTTAGGAGAAAGAAAACCTATGCCTCCCCTCCATGGCCTTTTTGGACTTCTGTCTGTTTGTTTCTTTGAGATAGGGTTTCTCTGTGTAGCCCTGTCTGTCCTGGAACTCACGCGGTAGGCCAGGGAGCCCTCAAACTCACGAAGAGTTCTTCTTGTCTCTGTCACTTGAGTGCTGGGATTAAAGGCGTATGCCACCACACCTGGCTATGCACGGCCTTTTGAATCTTTTTTTTTTTTTTTCATTTTATTAATTTTTACTTTTAAAAGTACAGTACTCCCCAAGACAAACTCAAATCCTGCAGAGCTCGGGGTTGTGGTCCCTACATTTAGTATAACCTGCACTTATCCCGGAGGTCTGCCGTGGGCTGTGGGTATTGGAACGGCAAGCTTTATTTCTGCTTCCCCTTGAGCAGCAGGCTGTCTCCTAGGCTGGCTCGGAGACCGCCTGTCGCCTCTGGGCTCTCCTAGGGTTTGTTTCTCCCTGCCTGCAAGGAGCCGCTCAGTCCCAGGAGGTGAAGAAATGGAGGTGTTTAGATCTCTCTCTCTCTCTCTCTGGGCTCCCCTGGGAATGTAAACTTGGTAAAGGCCCAAGTTGCCTCTTTTGAAGGAGGGGACACTGCTAGGCCAGCCACTCACAAGACCTCTGACCCTCTCTGTCGCAAAGCCTTCTGCAGGGAGAGATGAGTGTCTGGAATAGCCAATGACAGTAGAAGTTCAGCATTACATCACCATTATGGGCTCTCATTGGCTGACATAGCAGCCCCAGTCCCAGCTGGTTTGCAGATCAGGATTCCTAAACTGATGTGGGGCTTTGCAGGGAGCAAGGGAATGCCTGGGCTGGGTTGAGCTCTGGACCCGCAGGAGGTCTGGCTCTGCCATTAATTAGGAAAGAGGCAGGGAGTCAGCAGGCATCAGTTTCTTCAGCTTTCTCCCCCTCCTAGATTGCACCATCTGACAGAAACCGCCTACTCCAGGCCTTCCAGTTTAGGAGGTGCACAAAGCGCACACTCACAGGGAAGGTCCTCTCCAGGGCTGGAAATCATGCA
Source organism: Micromys minutus (assembly GCF_963924665.1). Taxonomy (NCBI): domain Eukaryota; kingdom Metazoa; phylum Chordata; class Mammalia; order Rodentia; family Muridae; genus Micromys; species Micromys minutus. Next base: position 243,347,175 of record NC_137969.1, read on the forward strand.
GCCAGTCTTGTTTGTCTTGTGCTCATTGGGTGAAGTGGGCATTGGGATCTAATGCTAACTAATTTTCTAAAGATCAGACCCTGGGCTGAGCCTCATCCGGGAGTTCATCCCATTGATTGCTTAGAGACATTACCCAAGGGCTTTGAAGATGGGTGAGGGGAGGCTTTGCTGGCTCTAGACCATTAGGGTCCTCAGAATGACAGGACTGAACCACTAGGCAGGCTGTATAGTTCTTAACCCCCGTGCCTGGGGAAGGAAGGAGGCCCCCGACCTCCACCACTGTACTTGGTTTGGACCCCCAGATTTGGTGGTTCTGGTGGGAGCTTCCCCAGCTGTCCTGTCAACACAGACCAGTTTGAGGAGCAGTCTTTAGGACCCCTGGAGAATTTCAGCTCCTCTGCCACCCCAGGGAGGGTGCAGGATAAATTAGAGCGAGCTTGCTCCTGTCAGGTCCACGGTGGCAATTGCTGCTCCCCCTTCCGTTCAGTCCGAGTGCCCCCCCCAGATTATCTTGTAAAACGGACCCCCTTGTCCTCTTCTAGAGGCCTCAGCACTGAGAAAGGATGGCACCCCTCACCCCTAGAGAAATCTACAACCCCCCACCTGCACTCTCTACCCGAGCATGCCGCCATGAAAACCGAGTTTGGTCCCTGGAGGTGCTAGCTCTGTGGGACCAGGGTAAGGGAGCAGATGTCTGGGGGCTCAGTAGAATGGGTGTCTCGGGCCTTAGGGAGTCCTCCAGGAAGCCAAGCTTGTTAGATCACTCATGTGTTGCCATCAACTTGCCTACTATGTCTGGTGGATGCTGGGAAGACAGTGGAGGAAGTCTCAGCTCCAAAGGGCTATCTGGGGAAAGAAACCGCTGCAACTGGCGGGCTCACCAAAGGTCCCATAGCAGGAACTTTGAGGCTACACAGACTGACCCATCTTGTGGCAGTGAGTGAGCCTCCTGTCTGCAGAGGCAAGCAAGAAGAACACTTTTCTCTCGCTTTTTGTTTTTGGGAGGGGGGACGCAAGGTTTCTTTGTGTAGTCTTGGCTGTCCTAGAACTATAGCTCTGTAGGTCAGGTTGGCCTTAAACTTACAGAGATCTGTCTGCCTCTGACTCCTGGGTGCTGGGATCAAAGGTGTACGCCATCGCTCCCTGGCAAGAAGAGCTCCCTCTCACTTAAGCATTCAAATAGACCCATATAATACAAAGTGCTGAGTGCCCAGAGGAGTGGGCGAACCAGGGAGAACCAGACTCTGCAGCAGTCAACCACACTGAGGCCTGGTGAATGACAGTAAGAGGTGAGCAGGGGCTTCTGAGGATACAGGCGGGGGGGGGGGGGGTCTGGGATCACAGGCAGGGGTCCTAAAGGGGACCTAAAGGGTCATAGTCTTCTAATAAGCTTTATCAGAAGCTTATCAGAACAGGAAGCTCCTAGTACTGAGACCTGGGAGAAGACTTGTGTTCACTCACACACTATTTCTGAAGTAGTGAACACATTGCAGAAGAACATAGGTAGCAATAGAGGACAGAACTGGGGTGGGAGGGGTCTGGCTTAAAAATGCAGAGTGACCTTTACCACAGGGCAGAGTTGATTCTTTGGTAGTGATGCTTCTAGGGGACATTTTTCCAATTCCATGAAGTTCTAGGTGGGGCTTGGAGCCTTTAGCAGGCCTGTCTGCAGGACACTATCTCCTCCCACCCCCAGAATGCCCTGCCCACCCTTGTCCATGAGCTGCTCCAGAAGGATGCAGCTTGAGAAGGCTCTGGGAGCTGCGTATCCTAGCAACCCAGCAACCTCGGAGGCTGGCATCTGCAGGGCTGGGCCCAGACTCAAGGCTCTAATTCCCTAGCCACCTCCTAATGGGGAGCTTTCCCATAGGGATGTAGGAGGGGAGGGGGAGCGGGGATGGGGGGTGCAGCATTACAGTCCAGGTCAAGCTTCCCAGCAGAACAGCTAGGGATGGTAAAAAAGGAAGTAACTGTAAGGAAGTGGTACTATAGCTGGATATGCTACCAGTTAGCCATTTAGAATAGAGTCTAGACAGTGATTATTAATGACACGTTATCAATCACAGGGCATCAGGAATCCTGCCATTCAGACAGAAGACCACTCTGCCAAAGCACTGAACCCCAATCACACGAAGCCTCTAGCAAGTGACCCCAGCTTTAAGATTTGTTGGCATGACATAGAAGACAGCATGTAAACAGATTAATGTGTTTGAATCAAATCGTAGGGATGGTGCCCAAGTTTGTCTACGGGAAGAAAAAGAATGAAAAGGCAGCGGGGGAGGGGGTGGAGCTGGCTGAAGATGTAGCTTTGTTGGTAGAGTATATATGCCTCTTGTGCTGGAAGTGCTGGGTTCGATTCCCAGGCACAGCAGAAAAAGACTAAATGCACATGAAACCTCAGCACTGGAGGTGAGAGAATCAGAAGTTCAAGGTCATCATTATTAAAAAAAAAAAAAAAAAAAAAAAAAAAAGCCAAAGGGAAAGCAAGAGATTATCAGAAACATCAAAGCAATTTTAACCCAGACAACCAACTACACAGCAGTCACCAAAATGGGAAGGAAAACATTCCCAAGAGAACTGGTAGTATCTGGAGTAGACCAGACGTTTGGTAATGTCAGGAATTACTTTCATGTTTGAGGAGTGTGAAGATGGGATTGGGATATTGGTTAAAAGCAGTCAGATTGTTGAGGGATTCATACTGAAAAAAATGGATGAAATAGTCAGATGTATGAGATGAACTTTAAAAATAATGCATAGGAGAGAGACAGAGACATACAGACATACAGAGAGAGACAGACAGAGAAACAGAGAGAGAGAGAGAGAGAGAGAGAGAGACAGGGACATACAGACATACAGACAGAGACACACACACACATACAGAGAGAGACAGACAGAGACACAGAGAGAGAGACAGAGGAGACAGACATACAGAGAGAGACAGACACACATACACAGAGACAGACAGAGACACACACATAGAGAGAGACAGAGGAGACAGATATACAGAGAGAGACAGAGACACACACAGAGACAGAGACATACAGACAGAGACACATACATAGACAGAGAGAGAGACAGAGGAGACAAAGACATACAGACATACAGAGAGACAGACACACACACGGAGAGACAGAGATATACAGAGATACAGAAAGAGACAGACAGACAGACACACACACACAGAGACAGAGGAGACAGAGACATACAGACATACAGAGAGAAACAGATAGACACACACAGAGACAGAGATATACAGAGATACAGAAAGAGAGAGACAGACATACACACACAGAGACAGAGGAGACAGAGACATACAGACATACAGAGAGAGACAGATAGACACACACAGAGACAGAGAGAGAGAGAGAGAGAGAGAGACAGACAGACAGACAGACACACACACACACACACACACACAGAGGTTAGACGAGCCAAGGTCAGTGCTGGCTGCCCCTTATTGGAGGTGAATAGTGATGGAATGAGGTGCTTTCAAAGCATCCATTTCATAGGATACCAGCTAATCCTTTGGTATACATTTGAAAGCTTTCATGGTAAAGTGTTCTTATAGAAATGCTATTCTTGAGGTGATAAGTAGGCCAAATACCCCGATTTGACCATTGCATACCACACTAACATATCCGCATATAATCATACCTTGCAACTGTGACGTGTTGACTACAATTAAAACCATATTATTGAAATTCTTTTAGGTCAGGGTTGCTGGCTCACCTTTGTAATTCCAGAACTGGAGAGGCAGAGACAAGAGGGAAAAAAAAATCCAGGCTAGCTTGATCTATGCATTGAGACATCTATTTCAAAAAATGAAGGAGGTCAGGCAAGATAGCTCAGTGGGTAAAGGTACTTGACACCAGGCTTAGGACCCAAGTTCAATCCCTGGACACACACAGTGAAAGAAGAGAACCAACTCATACAAATTGTCCTATTACCTCCACACATGTACTGTGAAATTTATACACACACACACACACACACACACACACACACACACTAAACTTTTAGAGGCAAAGAGTATGGCCCAATCTTCCTTTCTAGAAACTTCCACTCAGAGAGCTCCTCAACATAGCGTCAACATGTGTAGAGTGTCAGAGAAGAAGCAAAGACCAATGCATTGCTAACAATAATACCAGACACAGTGGAGAAACAGTGTCCCTGCTGGTCATGGGTGCCAGACTCCCAGAAACAGGCCTGGATCAATTGGAAACATGGAAATGGCTTCATTAGTGTTTTAGTTGTCCCATAAACAACAAGAAGTCAAAGAATTCAAACAAGCAATAGACCAGTTTGGAAGGGGAATTTTTGCTTGTCGGAGGGAGGAGTGAAGGATCATTCCTGAATCATTAAAGTTCTCTGCAGGACATTACCTAAGACCCAGCAGTGGGCACAGAGACCTGGGATCCCAGAAGCCTGAAGGCTTGGGCTCAGCTCTGGGAGGCCCAGTGAGTACCCTGTGTGTTTCCACAGCGAAGGCTGGGTCTCCCTTGGTTCCCGTTTTAGCTGACTGTTGAGTCAATCATTTGACCAACCTTTTTTTTTTTTTTTTTTTTTTTTTTTTTTTTTTTTTGTTGTTGTTGTTAATGTCTTCCCTTTCCTGAGCCCTGTGTTGGGTCCCATGGGCAGTCCAAGAGTCTGTCTCAAGTTCACAAGGAAAAGCTGGTTCTACATCTTCCAGCTGTGTGGCCTTGGGCAAGTGTCTAACCTCTACTTGGGCCTCAGCTTCTTTACTTGCAAATCCTGGATAATAATAGTCAAATAAGATGACGTGTATAAACTTCTCAGTGGTCTCCCGATACATTGGAGGGCTCAATAAGTGGTAAATATTATTGATAACATTAGATGAAATCTGGTATGCTTTACAACACGTTCAAACTCTGTTCTGAGTGACCTGTGATATAAGATGTCTTTAGGGACAGTTGTCACTAAATTGTGAAGAATAGGAGAGTCAGAAAGCATTAGATGACCTCTCTATATTGACTACCCCCCCCATTAATGAACTGAGACTGTCTCAAGTCTCCCTTGCAGATAGGACTACATGACAAAGTTGGCCACACAACCTGGATTTCAAGTACTATTTGAAACTTCTGGAAGGGCTAGTTGATAGGAACTAATTTCACAAGAAAGAGAATTCATATGCTCTAAGCCTTTTCTATCACTGGTTTGGGATACTGATATGATGGCATGAGCTCCAGCATCCACTTTGGAGTTGAGAGGTGACCTTACAAATGGAAAATGTTCATCGAACATGGAAGAAATGAACATTGAACGTCACTGCATTTCTGATAATACTATGGAGCCATTTATAAGATCGCTGGGCTCTTTAGCACCTCCCCTTTTCTCTGTTTGTACATCGAGAAGTAAACTTCATCCTGTTCATGTCCCTTCCCTCCTTCCTTGTTTATGTATGTAGCTGAATCTAATACCAGAGGTGACATCCCAAGTGTTTACCATCCAGAAGGGCAGAGCACTGTCACACCTGTCACACCCGAGCGGACTCCTCCCAGAGTGTTAGAGCGGCTGAGAAAGGGATGGGGACCAAGTCCAGATGCAACTTAATGTTCTAATCCTCAGTCCAGCCATCTCATTGGCCCCAGTGGGAAGCCAGCCCTGCCCAGCCTTAATGAATACGGTGGGCACTGAGAAGATACAGAAACAGCTAGAAAGACAAGGAGAAGGCTTTTCATGATCATGGGGGCCACTCAAAGGTTGAGAGCAGTGGTTTTCAAGCTTTCTAACGCTGTGGTCCCTTAATACAATTCCTCAGGCTGTGGTGACCCCCAACCATCCAATTATTTCATTGCTACTTCGTAACTAATTTTGACAGTTATGAATTGCACCGTAAATATCTGATATGCAGGATATCTGATAGATGAGCCCTATGAAAAAGGGGTCATGACCCACAGGAGGAGAACCCTTGGTTTAGGGGGTAATCAACACACAGGGGTTCCATGAACAATGAGAACCAGGTTGAGAGCAGAGAGGAAAAAGGAGAGAAGGGGGAGGAGAGAGAGAGAGAGAGAGAGAGAGAGAGAGAGAGAGAGAGAGAGAGAATGTGTGTGTGTGTGTGTGTGTGTGTGTGTTATAGGGGAACTTAGAAACCATCACTGGAAATACCATCAGTAAGGTCAAAAGAATCAGATTGTAGAGGCCAGTGAGAGGCAGCTCCAGCCTTGCTCTTGAACTTGAGTCAATAAAAAGCACAGATGGGTAGTGGAAACCAGATGACTGCCCTCCCCCTGCCCTGGGAAGTGAGAAGCCTCGTTTTAATGCTATGCAGTCGAAGTTACAATTGTATCATATCCTGCTAGCCTAAGAAATCACAAGGCACCAGATTAAAGGTAAGCAGGCACAAACAGGTGTCACCTCTCCATAGGAGGAATGTCAAGGTCACAGCCCAGGAAAGGGAGCACCCCGTGAGGCAGGAAGAGGGCCACGCACCTATCTTGTTGAGAAGCCCCCCACCCACCCTGGTGGATATCGTCTTTTTTAGCTGTTCCCCAGCCTGACCCTGAGCATTTGTCGCCTCTCACCATCTTCTAAATGGGATCTGCACTGTGCACCTACATTATTTATGGAAAGCAACTGTATCTTCAGTGGAAGACATCCAAGAAGGAACTTAAGCGCTGAAGTAATCGCTAATGCAGTCGAAAGGAAGGGAGTAGTTCAGACTCTTTAAATACGGCTCAAAAACAAGGAGAAGTGGATTCTTCAGTAGGAGGTGAGATATCCCCATCACCGTCCAAATGTCCTGGGGCAATGAGTCATTCATTAACAGAATCTCCCGTGAGGCTGCTAGGTACCAAACACAGTGCTCCATCCAGACTGCAGGTGAAGCCAAGCTAGGTTCCACTTGCAAGTGCCCAAAACTTAGCAAGAGGATTTTATGAGAGGTGGACTATGACAGGCCACCAAGAGAGGGACTGGCTTCACAGAGCTTTGATAGAAGACAAGCTCTTCCAGGTGACCTTGGAAGTTCCCTGAGGCTAGGTTGTGTCAACTATGGCCGAGTCTTTGTGTGTCCCAGGAACCCAAAGTCTGACCCAATGTGTGTCTCGATACCTTATGGGGACCTCCCTATCTGAGCTGGAGTTTCTGTTTCTATGTGATAGAACTCCATGACCCCAAGCAACTTGGGAAGAAAGATTTAAGTTCATCTTGTCGCTCTCAGGCATGAGGTAAGTCAGGACAGGAACTTGGAGACAGGACCGAAATGAGGCAAAGGCCATGGAGGAATGCTTCCTACAGGCTTCTTTCTCAAGGCTTAGTCCATTTGTTTTCTTAAACAGCCCAGGAATGAAACCGCCCACAGTGGGCTAAGCCCTCCTACGCCAATCATTGATAATAATAAAATAAAATAGCTTCTGGATATGCCCACAGGCCATTTTGATAGAGGCAACTCCTCAACTGAGATTTTCACTTTCCAGATGTGTCTAGGTTTGTGTCAAATTGAGCAAATCCAACCAACACCTCCCCTTTCCCATCCCCAGAGGGCCCATGTCCCCTATATAAAATGGCATAGCATTTGTATATAACTTATATGCATGTCAATAGTATTCTTTTAATCCTTTTTGGATCAAGGCTTCTTATTTTTTTCCCACTCACAAACCTTTTCCTGGGGGAATTTTTATGTCAGCCTGGGCATAAAGGTATGTATCGCAGGGAAGCGAGATGGCCCTGCTGCTAAAAGCACTTCCTCCAAAGCCTGGTGTCCCCAGAACTCTGGGGTGTTAGAAGAGAACCGACTTCTTAGATTCGTCCCCTGACCTGAACATGCACACCATGGCTTGCACACACGCCCGCATACCCACACAAACACATATGCACATGGAATAAAATACGTATACACATTCGATGTTTACTGTTAATAAATCATAAATACATTTATTTTTTAAATTTCTATATAATTTTACCATTTACTAGAAATAAAAGCAAATTCACATGCCAATGAGATAGATGTGGTTTTTTTTTCCCCACATACATTGATTTATCTGTCTGACTGTCTGCCTGCCTGTGTGTGTCTGTCTGTCTCTCTGTCTCTTTATCTATGTGTGTCTGCGTACGTGCACCACATACATGCAGGTGCCTGTGGAGGCCAGAAGAAGACTCCAGGCCTCCTGGAGCTAGAGTCAAAGGTGGTTGAGAGCCACCTAGCGTGGGTGCTGGGAACCGAACCCAGGTCCTGTGCAGGAGCAGCTTTTAAGCCATTGAGTCACCTCTCCATTCCCATGGTTCTTCTGTGTAAACATACTGTCCTGCATATCAGATATTTACATTATGATTCATTACAGTAGCAGAATTACAGTTATGAGGTAGCCATGAACTAACTTTATGGTTGGGGTTCACCACAACAGAGGAACTGCATTAAAGGGTCACAGCATTAGGGAGGTTGAGAAACCGCTGACATAAAATATTAACCTTTGGCTAAGTGTTTGATACTGAGCATCAGCTATGCTTTTCACGGCTGACTGATGCTTTCTTTGATCTTCAAATTGTCAATGCCTCACATAAACCTGCCCAACCAATGGCACAGGTATATCTAGAGACATTTCAGAAACTGTTCACAACTGCATCCGGATCCCAAGGCAAAATTAATTTAGTGATTTTCTTTTCTTTTCTTTTAAAAGTAAATTCAGCAACTCTAACAGCACTTTTCAAAATCAGATACTTCAACGTCGGACAATCCAACGCTGTACTGATTTGATGTTTACATGCTGAGGAGTGACCGTAGGAAGATAGCAAACGTCTTTGTTGTCTTTAGTGAAACCAACCACGAGTCTACAGCAGCAGAGAGCATGGCTTGTGCAATAGGAACACCACAGTCCTCAGTGTGAGGCAATCTGGGAGCCAAGCCGAGGTGTTCCAGGCAGCATTGGTGGGGGCTGGGAGGTGTGCTTCAGACCCACGGGCGACTCGGCTAGAAACACATCAGGCTCGTTACGTGTGTTTCCCACACAACCCCACATGGGTTCAAAAACCTATGTTTAAGCGGTTGGGTTCCAGGTTATTTACCCACACAGTGAGTTAGTTGCTGTCCTGTTTTGTTTTGGGAGTAACGAGGAAAACATCTGTACACATTCAGTACAGATGCAATTTTTTTCTCCAAGCATTTCAGCCATGGTTGGTTGACTCCACAGATGCCAATTATACAGCAGTATGGAGTTACTCAGGGAAAGTAAACATTTCAAGCCCAGAGGCAATCACCCAGTCATATTTAGGGCACTGCTGGGCCATCCACATTTTAAATGATCTCTGGGATTCACTGTTTAAATGAGGCACACCGCATGAGCATGTTTTAAATGCCCTGTATCTTCAGGGAAAATCACCCACCTTATGTAAGTTTTAATAGCACTCTGATGCATTCTCTAATGTGCTCAGTAGCCCTGTGAGGAACTTTATCCCCGATTTCTTTATCAGATTCAGCAGATTTCAATGTCTTCTTCAAGGTCAAGGTCAGACAATCAAAACCAGAAATGGAACTCCAATCTCTCACAAGGTAGACAATTAATTTCTCTGGCAACATCACTTCCTCCATGATGCCAGACAGAAGACATGCATCCAGCTGGGGCTTGGACAACTTCGGGCACACAGGAGTACTCGCCTGTGTGGAGTGGTTTTCTCAGCCAGGATGGAACAAACTGTATATCTCAGCACCCACATTCTACTGTACAGAACTGGGCCTATCTCAAGGCTTGGATGGTTGCAGAATAGGTCCTCAGGCAGTCAGAGTCTTCCCAACACCGGAGCGTTTGGAGTTCATCAGTCATCTCTGCTACAAACCAGCACTGATGTCGCTTGTAGGCATCTACCAAGCTGTCTTCTAAGAGGTACGAGGTATTAGCGTGGGGGAAACTGTTACAATGGAGCCCATTGACCTGAATCCTTGCTGCTGTGCTCTGAATGTCAGCCTCTTTCAAAATGCTAAAACTTAATTGTCATGGAATTGAGAGGTGGGCCTTTAATTAATGGTCATGCTCTCTCTCTCTCTCTCTCTCTCTCTCTCTCTCTCTCTCTCTCTCCCTCTCTCTTATACACACACACATACATACACCATCTGCTATGAGATGACACTTGCCAGATGTGCTTCCTGGATCTTGGACTTCAGGGCCTCCAGGACTGAAAGCCTAGTACCTCTCTATGTATTGTGGATGACAGTCTATGGTGTTCTGTCACGGCAGTACAGAATAGAAACAGACTGTCACTGCTTTAGGACAGTGGATGTGAGGCACACAAAAAGGCTCAGCAATGAAAGTACCAGCTGAGACTCCCACTCTGGCCCCTGGAGTCCAGCTGTGTCAACCCCGCATATGGCTTGGTGGTTTCTGCTTTAGCTCCCTGTCTTCATCCGGGTCTGACCTTTCATGTCTCAGGTGTTCCCTGTTCCCATACTTTATTCCTGTCTTCATCTCTCCCCAGGCCTGCGTGCTCTGAACACTTGGGCTTTTGTCTTTCTGAGCATCTCATAAATCCCTCACCACTGAGCCCAATCATGAGTTTATGCCTCCACAGTGCTGTGGTCGCTTCTGGAATGTCCTTCCCTTCTGCCTAGTTCCTCAATGTGAGGCTCAGAAATCTCCCTCTGGCTTCTTCAGACAAGCCACTCTTCTATGTCCAGACCTAGCGAATCCACACGATCTTGTCAGGGTTCTCTACTTGAGTCTTTCTCTCCAGGACAGGATCAGCTTATTGCTACATCTACTATCTTTTCCATGAGATCCAGAGAAGGACTGGCACTGCAGGGAGAGGGGTTGTGGTCCTGTGGCTGCCCACCCCCAGCTGACTGTAGGCTTATTGGCAGCTTGTCTGTGAAGGGAGACTATGGTCTTGAACTCTGGCAGCCCAAACATCAATATGATGGCCATGTGCCACTCCAGTGATCTGATGTAAATGTACTCTCTGTAGGGCTGAGGATGAAAACAAGCAAACTCAGTGCTCTTGACCCTTGCTGGTTCTGAGCTGATGGGCCTTGCCATTGGCCAATCTGTAGGTTCCAGGTTCTGTCTAGGTGGAAAGACTTTGTTCCCTCTCACCCCAGGCCCGGCATTCTGGCTGGAAGGAGGAGGAGGAGGCCTACAGGCCAGAAAGGAGGTAAGAGGTGAGGAAAAGGTGTGAAGATGTGGAGGTTGGTCAGGTCTGGGAGATGTCATAGACCCATGAACAGGATGAAGTGACACTTGGCACCTAGTGGACCGGTAGTGAGGATGCTTACATAATCACTGTCCTACCAGGGTTCCCTGACTCTACAAATCATGTCTGCTGGCCATTGCCGGGTGACAAACGCTGCTCTAGAGTTTTCATTTGGTAATTCAGTCAGTCCCTCCTCCCATTTTATGGACGAGTAAAGAGAAGCACAGATAAAACAAAGAGCTCATCCAAGGCCACATGTCCAGGAGCTAGCAGAACCAGAACATGGGCCCAGGTAGTGGGGTTCAAAGCTCTGCATGATTAACCCCTTTGCAGTGTTTCCTCTTGTTTCTGCACTAACAAATATTCATTTCTCTCACCAAATATTTAATGAGCTTCTGCCCTGGTCAGACTTGAGATTGGGTACCGGGAGTATAAGGGCATAGCTGACTAGAGAAAGACCAAAGGCAGACCCTGGAGATGAATTGGAAGGAATTCTGTTGTTCTTGGAGGGGAACAACTCCTTCAAGATTTTCTCTGAGGAGAAGCTCTTGCCATCTCATCCGGGCCCAAGCACGTGCCCCACTGAGCTAGAAGCCAGGGAAAAGCCACAGGGCAGCAAGCAGGCAAGAGGCAGACTGCAGCTAGGGCCCCTGCTTGTGCATTCACAGTGTCCTTTCTCTTCTAGCCAGTCTCCAAGGACTTAAGTCTTTATCAGTCCCCTGCGCCCTCTCTAGGCTCCGACGCTCATTGTCGCAGCCTGTGGACTCCATAACTACTTGTCTTTCAGAAAATCAATTCCATTCTATTATTTACTAATTGCTTAGTTATTATTTTGATGGATGGAATGGGGCATTCAGCCCTCTGGGCTTCTGTAAAATAAATTGATGTTCAGCCCACATTACTGCATAAATAATAAATCCTCACATGGGGAGGCTGGGAGGGGTACCACAGGATACCCGTGTCTTGCGTTTTGCTTCCGAGGACTCACAGGGGAGGTCCCCCATCCGTCAGTCTCTGTAGAGACATTGGTTTTTTTTTTTTTTTCAGTTGAGAGGAGGGGGAGACTTGGACAGGAGCAGATGATTAAAACTGGAGAAAAGCAGACAAGCCAAAGAAAGGTTAGACCTGCCTGCCCTGTCTCAGCCACCCCTTGCTGGATCACTGTATGAGATTGCATCATGGCTTCCTCCACAGGCCAGGGCTACCAGCCTCATCCATCAGCCAGGGTGAAACTTGATTGGGTAGAAGGTGTCACATGCTTCCCTTGGGAGGGGAGGGGCTAAGAACCACACCTAGCCTGGCATCAGCCATTCATCTGTTGGATTGACTCTTGTTCCAAATAGGTCACATGTATGACTCATCCTTCCTGGGCTGCGTTATACTCTGGCATACTTATTCATAGCTCTTTTCCATCTCGTGAGAGCCTGTGGGGTTTTGCAATTTATATCACCAATTGAAGTACTTACTCCGAACCAAGTCCTGTTTGGGTTGTTACTTACTGTGGTCCTATGGAGAGAATGCAGTTGTGCACATTTTTATTCAAAGATGAAGCCTAGAGCCACGTCAACTTCCTGGTAAAGGAACTGACCTTTACCCCAGATGGATGACCCTGAGCTAAGCTGCTTGTCCTGTCTTCCCCTCCATTTTTCTTTTTCTTTTTTTTCTTTTTTCTTTCTTTTTTTTTTTTGGCTGTTACATACCTGCCTTGATCGTTGAAAAATGGTCTCCACATTTTGGTCACACATCCCTCCAGTTATAATTTTATGGCACGATTCCCTTCAGTGAATATCTGCTTGTGCGCTGACACAGGTTTTGTGTGGTTTCACAAGCTCTGCAGCAGATGAACAGAACAGGAAGTTGAGAGATCAACTCAACCAAGCAGAAAGCAAAGAGGGGGAACAGGAACACTCAGGAAGTGTTGCCCCCTGTCAGCTCCTCATCACCTCCCCAAAGAGTGCCATCAAATGAGGACCAGGTGTTCAAAAACGTAAGCCTGTGGGAATACGTTTCATTCAAACCAGTGCCACACACCTTTCATGCTTCTGTCCACTGTGCATGTGTGTACGTACACACGCACACACTTGCGCACACACACATACACACACACATTACATAACAGGAACTCTATTCTATATTCTGGTTGTCCCTTCATTTCACTTTGAAAATTGTTCCACAGCCTTACTTGGAGATGATCCTCTTTTTAAAAATACCAACTAAACTGCACAGTATTCCATTTTCTGGCTCAGTACATTTAACTTATTTTTTATTGATAAATATTGACCTGAAGGCCTTTCAGAGGCCCCACCTCTTAAAGACTCCACCCATCTCCTAGTTGACCATGGATGGGGTCTGTCTCTAGATTTTTCTGCATTTTCATACCATAAGTCTTTTATATCATTATATATGATATATATTATAATAATGATATAAATCAATATATGTTATTATAGAGACCCAAAGCACATTCACTATCTTATAAAACAATGGCCACATTGTTCTTTTCCAGTTTGTATTTCTGGTCACTTTTTCTACTTTACTTCTGTATAAAACTTATAATATCAGGTTCTACAGGAAAAAAAACCAATGTTACTAGGATTATTTCTCATTAAATTCATACATGAAAATGTGGGGCTGGAGAGAGAAGGCTGTATGGTTGAAAGCACTGGTTGGTTTTGCAGAAGACCCAGGTTCAATTCCCAGCATCTATATGGTGCACAGCATTTGTAACTCTAGTTTCAGGGGATTTAGTGTCCTTTTCTGGCCTCTGTAGACATAAGACATGAATGTGGTCCACATACACACATGCTCATACACATACAATAAAAATAAATCTTTTAAAAACACGAGGTAGTAATAACATTTTTATTATGTTGAATTTTGTTTCCATCCCAGAACATGGTGTCTGAAGCAATTTGTTCAAGTGCAAATTTGTGTCTTTCAGGAACATGGTTTTGGAATTTACAGGGCTAAATTAGAATCACCCATCATATTTGACCCATTGTCTATTTCAGGATTGTAACTGAAGTCACCCAAATTAATACTGTGCTGAGAAAGCATGCATGACCTTTTTCTTTCACTGTCCCTCTCCTCATCCCTTGCAACCCCGTTAAAACGCTAGCTCTCCGGTGAGACCTTCAGTCTCTACAGAGAAATTAATGAGCTAATGAGTCATTCTGCTGTGCTCCTGGGACACCTATCACAGGCTCTCTCCTGATGACAAAGTGGGTTGTGAAATTTGTTTATATCCCTCCTTAGCCATCAGTGAGGTGTCTGACTCATAGGTGGTGTTCAGCAAAGGGTGTGTGTGTGGGTTGAATGAAGTATGTTTGTAGTGTGATGCTGTGTTACATACATCCACTGGATGAAGACTTCTGTCTGCAAATTGTCCACATAAGGGTATGGCTATAACCAATTAACCATCCCTCCCGGTCTTAAAACTCTCAAAACAAAATGGTTGAGAAATAGTTGTAACTTTGGGTTACCTCCAGGGACATCTGTCAGTTAAGGTTCCCATTTGTGTCTTGGAGCAAGTGACAAGAGCTGCATTTCATGGGTCCCTTATATCCTTCTGTGCTGGGTTCAAAATGTGGCTTGTTTTGGAACAGGTTCTGTGGTCTTAGGCATGGGGGGGGGGGTTCACCTTGAGCCGGATTACTGCTGTGACAAAACCCCAGGGGAAGGAAAGGGTTTACACAGCTCACGCTTCCACATTACAGTTCATCATCAACAGAAGTCAGGACAGGAACTTAGGGGCAGGAACCTGAAGGCAGGAGCTGATACAAGAGGCCATGACAGGTGCTGCTTACTGGCTTGCTCAGTCTGCTTTCATATTGTGAGAGGAGCCCTCCTGTATCAATCAATCCTGTACCCTTCTGATCTGAGGGTAGGCTTAGGGATGCTGAACTGCAGGAAATTGAGGTCTCACCAGAGCCTCACAATCGAGCCCCTGTGTACAGTCAGTATCAGCAGGTCCCCCAACTGCTCAAGTTATGAGCGTAGTCCTCTCCCAGACGCAGCTCGTGAAGCTTCAAACTGGTCACAGGTACAAAACCTTTGGGTTTGCTGATATTCTCTATTCCAATAGACTCAGTGGCTCCTCCCCACATCATACAAAAACAAGATTTGGTATGGTGTTGGTGGTACAGTGGTGAGCATAGCTGAGAAGCCGACCTGATTCTGATTCCTTGTCAATGTAAGGTGTTCGTCTTCAGGGCTGTGGAAACACTGCTCATTAAGGTTGGAGTCTACCATTGACTGAATAGCCTTCTGGGGCTCTGTGTTGTAATGGAGGACTCTCTTCATTACCAGAGTTTCTCCTCCTCTGACCTCTTCCGGGGAGTTCTAAGCTCCCATCCTCTATCTGAGGAATGTCTCTACGTGAGGAATGTTATGTGGCCTCAGTTGGTTTACAGGATCAACTTCCTTTCTCCTGACAAAACCTGTTTAGCCAGCACCTGAGATTCCTAAAATGCTTCTCCATGCTAATGAGGTCTTCCAGATACCCTAAGCCTTTGCCCATCCTGGACGTCCCTGCCCTCAGTCCCCCAAAATGTTTTAAGCCTTCAATCACCCTAAGTAAAGTTGGTCTGCTTCCTGACTGTGGTCCCCAGGTGGTTTATTCACCAGGTGTGCTCACAGGGCTTCCGAACTCCCTGTTCAACGTCTCTGCTCCCTTCGCCCCCGTGGACCTGATCTGCCAAAGACTCATGAGGGCAGAGAGACCCATAGAGGCTGAAGAGACACAGACTGCTGTGCAAAGTTCCCCCCAGTTCAGTTCTCAGCATGCTGCTTGGTGGCTAACAACCGCCTGTAACTCCAGCTCTGAAGGATCCAACATCCATTATGGCTTCTTCTGGTACTTGCACTGTTGAGTTCATGTGCTCCCTCTCCCAGCATCACATAGAAATACACATATAAAACATCGGCACTTGGAAATCCCGAGGTCGAATTGAGTTCTGACTTTCCCCTGAGTATCCCTTCTACAACATCATGCGGCAAAGTCTTTTAAAGACATTTTGATCCCCAGCTCCTGGTTTCTTTCTTTCTGGTCTTGTTTGCTGTCCTGACCATCAGCGGGTTTCCTGTTGTAGGATTCAGAAGGTAACCAATTCTTATCTAGAAGCACCTTGGAAGTTTTGTATTCCTTGTCCCCGTGGGAGCTGAGCGTGGTTCCTGGATTTCTGTTCATGTGGGCAAGCACTGGAACTTTAGCCACTCGTGTCTGGAACGGAGATGTGTCTCAGAGCCATAGTACCTCTTCTTTGGTGCAGACAGGAAGTCTTGCAGGCTGCAGAGTGTGGAGGTGAGGGTGTGACAAAGGACTCAGGGAAGAGGACAGAGGAGGGGTAAGGAGGCTATGCTAAACAGGGAAGGGTCTATAGAAAATGCCATTTATGGCATCCATGGGGTCTGGAAGATGCAGAAAACATGCAACAAGATCTGGTGCTTCCTAGAGAGGAGGAGCCCCAGGTGTCAGGAGTTCTTGCCTCTTTGTGAGGGGAAGGGAGGAAAGGTTCATAGTGGAAGACAAGGAGGGCCTGGTTGACCATAGAACCTTTCTTTTCATGAGGTCCTGGTAGTGAGAAAGTAGTTACAAAACATCCATTTTAAAGCTGAATTGCCCAAATCAGCTTTGTCATGCACTATTTCTGTAGCTAGAGATGGTCCAAGCCAGAGCAATCAAAAAGGCCAACTAGTCCCACCATCTCACAGTACAATGATGGCTACTAAGCTGCAGAGTTGTGAAGGGGCTCTCATAGTCCCAGCTGGTAGGAAGAGGAGTTAGAATCTGAAAGAAGGATTTCTGGTGCCTGAGTATCTCATCCTAATATGACTATTAGTACCAAGTATCAACCAATTCCTTCTAAATAACCATTCATCCCTTATTGTCCATCCTCACCCACAAACCCATGAATTTCTCCACTCATCTCTCCATATAACCCATCCACCACCTATACATCTGCTCCTCTTTACCAACCTATTCATCATCCATTTATCTGTCTACCCCTTTACCCAACGATTGCCACATCTATCCACCCAGAGAGAATGACTGTTGGGAAACACAACTGTGTATTCCTTGAGATGTGAGACTCTGCAATTATTAGCTTTAAACCTTTTGTTTCCAATTTGAGTTGAAGTAACTATTGAATTACAATTGAGTCTGCAGTGTTGTTCTAAGTATTGTTGAGTAGGAATACATATTTGGGGGGACCCACAAAACCAACTGTTTCCTAAAGAAATATGACAATTAGATGCATTCAAGACTGTAGATTAGACCTTGGACAGCGGAAGTTTTAATGTACATCACTAGGACAATGGCTGACATTTTAGTATGGGCTGTGGAAGAGATAACAGTAATTGCTGAAATGTTTAATTTCCTGATTTTGATAACTGCACTGTGGTTATATAAGAGAATGTTCATTTTTGTAGAAAATTCTCACAGAATTATTTATGGATTAAAAGGGAAAGATATCTTCAACTTACTTGCAAATGATTTCAGAGAAGAAAATTATATGCATTATATATAAAATATGTATGGAGAGAGAGAGAGAGAGAAAGTGAACACATGCAATTGGTGAATCTGGGCCAAGGCTATAAGGGAGCTCCTTGTGCTATTTTTCAAGTGTTGGCTTATTATATAAAATAAAGTAAACTCCCAAACCCACAGCCCTTTTCTCTTGAAGTTTATGGAGAAGGATCCCCCAATGCATAGAAATGCAAAGACTGCATGTGAATTTGTGGGTGCTCCTGTGCCCTGCCTCACCCCTGCAGAGCAAGAAGGGAGAGTCCAGAGGAACTGTAGGGGGGTGGCTGGAGGGGAAGAGCCACAGCTTCAGGGAGAGGCAGAAGGAGTGTCACGGAAATCTGTCATGGGCTACTCGTTGAATTGTTGGTAAAGAGTTAAAAATAAAGTCCAAGATGTCTTCTTAGTGTCAGTTTTGGTGCTGGACTATGTTGCTGAGCACAGCTTCATGCAAAGACTGACTCTCACGGAGTCCCAAGACTTATTCAGGTCATGAAAGTCAAGCTATCTGTATCTATGGCAAAGAGCTCACTAGGATGTGCTAGCCAGAGTGGCTCTTCCTTTAGTAGCTTGATGAGACCAGCCTGGGCCTTAGTTGTTAGAAGGCGGTTGTATATAAGTGATAGTTGACAGGGTGAACAGATGCTCTATGTCCAGTAAAGAGCAAGGAAGTCATGGAAAACTCTAGTGTCTTTGGAACACGGTCTTTGCCCCCTTACATACCTTTATGTTAATTGGCCCACACACTATTTCTGTTACTTATTTTTTTATAGTACAGAATAGAGTTTATTCAGGGAATGGGGAGGAGAGTTATGAGGGTAGTAAGGGCAGAGAGAAAGAACAGAGAAGAGTAGAGAAGCAGAGGCCGACCATGAACATGTGGAGAGAGAGTAGGGAAGGAAATGGAGAGGGAAGGGGCAAGGGGGGAAGATCAAGGGCACAGAGAGCAAGAAGGCAAGAGTCCGGGCTCTATTACTTAATTATTGGCATCTTTTAGACAAAGAGACTGAGTCATAGAGAGATTATGCAAGACATATTCCGATAAGGGACAGAGCTAGGAATTGAGTGTCTGTGAGGACAATCCCTGAATGCCACTCTAGCCCACAAATAGCACCATCTGGGGAGAGATGCTAGGCAGAGACGAGGTGGAGATGGATGGACCAGAAAAGGCAAAACCCTCAGCATCTCCCTAGCATTGATCTCAAAAGAAGCCTTAGCCAGGATGGCCATGGTGGGTGCTAGCATTAGGACTGCTCCTACAAAAATTTTCTTTCTTCCAAATGTATTTAATCTCTACCTACAATGTGTGTGTGTGTGTGTTCCAGCATCTTGCCAAGTCCAGGTGCTTATTACATCTAGAACAGTTCCAGAGAAGCAACCTACAGATGCTTCATCCTTCTCTCACAAATACAGATGCTTCTATTACAAAAGACCTGTTCCTTCTGACCTGTCCTCAGATGGTTCTATAAACTCTGGACAACAAGGCAACAGTCCAGACTGGATAAACACCCCAACTCTCACTTTTCTAGATTCTCTAGAAACGTCTCCCCCAAAGCAAGCGTGAAGCAGCCAGAGATTACAACGACCCTATTCCTATTCCAACATTGCCTCTAATTTTTCTTTTTAATTAAACCAAAATGGGGGAATGTCGGGATTCTGTAAACCCCACCCACAGTTGCCTGGCAACAGCCAGGTATACCCATCCCACAGTTACCTTGCAATAAACCAGGTATGCTCTGCCCCAGTTACCTGGCACTAAAAGGGGGCTGCTTGCCCTCCTCTCTTTCTTGTGTTCCTGTTCTTTGCCCTCCCACTCTTGCTCTCCCACCTTGTCCCTCCTCTCACTCCCTCCATGTGCTCATGACCGGTCTCTGCTTCTCTACTCCTCTTCTCCTCTTCTCTCTCTCTCTCTCTCTCTCTCTCTCTCTGCCTCTACTGCCCTCTTAACTCCCCTCCCCATGCCCTGAAGAAACTGTGTTCTGGACTATACCATCATGTGGCTTGTCCCTCAGGGGGAAGGGATCAATATGGGGCCATCAGAGTCATCCCCCTTTTCCCCATGCCTCACCACACCTCCATGGACCATACCCCTCCCCCCACTCTCTTCATCGTTTTCCTAACAGTGGCACTGGATGTTTAGAAGAGAAACCGGGTGGTCCCATCCTTATCCACCCATGACAGCAAGCATCCTAATGGTACTCCTCCACTGAGACTACAGGCACAGTCCTCTCATCTAGCACTAGTGACTCCTGTCAGAGGTGGGAATTGCTTCCTTCTCTGTGGCACCAGCTTATTGGAATTCACAGAGAGGGACTTGTGGCTTTGTGTGGGCAGACTCCAATTGCGAACTTGCCAGCTGGTGCTTCCTGCTCCCTCCTGACACGGAATGGGAGACACACCTCCCGCCCAGGCTGGGTGACCACTGAACAGCCACCAGCTGCTAGTGCCTCTAGCCTCCCTCTTCTTGGTGACTCGGACAACAGCCTCACCCACCTGACCCATCTGGACTCCAGACCAGACCCTTCCTAGGCTGAGGAGCTGGTAAGATGGGATCTTAGAGAACACTGTCCACGTAGAACAGCCACTGGAGGGGTGCTTGATTTGACTAAGGAGCAACCACAGGTTGGTCAATTACAACCTGGCATGAAGGTCTCCAATGATGTGACACACGGCTCTTTAAGAGATGTAGAAAGAAACACAGGAAGGAAGCTGAATGAGAGCTCAGTTCAAATAGTGCGTCAGGCAAGAGATTCAGGCAGAGGTAAACTGAGGCAAGATAAATGCAAGCCCTTTAAAAATTCAAGGACTGGAGAGCTTGACTTGGGAACAGATTTAGCAACAGGCCATGTGCGCATAACCTGGTCGGGTTTTTGTCTTGTTTGTTTGTGTGTTGTTGTTGTTGACCATGGGATCCAGCATTTGCTCTCAGCTTACTGTAACCTCACAGCACCTCAAGCTGCATGTGGGGTTGTTCCCAATGAAGGGTTCCAGGAAAAGGAGGTGTCCATCCTGAGATGTCACCCTTGGGCATCTCCTGTCATATGAGGACACTTGAGAATTATGATGCTTTAGAATAAAGGTCAGAAACTTTCTGTAGGGGGCCATTGATAAATAGTTTAAGCTCTCTGGGCTACACAGTCTGTGTCTACCACCACAGTGTGCAAACCAGCTGCAGACAAAGATAAACAAATGGGCGTGTCTGGGTTCCAGGAAACTGTTATGGACAAAAATAGATGGTGGGTCAGATTTGGTCCCTCGTCTGTCACCTGCTTCAGCAAAAGGGCAGACAAATGGTGGGCCCAGTGAAGGTTCTGAGGCTGAGGCATGTATGCATTGGTGACAGGCCTGGCTGGGGGCAGCATGTGGTTAGGCTGCCCATGCATCAGTCCCCAAGGGAAAGCCAGTTGTGGAAAAAGTATGTGGAAGCTTGTTTTTATTGGTGCCGAGGAAGACCCTATACAAATGAATTTGGTACCACTGGAGGCTGGACAAGGGAGTTGACCAGATGTTCTTCAGTGCCCACTTGTCTGTAATCAGAGAGCTTTTCTCCTTCCAAGGTCCACCCTGTCTCCCTGTCTTGCCTTCCAATCCTGTCTTTCCACCTCCTGTACCAGCAGAGCTGGTTTGTCTGACTCACATGCTTAGGCATACGGGGACACAGTCATGAGTCCTTTCGATCATAAGACATCATGAACCAGGAATATGTATTTGACTAAAACCCCATCATACCCTTCGGGGGGAGGCTCAGGATTAGAGGAGCTGCAGATGCTCCCCATTGGGGGTTGTGATGGTTAACATCAATTACTAATGTGGCAGGATCTACCTGGAGAATCATCCAGGTGACAAACCTCTGGAAATGCTTGTAAAGGGTTTCTGGATTAGCGTAATTAAGGTGTGAAGACTCATCCAACACGTGGATAGCACCATTCCTCAGGCAGAAATCCTGGACTGAATAAAAAGGAGGGAGTGGGCTGATGACCAGCACCAGTTTCTCTGCGATCCCTACTTTGGATGGAACAAAACCAGTTACCACATGATGTGCCATGACCTCGCTGCTGCCATGAGTTGCTTTTATTTTATTTTATGTTTTCAGCAAGAGGGAAATAACTAATCTAGTGGGGGTTGGGAAACCTGGCTCCTCAGGAGAGGGTTTAGCCCAGGATGAGATTCTTGGGGGCTTGCTTTTGCCTTCAGATCCTCCACTGGCCAAAATGATGGAAGGAGGTAAGGTGATGTTGGTATCAAGAACCAGCTTTATGGTTGGTTGCAGATTGCCTCTGAACTCAGTGATGACAATGATGTGACCCATAGGCAACCCATACATCTGTTACCATGGCAATCGCCATACATTCCCAGCATCCATTTGGTCTACCTTCCACCTTTACCTGAGAGCAGTTACTTCACAGCCTAAATAAAAGGCAGACCCTTCCTGACTCTTGCTCCTTCTCTCTCTTTTCTCCCTTCGCCTTCATCACCCATTTTTCTCCCTTTCCCACAATAAACCTCTGCCTTGGCCTGGTGTGGTCTGTCTGACACAATCCACGATTCTATCACAACAGTGACTGCTGTCTCTCATCTGTCCCATCAGCTCTCAGTGACGTGGTGGAATGACAACCCACTAGCCAGTGGAAGAAGGTTGTGGACATATGTGGGAACTGTTCTGTGAATGTCCTGGGGCCTTTCACCTCAGCCCTGCAAGGTCTGAGTTTGGAACAGCTTAGTACTGATTCAGTCTGAAAATGAACTCATTAAATGGGTTGACAACTGTAAAGTTTTGGCTGTAAGTAACAGAAACCTCAGTTCAAGAGACCAGACTGAAGCAGAGAAGCCACAGGCTCATCCCCAAGACAGACAGACCAACCAGGTCACTGAGGTGACAGCCTAGATAAAACAGCCCCCGATTACAAAGGGCTTTATTATGAGAAAATGCAGCTGCCATCTTAGGAGCCATGTTTGGCTACCTGAGGCCCCAACTCAGATTGGACAAGAGATTATTGTTGGACTTACAGCAGCCAGTCAGAAGTCCAGCAAGCAGCTAGTGGGGTGACATGGAGGGAAAGCTCTGTTCACTATAGTGTCAGTAATTACAAGGTCCACACTGGATCTCTTGGAAGTTTGAGTTGGAAATTTGGAAGAAGTGTGCGGTGACCTGTAGAGAGACTTAGAGCTGAAAATCACAGCAAAGGCGGTGAGCAGAGGGAACTGAGCCCAGGAGATGAAGTGGGGAGGGAAGAGGCGATGGTGGATAGAGTTGGAAAGGGGCCATCTACTTATAACGCTGGTCCTCTGCCCCCTGAGGTGAGGGTGCTATTTCCTAGGTCTCACTTGGCTCTGGTCATCACACACCTGAATTCATCCTCACCATCAGGTCACACCAAGGAGCTGTCAGGCCCGTGTTGTCATTTTTGTTGTATCTACAACATCCTACTCTGTGGCCTCCTGTCACCTCCTCTCCGGTACCTTGGAGAACTGAAGCGAACACCCCCTGGAATTCTGAAGACCTTCCTAGGATCCTTGTGAGGCATGAGCCAGGTGTCCCAAGTCATGCAGGGAATTCAGAGGGGATGGGGGGGAGGGAATGGGGGATGCTGGGAATGGAACACAGGTGTCCGAATGCCAGGGTCTCCAATGCATCCCTGAGTCAGGATCTTTCCCTGAGTATGAATAATGGGCAAGCAGAACTGGCAGTCATCCTGAAAGTGGGAGGCAGGTGATGAGGCCAGCCACCCTGCTCTCTGCCCGCACTAAAGCAGGGAGACCAACAAGGACTGACTTCAGTCAGAGGGGAAGGAACTGCAAAGACCCCATCACATCCTCCTATGTTCCCCACCCGTCTCTTAAGTTCCTCTCCGTTTTTGTAGCAGCCTCAGTTTCTCAAACTGAGACCATTTAACACCACAGGAGCTGATGATGTCACCTCTGGAATGTGACTATACCCTGTGGAGGTTGAGCAAGTCACTGAGCCTCCACAGGCCCCCATGTCTTCTTTATCTGTGAGGTGGGGATACCATGGGACCTGCTGCCCAGGACTCGGGGTGGTGGTGGTGAAATGAACCGTATGAAGGTCCAGAAATAGTGCCTGGTACACAGGGTCTGTTAAGAATAATGGTATCCCAGCTTTTGAGAGCCAGAGCTCAGGAACAGACTCAGAAGAATGAGCACAAATAGGGAAACACCAAAAGAGGGAAAGGAAGAAAGTGTGTGTGTGTGTGTGTGTGTGTGTGTGTGTGTGTATGTGGGTGTGTGTGTGTGTGCAAGGTAGGACCCACCGGGTGCTGCTTTTGACTTGAAGGCTAGCTCTGTGCTCAATTTCTTGTTCTTCCTTCTCCCTTATAATCTCTCCAGTATCCTGAAGAATTCTGCTTCCACCCCCCCAGCAGTTGCCATGGTGATGTAAAAATCTGGACCCAGTGGAAAGTTCTCTGTGCTCTTGGCAATGAGGCTGCAGCACCCTGCCTCCTGCCTGCCTGCTTGTGCGTGGGTGGCCAGCTACGGCTGCTGCCAGGATTCCAGGCCAGCACAGTTCTGATGGGGGCCCAGCTCTGCTCCCACGGAATCTAGGATTGGAGCCCTCAGACAATGTGTAGCCTGCCCTATTTCACAGGTGGAAGGTTTAGCCAGGCAAGAACAGTGACTTGTTCAAGTCTGCCCGTGCTTCAAACCCTATGGAACTCTCTCTCTCTCTCTCTCTCTCTCTCTCTCTCTCTCTCTCTCTCTCTCTCTCTCTCTCTCTCTCTTTCTCTCTCTCTCTCTCTCCCAGGTCAGATATGAGTCTGGTGGACATAGTAGGTTGAGGACATCATAGATGAAGAACAGGCTAGCCACAGAGGATTGCAGGCTGCAGGAGATGCAGAAAACAGTGGGGCCATGGGGAAGACACCCCAACCCCGGCTTCTTTCCCTGACCCAGCAGTGTTGAAGAGCTTGTGATTGAATTATTTGTGTGCCCCAAGCACTCATGTGTTGAAATATAATTACTACTTCATGATGTTAGGAGGCATGGCCTGTGGGAGGTGGTTATGTTATTTGTAGAGTCCTTGGTGCTATTAGTAAGGAGACCACAAGGACTGTTTGTCCCTCTTACCATGTAAAGACACAATAAGAATGTGCCACCTAGGAACAAGAAGGTGGATTCCCACCAGACACTTTATCTGTCAGAACTTGCGACTTGGACTTCTCAGGCCCTAGAGATTTAAGATGTTGACCAGCATCCCAGTCTACGCACAACAGACTTTAGATCAGCCCAAGCTTTGTCCCATGGATAGTCTTGGGGAAGTTCAGTAACTTCACACAAAGTAGCTCACTTTTGACCTTGAAGGACCCAAAACATACGAGATACTCCTCATCCTGAGATGGCTTTATGATAAACATTGGGGTAATTCCACAAATTGGATGCTGTTCCTAGCCCAGCTCCTATCCTTATCTATGTGCTGCAGAAGATGTTCACAGGCTTCAGGGCAGTGGAATTTTCCACAGGCCAGCGAGAGGCGGAGACTTGTACCATCTCTGGACTCTGGCTATGGGCACACTGAGACCAGGCTGGGTCACTTGTACCACAGCCTCCCAATCGGAGTCAGCTCTTGCAGAATTGCAGATACTGTGCAAAAGGGATTTCCATCCTGTTTCTCTTGATACAATTCAGACATCACTAATCCCTCATTAGGACTGTCTCTGGCATCTGGTCTGTGGTTCCTAAAGCTGTTTCCCAAAGAACAGAGACTAAGTCCTTGGGTCTTAATTCGCCCTGGAATCTCAGTGTTTTGTCAGCTGCCTCTAGATGCATCCCGGTGCCTTCCTGATACAATGATGAAGACTTGATCTAGAGAGGAGAAATGCTAGTGTAAGTGGAGGGGCACAAGGACCAGAGCCAAAGCGCTCAGTTCACTCCTGAGGTATGCAATCACAGGACAGTCACCTCACCTCCCTAAGCCTCAGGATCACCCTCTGTAGAACAGGACTCAGGCCACCATCCCCTGCTAATTCTAGCATTGAGTCTTGTATTCCTAAGAGGAAGGACCATGCCAAGCTCCTGCTTCTCTTCTAGGTTCCTACCACAGGTTTTGGCCCATCCCTCAGACCATCCACCACAGACTCATGTCATTCCTGAGTGGATTTACTCAGCCAGAGTTTATTGCCTTCACCTGTCTTCTTGCATCCAACT
This sequence comes from Micromys minutus, assembly GCF_963924665.1. NCBI lineage: Eukaryota > Metazoa > Chordata > Mammalia > Rodentia > Muridae > Micromys > Micromys minutus. The sequence goes on from NC_137969.1 coordinate 243,372,997, forward strand.
CACTGTTCAGTCTGAACAGGTGACATCCCACATTAGAACTTAAGATGTATAGGGTACTACCTGAGTACCCAGGAGGGGACAGCTTTTAATTTTGAAGAACCAGGAAAGACTTCCTGAGATGGTCTCAGTTCAGGCAAGATCCCAACAATATGGTTATTAATTATTACTAATTATTATTGATTCATTGTTATTAATTATTACATTAGTCAGCAAGAGAAGCCTGTTAGGGTTCCAGGAAGCATGTGTGGAAAGAAGAGGGGGGAGGACTCTTCAGAGTCACACAAATCATCTTCCCCCAATATTTACTTCCTGAAGAAACCACCTCCTGGAAAGCAGGCACCACAGGGGAATTTCAGTACCACGGAGAGCTCCACCGCGTGTACTCAGCCAACGCTGGTTCCTTGAACCCCAGAGAGGTCATCTCACAGTAAGCTGGGAGAAGATGCAGGGTAGATCCCTGCAGGTGGGGAAATTGTCAGGCTAGGAGCCAGGCCAGAAGAGTCTGACTGAGTTTGGGGGTACTGACTGTCGCCTCCTAACTGGAGCCTGGTGCACAATCACCAAGAACCTTGCTAATGGCACAGAAACAGGGTGATGATTGAGACACTTAAGAGCATAAAGCTCTTTACAAATTGGATACATTGTGAATAACGCCTTTATAAACATAACACAATGAATCAGCATATTATATATTGTGTCGGGCAATTGCTGTTGTGAGAAGAGATGGGCTCTTCTCCTTGAGAGACAAAGGATCCTAAATCTGGTAAAAAATCTCAGCGCACACTGTGAGAA
>NC_137969.1:243378788-243508788 GCF_963924665.1 Micromys minutus
GCCAGTGAATGTACTGATGGGCAGAGAGGATGGGCAAATGAACCAGTGGAAAGATAAAACTGCATAAATGGTAGGATAGGTGGGTGGGAGTGGGGAGACAGGGATGGACGGAGGGATAGATGAATGGAGGGATGGAAGGAGGGATGGATGGAGGGAGGGAGGGATAGAGGGAAAAACTGAGGGATGGATGGAGGGATGGATGGAAGGAGGGAGAGAGGGAGGGATGGATGGAGGGAGGAATAGATGGAGGGATGGATGGAGGGATGGATGGATGGATGGATGGAGGGAGGGAGGGATAGAGGGAAAAACTGAGGGATGGATGAATGGAGGGATGGATGGAGGGAGGGATGGAGGGAGGGATGGAGGGATGGATGGATGGAGGGAGGGGGGGAGGGAGGGATGGAGGGAAGGATGGAGGGAGGAATGGTAGAAAGAATAGTACTGAAGACAAGGGGAAGAATAGAAAGATGCATTGGTGATGGATATGGTGCCTGGGTTTATGAACAGATGTAATAGAGTTTTTTTGTTCCTGAAGCTGGTGGGTTTTCTCACAAGTCATCTAGGACTCCAAGCAGCCTCTGAAGCATTTTAGCTGCCTGGTTTCGTGCATGTATCTTGCACATTTTGCCTTAGGCAGTAAATGAACCATCTATGTCTGATTATTAAGATAAAAGGAGAACCGGATGTGGTGACACAAACCTACACTTCCAGCAGAAGGACCCCAAGTTAATACTTAGTGAGACCATGTTTAGCAAAATGAAACAAAAACAAACTAAAAGGAGAAGACAATACAAGACGAATTAAGAGCCTATCTCCCCACTTCACCAAAGTATACATATTAATCCACTCCACCCCCCTTTTAAAAAATAGATATCTGGAGATCACTTAATCAATAGATTCAACAAGATTTGGAGGGGAATGGAAATTTGAGCAGCCTGCCCAAGCCATAGGCAGTTCTTGACTCCTTTCCCCTTGCTCAGCTCTCCCTGGAGGCTCACTCTGAGCAATGCTTGCCTTATTCACGGGTCTGCAGAAGAGTATCACAGAGCAAAAGCCAAGTGACCTCACCCTAGGGCTGTGGCTGGGGAGACTTGGCAGAGGCGGCAGTGTTTCCACTCTGGCTGTGCCCCTGGGCATGGAAGGAAGAGACTCTGGCCTAGTGCCATCTCCAAGGCCAGACTTATGACAGAAAGGGTCTGGGAAGTCCCAGAAAAAGAGGCCTGCATACCCAGAGGACATCTGAGGGCAGTAAGCCAGAAGGCCATCCCCTCTTGGAATCCAGAGTTGGGCATAAGGGTGGAGGGGACTGTGATTTCTGTCATCTGCCTGAGCCCCACAGTAGAGTCAAGGTCCAAAGACTTTTCTTCCCATGGTGCACCTCACTGCTTTCTTCCTTAGCTCTTCACCCATATATGGCAAGGTGAAGAATGAAGCTTTAGCGAGGTTTCTGGCAGATGCTGGCACACATGTGGTACCGACTGCCTCACTTGCTTGCAGTGACTCAGGAGAGCCATGTTTGTCACTCCACCTGTCTCCTTTCTTCAGGGTCCCTTGGGGGATGTTTAGAGCCACATCTTACCATGGTTATTGACCTCCTCCTCCTAACCAAGGGTTCCCGTAGCCTCAGGGGGAGCGGCTTGGAGTATCTTCAACACAGACACGGATCCAGAACCCAGGGCATGAGAGCTTAAGCAGCAAGTGGTACAGACTCTGGAAGATGGCATTGGGGAGAAAGAGAATCCCATCTGTCAGCCTCCTTATCTAGGTTTGCAAGGCAGGGTTGTGTGTGCCCGTGTGCCTATGCATGCCTGCGTATGTGTGTGTGAGTATGCATGCATTCTTTAAGCATGGAACTAGATGAAGCTAAGGACAAAACATTTGCTTTTGAAGCTGTCTTGTTTCCCTTTTCTCTCTTCACCCTGAATTTTTAGTCACTATGGTGACTAGGAAAAAAAGAAAAAGAAAAAAAAAAAAGCCACCTCAGTTTTAAATTCAGGGAGAGTCAAAGTTTCCTAGGAGGCAGTCTGTGGCAACCCTTGGGTGTGGCTTTTTCCTCTCTGTGTGCACGCACACATGCATGGTTGGCCAGTCCACACCTCCAGCTCAGTCTTTTGTGGGCCTCCTGCCAGCAGTGGTTTTGAACACTGTTTTTCTCCCGAGTTAAGGATCTGTGGTTTCTAATCGCACCTCAGCCTACCACGCTGCCCCGTTCCCACAGGTGTTCTCTGTTCATACACACACAGACGTATGTATCCACTCACAGATACATCCCTGGAAACAGCACAGAAGACTAGAACGTGAGCTCTGACTGTTCTTCATCAGGAGTCCTTCCCTCCAGGCCTCCGGGCCTCCTTTTGCTGCCAATCTCTTCTCCACCTATTAACTGGAGTGTCTGTGGGGAAAGTCAGTCGGGAAAGACACTTAGGCCTTGGCTCAAGACACTTTGACTTTTGTTTGTTTGTTTGTTTGTTTTTAAAACAAGAGAATGTTTAATTCATCCCAAAAGTCCCACGAGGATACAAAGGGAACTATAGAAAACCATCTACCTATGACGTAAGGGCACTGCTTTCATGTTTATTCCTAGAATCTCAAGACTCGATGTTTCCACGGAACTATTTGTTCTTTGATACTTGCGGCAATTCGAATAAGGCATCCATCTGTAAGAGTTCTGCCTGCCGATGCTGAGAGGGAAGGAGCGTCGACCTCAGCGTGCTGCAGAGAACAGCGTAGGACACCAGGGCAGACAGGCTCCTCCGTGGTGATGCAGCCGGAATCCATAAAACCTGGGCTGGGGCAGGAATCTTACAGTCAGCCCATGTTCAGCTACAGCATCAGTGTCTTTACCATCTTCAACCATAGTTCTTGGGAGCAAAACCCCAGGCCAGGCATTCAAGCCCCCTGCTGGTTGGTTTCACCATTATTTTGCCCCTTTCAAATCTAAATGTACGCCTCAGACAGCGTGATCATCCTGGGGCAGAATGTCCGTTGCCTGGAGGCCTTATAATTCATACCACTCGCCTGTCCCAAGATGTAGCACGTGAATCCTGTAGGAGCCCTCGGATGGCTTGCCATCATGCTCGGCGTTAGCAATGAGATCATGGGTGGTGTTCATGTGGACGGCTTGGACTTCTTCAGATTAACTATTCCCTCAGATCCACACTTGTGATAATCGTTGGATTCTTCTCCATGAAGACGTTGTTCTAAGTAAATCTCTTGTTGCTAAAAGATCGGTTCCGGAGGCAGCTTGGTGAGCTGGAAGCGCTTCAGGAAGTTCTCCTTATAAGTCTTGTATTCCGTCTGCGTGATGCCGTTGAACTTGGCCAGGGTGTTGAAGACTGTCACCTGGGGGGACAATGAGCGGCTCCTTCTCATCCTTATGGCGGGGGGGGGGGCAGCGGGAAGGTCGAGCGTCAGGTACATGGACGTGAACTCCACCAATGTCTCATCCTGATGGACCAGCTGCTCTTTCTCTTCCGCTGGCCGATCAGGATGAGGAAGCTTTTTGGTGAAAATTCTCATGGATCCCTGGAAAACATCGTTCACAACCGTCTTTTTCTTCTTCTTGGTGCCTCCCAGAGCTGCGTACAGAGCATTCAGAAACCAAGGCAGGAAGTCAGCTCTATGCCCTTGTTTGGTAATTTGGAAAGTCTTCTTGCTGCATGGTACGACAGCCTGAATCATCTCATGAGGAGACACATGTGCCTTGAAGTTTTGGGGCTTCCAGAGCTTTCTTATCAGCTCTCCAAAACAATGGGCCAACAGGAACAGGATATCCCCCGGAGGACGCTTGATGCTCCTCCAGGAAGTAGCCCCGAAGAGGAGGACGACAGAGCCTGCGGCACAGCATTTGCACAGTTTTTGGCTTTTATGTTGTTCAGTCCCATGATCCCTGGCAGGTTAAGTGATACCATCATATGCCCGGGACAATTTGGCTTGCTTGTCCAAGGTTTCAATTTGCTGCTTTGTGAAAGTAGGCTTCAACACATACTTACTGTCTTCCGGCGAGGAATCGATGATCTCATAGTTGTCAGGAAGGCAGTAAAAGTTGAGCGTGTGGAGGCTGAGAAAGACATGGTGGCTGAACTGGACGCTGTGGATGTAGTCATGAGGCTTTAAATCCCGGCCTGTCCTGAGGCCTCCCACCCATGTTCAGGACAATCCTGTGCCCATGTCCTCTGTCCTCTGTGTTTTCTACTGTTCTGACACAAATGCTCTAGCACTAGGCTACCACACAGACTTTCATTTTGAGACATGGTCTTGTTAAGGTACCTCAGCTGCCTCAAATGTTTCACCTTTCTGTCTTCCTGACTAAGGTTCCTGAGAAGCTTGGATAATAGTCTGTATCGCCCTTCCAGCACCCTTTAAAATGTTGCTCTCCTCCAGCCCCTCAAGATACTTTGTAAAGGTCGTGAGTATCTTAAACTTTGGTGGGTTCTGCAGCCTTGCCTGCCACTGTAGCACAATAAAATAAAATAAAATAAAATAGCAGCCAAGCTTAACAGCAAATGAGCGGCCCTGGCGGAGTTCTAATAAAGCAAGCAGTGGGTTAGACTGGGCTCATTGGGCCACCGTGTGCCACTCTCTGATGGAGAAAAAAAGACAGATGCTGATGACCAGCCTGGAGCGTGTTCAGGGAGTAGAGACTTATGTGGGTCAATAAAGGAGTTCAGTGTGGCTCTCTGAAGACTCAGAGTTGGGAATTCCCCTTCAAACATCACAGGATTAGGGACAGACCCACTTAGTCAGCTCAGAGGCTGGCCGTAGTGGAAGGGTGTTACAAAAACGGTCATCTTCATTCACAACAAGAAAGTCCTCCTGGCTCCTCAGTGCTCAACGCCTGAAGTGATGGGCACCCAAAAAACACTGGACTGTAGCAAGTATATTGCTGTCCGGTGACAGCCCCATCATCCCTCCCATGCTTCTTGCTCTTCTTGTGGTGGTTCAAGGCTAGCTTACTCCCTTTTCGAGGTCCAGAGGCTCTGTTTGCTCAAATCAAGGCACGTCAGTGACTATGTCAGAGCTGAAATTAAATGCTTAGGGGGAGGAGTCCAGGGGAGGGTGGGGACTGACTTCAACTTCGGGCATATTGTTCCGGCTGGCAGTCCTGTTGAGGCCTGACATCTGGCTCAACCAACAGACAGTTGGACATGGGAGTGAGGTTGTCAACAAAGTAATGTTGGTCTTGGTACCGGCAAGGGATGAGGGCCCCAAGCCAGACTCATTGGACCTCAGAGTGGTTGGTTTTATGGTGATCTATATCTCTGGAGCAGTAAACAGGTGGTTTTTGTGACTCCCATGTTAGAAACCCTTCATTGCTTCTCCCCCGAGCCATGCAGAAATGAACCTGAGCATTTCTCAGGTTCTGCACACTTCCTATGCTTTCTGGAAGCTTCTCAGTGGAGGCAGTGTGGTGTGGGAAAACATCTCTCTCCTCCACAGTCTTCCGAGACTTATTCTCACTACCGGAAGCCTCTGCTGGTCCTCCTCAGGCCTCAGAATGTCTGAAGAGCACCTGCTCTCTTCAGTCAGCTCCCCTCCTCTGCATGGAGTGGTGGGGCTTCTTAGTCACCGTTCTCTATACTGCTGTTCCAGAAACCAATCACTGCTGCTATTAACTTATATGGGAAAACAAAAAACCAAACCAACCAATCAACCAACCAACCAAACAAACAACCAAACCAACCAACCAACCAAACAACCAACCAACCAAACAACCAAACAAACAACCAAACCAACCAACCAACCAACCAACCAAACAAACAAACAAACCTGCACCCACTATCAGGATACAGAATTGTAGAGGGAGACGTAAGAGTCAGGAGGATCAGAATCTCCCTCCCTCAAACTCCCTTCCACAGAACTTCTCCTCCTACAGGCAACCAGAGTCTCGCACCCAAGCCCCACTAGGGATGCTGTTAGGCATTGTGGCCCTGGCACAAGTTACCCCAAGAGCCTGGATCATTTAGTACTCACATCTAAGATCACCCCGTCCATTTCTCCAGTCCAACGCTCTCTGTCACCAGCCATAGCCGTTCCCTCTACTCTTGCCTTCTCCAGTAGAGGTGACTGAGATGCTGCTGGAGGGACAGTACAGGGCTAGAGCTCAATGCATAGGCTTCAGAGTAAAGCAGATCTAGGCTTTCCTTTCAGCTTTGTGACCCTGGCCAACTCAATGAACCTCTCTGAGCCTCTTTAAGGTAGTCGTTCCTTTTGGGGCTATCAGAAGGACTGAAGAGGTGACATGAAGAATGCTCATGACACAGGGCAAACAGCAGCTGTCCCCACTGTTATGTAACCCATAGAAATCATAGCTCCAGCCAAGGTACAAGCTTCCCAATTCCCAAGAGCTCTGGCTGCCCCTCCTTCCACTCCTGCTTCATCTTCAGTGGTTACAGTACTCCTGACACCCCAGACAAAATGATCCTGTTTTCCAGTCACCAGAAGGACCTGGAGCACCTGGCTGTGTGTCTTCCTGAATGTGCAAACATGAGCTCAGACAGACTCTCCTGGGTCCCCTTCCTCAGCAAAGGAGAAAGAGAAGTCCAGAAAAGGAGAGGGGATTGAAGTCTGGCTTTTGAGTCAGGGCTTCACAGGCCTCACAGAAGCGATGTGACCTCCAGAGGTTTGAGGACGCTGTGTTCTGTCCCGTCTATGCTCTGTGACCTTGAGTGGGTCCCTTCACTTTTGTCATCTCTACTGTGGGGATAGTAGTATTAGTCTTGGGGTGTCAGATGCTCCCTCCTGGCTGTGGGATAAATGATGGTCCCTTTTGAGGGATCTTGAGGTTGCTCTCTCCCCTTTCTGGGCATGCGGGCCCCACCCCAACCTCACACAGAGCAGTCGGGTGGGGATGTGTGCACTGGTCAGTTTTCCCATCACCTGGAGGGATCAGCTCCCATCATAAGCCCTGATAGTGGCCCTGTCCCATCCATATCTACAAAGACATCCACCTTGTGACAGCCACACTAATTAGTGACCTCATATCTCCAGCCAGGACTGAAGGACGAGGAACAAAGGTTGTGACAAACACCTTTCTGAGGCATCAGGCAGAAATTTTTTGGATGCACACAGGCCTTTGGGGGATTCCTAGATGCAAGGGTTAGTCTAGTCCAGAACACTTCGGTGGTAATGACTCAGCTGACTGGTACCTGCCCAGCATCCACACTCTTCTAGGCAGCTCAGAAGAAAATTCCCAGACTCCAGGCCTCACTGTTGCTCTCCCCAAGACAGCTTCAGTCTGGAGTCTCTCTCTTGGTTTTCTTTTCTCTTTTCTTCTTTGGACTGGGTCTTATGAAGCCTGGGCTGGCCTTGGACTTGCTCTATAACTGACTGGCTGTGAACTCCCGATTCTTTTGTTCCGACCTCCCAAGTGTTAGGATTCAAGCTTGTGCCCATTGTTCGCGTCCTTCTCACATTGTTGCACACAGACTTTGTTTCATCTGATGAGCTCACACAGTGAGTGTGGTACACCAGGCTCGATTCCCTGTATATAGTGTATAGAAATATGTGTATCTAGTATACGTTTATAGAAATCATATGTATATAAACACATAAATCAATACTTATATGTCTGTATATGTATATATATATATATATATATATATATATATATATATAATACACACACACACACACACACACCTGCAAACACACATACACATGCACGCATGAGTACACACATATATTAGATAGATATATTGGTTTCTCAAGACAAGATTTCTCTGTGTAGCCCCGCTGTCCTGGAACTTATTCTGTAGACCAGGCTGTCCTTGGGTTCAGAGATTCACCTGCCTCTGTCTCCCAAGTGCTGGGATTAAAGGCAGCCCATCACCCCTGAATGTACTTTCAACAACTCATAAGAAGTTCTATTTATTAACCTGGAGGCTCAGGGAGCTGCATGTCCAATGTCACATGGCTAGCAGACAGCAAGGTGGGATGACCTGCTGTCTTCCGGCTTGTAAATAAATTATAGAACTCAGCCTTGGGTCCATCCTGTCCCGACATGTTATCCCAACAGCTTCTCTACGCGCTACAAAGGCGACACACACGCTTCAGCTTTAGTGGTAAATAAGACATGAATAGGGACAGTGGCAAGGGGACACTTGGCGGAAAGACCCGGCATCCATGTGGTTCATCCCCCTGCCTGCTCCCAATCGTATGTCTGAAGCAACATGCTGAGGTGTCATGGGACTGGAACAGGGCCAGACAGGAGACCGCAGATATCGGGGTTGGCTCTCCTGGAGTGAAAACAGCCTTATGGTATGTTTTCCTCAGGTAAGGGAGCACCTATGTACCCCTGAACTTCCTGTCAGGAAGAGAGCCACAGCTGACTGCCTTAGACAGCAGTGGGCCAGGATACCAGAAACCCAGGGTTTGGCCCTGAGCTGTGGGCTATTTTCCAAGACACGGTGACCCTGGGGTCAGGGGGCCTCCCCAGGATGGCCCGCCCCCACCTTTGAGGAAATTCACACTGTGGCCAGGTCTCCAAAGGATTCCCTGCAGTGGCGCGACTGGGCCAAGGTACACAGAACATTTGTTTGTGGAGTCCAGGCTTCTCGGCAGAAGGGCAGGGTGGGGCTCCAGGAGAGGCACCTGCCCAGGTCTTAGGCACGCTCAATGGGCCGGGTCACCAAGGTGGGGCAGGCAGGGCCTAGGGCATGGCCTGCCCTCTCTGTGGAGGAAGGGAGCCCAAGAGTGGTCGAAGTTCACACATGCTGGCTGCTTGCCGTCCTGGCCTGGGCCAATTACCAGAGGCCTCTGGCATGACAAGTAACTCAAAGGTAGCCTCTGCTATGCTTTCCAAAGAAACTTATAGCCTCTGTCCAGCACTGCCGAGATGTCTGCGGCTACCATCATGGTCCCCTCAGCAGTTTCCTTACAATGGCCCCTAAACCCTTCAGCTGGCTTGTGGCTACCACCAAACTATTGCTTCCAGGGCTTCAGAGTGGCAGTCTGTTCAGTGAAGGCCTTAAGAGCTGCATGCAGGCAGGCTGCTTACTGACCTAGCCTCATCTCGATGGCCTTTGTCAAGTAAGAGAACTTGGAAACCAGCATCTCTGGGTTGGTTCTCCTGCTCAGGACCTGGCAGCAGGACCTGTCTGGAAGGAGGTAGGATGGGCCAACAACTCAGTCCTTACCTGGGGGAACAGATGGGGACTTAGCCAAATAGTAAGCAAAGGAAGGACATACAGATGACTGATGACGGCCTCCAAATCACTCTAGGCAGAGGGCTGCCAGGTTCATCTTAGTCTGCCTTTGAGGAGTCAGGGTTCCCCTCTAGGCCCAGTTTTACAACACAAACATCAAATTAAACAGAGAGACCTTTCAGATCTACTCCTGGTCCATCCCTGCAGGGCCCTAGGGGAAGCCTCTGGGCCCTGGGGAAGCCGCTCACATGGGGGAATCACCTAGCTGGGCCTGGCCTCAGCAGCTCAGGAAGGAAGAGAAGGCTCTAAGTTGTCATAACAGAGCAGGCTCCAGGTACCTCCTGTTTACCCAGGTTGAGTAAATAAGACTGGGCCCTAGCAACAGGCACAAAGGGGCCCTTGTGCCTCTGTTCGCTGGGCTCCCTCTCCAGCCCAGGCCAACTGGGAGCTCTCTGAGAGACAGGGGACTTAGCCTGCAGCAGCCTGGCATGTGGGAGCAGGGAGAATGCAGAATCCACTCTGCATGTGGTGTGAGGATCACATCTTTAGCCACTCTGATCTGAAGGAAGGGCATCTCCCATCCTTCAGATCAGCAAACCGAGGCTCAGAGAGAAGCCTGGCAGGAGCTTGTCAATCCAAGATCGGAGCGTGTGAATCTCAGACCAACGGGGCAGTATTGTCCAAGAGACCTACATTCAGCATTTGAGTCCCCCTTGTCTGTAATCCGGAGCTCCTGGCCATGTGAACCTCAAGTGAGAAGAACTGTGTGAGAGTTTTGCCTGGTAAACTCGATAAGCCCTGGCCCAGACTGAAACAGACAGGAGGCAAGAGCGAATTAGGAGCACCCTCATGGTGCTCCCTCAGCTTATCTGAGAATGTGAGGAAGTGTCTTCAGTGACTCAGCTCCCCAGGGCACCCAAACACCAAGTGGACAAGGGGCTTGCATGTGGTAAGCTGTCCTGGATTGCTACAAGAATGAAGGCAAAAAAAAAAAAAAAAAAAAAAAAAAGTCAAGACCCAGGAGGGTCAGGAGGTTAAGGGCTAGCCTAGCCTACCTACAACTGAGGACCTGAGTTTGGTCCCCAGCACCCATACAAGGCTAGGTGTGGTAGAGCACTCTTGAAATCCCAGCTCTGGGGAGGGTCCTGTGACTCTTCAGTCACATGCATCAGTAGGTTTTGGGCCCCAGTGAGAGATCTTGTCCCTAAAAACAAGGGGATTGCTTCTGAACTTGACCTCTGACCTCTGCGTGCACTTTCGTCTGCATGGCCACACCCACAGGCCTCTACACTTATATAGTTAAAAAAGAAAGAAAGAAAGAAAGAAAGAAACTGTGTGGTCACATTTTGAGTCTCAACAGAGGGACTGGGAGGAAGAGGCAGGAGGAGCTCCAGGTTTCAGGCTAGCCTGGTCTACATAGAGAGTTTCAGGGCAGCCAGAGCTACACAGAGAAACCCTGTTTGGAAAAAACGGAACCAAAAGCAAAATGAAACAGGAAAAGACCCGAGAAAGTAATTTCTGCAAAATAGGACCTGAGTGGGACCCTCGGAAATGGAGTTACCCCGACCAGTAAGAGCACAAGTGAATGTGAAAGGCTGGGGAGAACTCAGATGTGGAGCCCTTGCTTACATTCCTCAAGTCCCCGACTCCAGGGCCAGGACAGCAGACAGCACAAGATTTTCCTCGCCTCCTTCATATTCGCAGAGGATCTGAGTGTCTTTCCACAGGGTCTGGTAAATAAATCTACAGGATGCTGGGGCCCTATGGTGGCTTCTGACCTCCAATATAAGTTGGAGATCTTAGTGTGTTGGTCTGTAAAATGGGCTGTGGCAGTGCCTGCCTCCCTCTCCAGGGGGAGGATCAGCCATTGTGTTATTAAACATAAGCCTGCCCGAGGGTCTGAAGATGCATCAGGTGGGCTGCAGGGCTTCATGCAGGTAGCTGTTCCGTCTACGGTCACTGTTGTTCAAAGTGCAGTGCAGGTCGGATTCATGCGGTCTCTGTAAATACCAGCAGGGAGCTGTGTACCCCAGTTCCCAGTGAGCCGGGTGAGTCCAGGGGGCAGAAACAGTACGAGCAGACAAAAAGCAGAAGGGATGGATGTACAACCCTTAAAACAAACGAGAAGAGGTTATGCTGGTGCCCAGGAGGAGTGAACAGTTCGGTTCTAATTTTCTACACAGTGGTTCGCTCCCGGCATCAGAGGAGTCAGGGCAGAGGGGCTAGTCCTGACCTCGAAGTAAGGGATAAAAAGCAGCCACTTGGGAGGGGTGCATCTCTGCAGGGAGGGTTCCAGGGAGGAGGAACCCCAAGGTGGAGAAGGCTTCCCTTTGTGAAGGTGCTTGATGTTGTCTTACGTTCCTTTGTTACTTGGCTGCTTAAAAGTATTTTGGCTTTGCCGTAGTTTGTTTTTAAACAGAGTCTCACGATGTATCCCTGGCTAACCTGGAACTCACTATGTGTAGACCAGGCTGGCCTGGAACTGGTAGAGATCTGCCTACCTCTGCCTTCTTCACGCTGGCATTAAAGGTCTATGCCGCCCTATCCGGCCCTGAATTATTATTTTGTTAAGTGTAGGTTGTTTTTTGTTGTTTGCTTTAAAAAGCTCCTGGAAGTTACTTCCTTTTGCTTATAAAGATCAACACAGAGCTGGAGAAATAACTCCATTGGTAAAGTGTTTGCTTTACAAACAGAGGGACCTGAATTCAATCCGCAGTACTTTGTCAGTGAACCCAAGCCAAACAGGGACCCTGTTTCAAAAACTAAGAACAAAGGTACCTAAGAAGCAACACCTCAGGTTGCATCCCTGGGCAACATCTGTGTGGGTTCCACATGCATACACACACACACACACACACACACACACACACCACAGACACCACACACACACCACACACACATACCATATACACACATACACACCAGACACACACACCACCCACACCACACACACACACCTCACACACACACACCACATATACATACCACACACACAAACACATACCACACACACCACACACACCACACACACACACCACACACACACACCACACATACACACTACACACATAAACACATACCACACACATACACACACACACATCACACACACACCACACATACACACACACACACACACCACACACACACACACCACACATACTACACACACCACACACACACACACCACACATACCACACACACACCACACACACCACACACCACACATACACACATACACACAGACACACACACATGCACACACACACAGAGTAAATTAAAGTTCAGATGTAGTAAAGCACTGCCCAGGGGCCTAAGATTCTGGGTTTATAACAGGATGCAGTGTAACCTGGGGTTCTCAGCGAGGATCCAATCAACACTGGTGTGGTGGAGGATGCCCATCCATTAGTAGAGGACACAGGAAAGGTTCTGGTGCAACAACAGAAAGGGGATGGGTAGAGAAGGTGGCAACAGCCTTAGGAACTGACAGGCCAGGGGCAGACTGTCAGAGGTGCCAGGGTGTGAGACGGGCCTGTTGCTCTTAGCTGCTCCCATTTGGGTACAGTTTCAGGAAGTAGCTGGGAAGGGGTGGTACTTGCCTGTTTTCTCAAGGAGGCAGGTAATGCGGGCAGCTGCATGACCATAGAGCAATAGTCTTCCCTCTTGAGACCTCCTGGGGCTGAAGCCGTGACCAGTCAGGGCCCAGGGCCTGTGCTACTTGGGGGCATGTGAGCAATTCTCCCATATGTTCTGGACTTCTCTACGGCTACCAGAGGCAAAGGCCACATGCCACTCTCCAGAGCCGCCATGTCTTTTCCACAGAGATCTGACCAGGTGGGACTGTATAAAGGGGACAGCGTCCTCCTGTGCGCCAGACCTGTCTCTGCCAACGTCCCATTACCTGAAGGAGGAGGCGCTGGCTCCCTGGCATCATGCTCAGAGATGTACTGCAGATATTTGGGGCCCATCCTTTACACTATGGCAGTGGTCCCCCACCTGTAGGTCTAGATCCTTTTGGAAGTTGAGCAACCCTTTCACAGGAGGTGCCTAAGACCATAGGAAAACACAGACATTTACATTATGACTCGTAACAGTAGCAAAGTTATAGTTATGAAGTAGCAACAAAGTAATTTTATGGGTGGGGTCATGGCAACATGAGGAGCTGGGAAGTGGGGGTTGCAGCATGAGGAAGGTTGAGCACCACCAGACTGTGGAATGTTAGTAGGACCCCTCTACCTACTTGATGCCGGTAGCAACTTCTGCCCTCTGTAACAACCTCAAATGACATCGGACATTTATTGCCAAGTGACTCCTGGGATGGGAATTACAATTACCCTAGGTCTGAACCTTGGATCTATGATAATCTTTGTAACCATCAACCCCCTTCTCCAGGGCCCTGCCTATGGAAGGGGGCGATCAGTCACAGGACATTCTGCCCCGTCTGTGTTCCCAGCTGACTCTGAACCAGGAAGATAAGCCAAGCATTCATTCTCTGCCTACCTCTGCTATCTCTTGGCTACAACATTTTTAATGAAAACTTTATTTGGTATAATTGCTGTCCCCACACAGGGGTGAGAGCCTTACCAACATGCTATTGGAGGAGGGTTTATTCTCAGTGGGTCACTGTTCCCATGCCCCTCACACCTAGTTAAAACACTCTCACAGGTTAGAGTCACTGGAGGATGGCAAATTATTCTTTACACTATTTTAAGACAGAAGTTTGATGTAGCCCAGGCTAGTCTGGAACTCACTTTGTAGCTGGAGATACCTTGAATGTCTGAGTGCTAGGGATACCAGTTATGAAGTGCTGGGTACTGGAGTCAGCATTTTGAACATGTTAGTCAACTGTTCTTCTAACTGGGTCACAACCTCAGCCCTCGTATGGCACATTATTAACATCCAAATGTACCCCAGTAGAACCCTTCTCTCAAAAGGGCATTCCCAGGAGAGGATCTGAAGGACCATTGTGATGTTAGCATCCACAGGATCAGGGACCCCAAATTTGTATATCTTAGAAGGGCTACATGCAGGACTCGAAGTTTGGGTACTGACAGAGCCCAGTGGGCTTTCTAACCTCAAGGAAAGGTCACTGTTTCCCAGAGTGGAGATGCTGGACCCAAGCAAATGAGCTCCAAGCTCAGGGCCAGCCATGTTGCCTCTACTCTGCCTTTGGTAACTGAACAATAAGGCGCTAGAATTTCCATTCTAGAAGGAATTGACATAGGCTGTATTCAGCAAACCAGCTTTCTGAATGACTTCCAGCTGACCTGCCCTGTGAGGGGTTCCTATTGCCCTGTGAGATCCTAGGAATGAGTCTCATGCACTGCCCACTGTCTCTGGGAGGGGACTCAGGCTGTGCCATGGCAGCACATTTATCCACAGCATGCACAGAAGGCTGGCTCCTGAGGGTCATGGAAGAGGACAACTGGGAATGCAGCGCCACCAAAAGCTGAAAGCTGTAGCATTAGGTGTCTAGGTTTAGGGGACAGTGACAGTGTGACCAACATGGGTACAGACCAGGAGAGTAACCCCCTTTTGATTCAAGAGAGAGTTTTCAACTTTGGAGGCCCAGCTGCACTGGAATCCAGGATCCCTCCCACCTCCTCAGGGAATTCACACTTTTCCCTTTTTTGTCCCCTGTCTTTGGACTGCCTCCTGGAGAAGGGACAGAGGATGGGACTCTGAAGCACAAGCGATAGACATTTGGGTACCCTTTGCTTTCTACTCCTTAAACTGCAAACTTGGATTTACTCAGGCCAGTGGGAGACAGATTTCCCCATGTTGCCAATTTGTCCCCATTATGAACACTTTTTTCTCTACTTGCTGGACTCCTTTGCAGCTAGGGGGAGCCAGTGAAGGAGATGAGTGTGGCAAGAAAGTATTCTTAAGTTGCTATACTCTTTGTTTATGATGGAGTACAGGCATAATGTCTGGTGTGACAGCTATATGGCTTCAGCTTAGCCCTGAAGGGGATGGGCAGAGAGATTAAAAACAAATTGGGTCCTCAGTGACCTCATCAACCTTTTAAATGATCCTGAGGCCACCTGTGCCAGGGTCAAGTAGATAAGTGCTCTGTTTATGATTTAGTTGGAGTCTTTTACTTGTACACCAGAGAGGCAGTGGAATCTGTGTGCTCAGTGTGAGCACCTGGCACAGTGCCTAGCACACAGTGGGTCTTCAGGAAACAATGGTTACTGCCATACTATGTGTGTATAAGTTGCTTATTCAAATGAGTGCATGTGGATGATGGACCTGTGGCTTACACATACAAGGACCTCTGGGGTCAGAAGGTCACTTAAGTCCAGGAAGTGTCACTTGGCTCAAGCAAGTGGGCCACTCCCTTTGCCTTGTTGAGAGGCAGCTTCCTTGACTGTAAGCTGAGAATGAGGGCAAAGTTGTTAGTTAGCACTCTGAGCCTCGTACTTCAGAGGTGAAACACTGGCTCCATATGGGGAAACTGAGACTCAAAGAGGCCTGTGGAAATGCCAAAGTTGAGAGCCAAGAATGGTGAATCATGTGACCTCACTCAGACTCTGAGGAGGGCTGTGTGTGTGCATAGTTGAGTAAGTGTGTGATGGTACAAGGGCCTGTGATCAAGGGTGCATATGTGTGTGTGTGCACGAAAAAGTACACATGCAGAGCTGTGCCTGTGTTTGCAGAAGTATGTGTGCAGGGTTTTATACATGTGTGTATAGAGCATGCATAAATGCAAGGGGCTTGTATATGCAGAGGGGTATGTTGTGCAAAGGTGTGTGTATGCAAGGGCACACTGAAGAATATGTACACATGCAGTAACCTGTATTCAAGAAGTATGTATTTATGTAGAGAACATACATGAATATATGTGTAGGGTCTGTATATGGGCTACATGTGTGTGAGCATGTGTGCAATCATATGTGTGTGTTTGTGTGTGTGAGCAAGAGTGCACCTGAAGTGTGTTTACATGTATAGAAGTGTCTGCATGAAATCACTTTAGGGTGTAGACAAACCCTAGAGACATGTTTTGAGGGTGTCTGTTTTCAGCCCTTGTAGAGTGGAGGCCCCTTGTGCACCCCAGGCTCCCAGATTCCTGGCTCCACAGGCCACCCCTGTGCACCTCTAACGCCTCAAAGCCCAGTACTCCCCAGGGCTGCATGCTCCCTAAGGCAGCTTCCTGCCTCCTTCTTCAAAACACCACCAGCAGCAGTACGCTGGCTGGCGGCAGCTGCTGCCTCCTGGCAACCAGCCTGTGCCTGACCTATCCAGACGCTTAGGCTACCTTCAGTGGGTGTGTTTGCTGGGATCCAGACTTCCTCCTCCCAGCATCTCCCAGGCTGGTCTAGAGGGTGGGCGAGTGTGCAGAATTCCTCCCCCACCCCGCCCCCAAACGTTTTCTTTTCCTGTGAGGCCTGTCAATCAATACCCATCAAGACATGCAGAACTCTTCAGGTTTCTCCAGCTGGGCTCATCTGGGGAGTTGGGCTGGGACCTGCCAGGGACTTGCATGAGCAGGAAGGCAGGTGAAGGACGACCCAGGCTCCTAGAATCCCGTGTCTGCCCCTCCTCACAGAACCTCCTGGCTTCCAGGAGGACAGGGTCCACTGGCCCTTGAACTCTACCTCATTGGTTGTTCTGTGCTGACTAGCACCAGGAAAGTCTCCTAGATTCACCCTGCAGAAATTGGTTTTTTTTTTTTTTTTTAATCTTTCTAATTGAACTTAATTTTTAACCTCATCCTCCGCTCCATCTCTCACCTGTAGTGTGATGTAGGTAGCTTCGAGTCTGGGGTCACCGGCCCCCTCACTTCCACAATCTTCTCACCTGCCCCCTAGAAAACTCACAGCCTTGTCCTAGTATCCTCCCTGTAGGGAGGCTTTGATCCAGCCTGGGCCCTGAGCCAAAAAGTCATTAAAACAAAGAGCACAGGGAGAGAGGAAAATATCCCTTCTGGCCGGAGAAAGCCAAACACTGTAACACTCCAGGCTCTAGCTCTCCTGGGAGTAGGAGCACAGGGAAGGTGGGAGTGGGGGCAGGGCAAGTGCAGCCGGAGCTAAAGCAATGGGAGGGGTGGTTTGAGGCTGAGGAGGCTGACGGGCAGAGTGCAGAGCCTGGAGAAACACTGCCCCTTGGGGGACCATAACCTTGCTGGGTTGGGCACTACAGAGGCTGGCATGGAGTCCCCGGTTCCTGATGTGTCCCATAGCTAACAGACATTGGGGAAGGAACACTATCAGGGCCGTGTGTGTGTGTGTGTGTGTGTGTGTGTGTGTGTGTGTGTTGTAGCCGACACTCTATAAGACTCACTATTAACAGAGAAACCGAGATACCATTGGCTTTTTCCTGAGTTCTTAGTACCTGTCTTGTAGCTGGCCTATAGGTCACATGACAGAAGTTCAGTATCCTCAGAAAGCCTGACCTCATTGCTTAGCGGATGAAACTGATGCTCCGGGTGGGAACTCTAGAGGACATGGGAGCCATTTGAGACTAGAATCCAAACCTCCTGGCTGCGTGCCTGCTATGAACCAACAGCTGTGCTTCATGAGGTGCGGGGGTGGAGTTGGGGCAATGGGAGGCATGGGGAGTCTGAGGGGGGGCCTGGGAGGTTTAGGGTATGTGTGGAGGCTTGGTGGGCATGGGGAGGTGTGGGGGCGAGAGGCGAGGTGTGGGGGTATGGAGAGCGTGGAGGAGCAGAGGGACATGGGGGGGGGCTCTCATCATGATCTGATTTGATTTTACAGGGAGCGGCAGTGAGGCGTCCTTATTTCCCCTCGTCCACAATTGAGTCGGGTGGAGCCCAGAGGTGGCCTTTGCAGAGCCAATGTCACACAAGATCCACATCAAAGCCCGGACTGACACACGGGGTGTTTGAATCTGGTGCTGATGATCTCGTGTCATGACAAGAGAGTCTGACAGAGTCCTCTGTTCCCTCCCCACACCTCTGAGCCCGGTGGGAAAGGGCACAAGAGCACTGCCCGCTGAGTTCTTGTGTGTTGTGCTTGGCACAAGGGCAGGTGTCCAGTGGGCATGGCATTTACCTGAATGGCAGGCAGGGTCAGCATCATATTAACAGAGCCCGCTGGCCGAGAGCCCAGGGGAGAAACTGGTGTTCGCAGAGAACATGTGGGGGCGGATGTTCGTGACGCAGAGGCCCATAGAGGTGATCTGAAAGGCAGAATAGCCTAAAGGTGGTCAGAAAATGTGCTATAGCTACAGGTTTCGGGAGGAGAGACCACAGTGGGGAAGCCATGTAGGCTGTGGCTTCCCGTGGACGCTTGGTTCTGGTCGGGTGTGGTGGAGACCAAAGGGCTGGGCTGCTCTGGACCATGGACTGGGGCCTCCTCTCTCTCCCAGCTGCTGGCCTTCTCTGGCTTCTTGACACTCATGCTGAAAGCCGACCTTCGACCTTCGTGCCTGTCCTTGGGATCTTTCACCCCTGTGCTGGGTGTTCTTGGGGAAGGTTGGGGAAGGGCAGGGTGGAGCCAAACCCCACCACGGGCTCCATGCCACTCTTAGTGAAACCAGGTACCAGAGACGCCCACTCAGCGTGGGTGTAATGGTGTGAATGATAGAAAAGCTAGGCCTTTGGCTTCAGGCTTTGAGCCCAAGTTGGTTGCTAGGGTAACTGCAGCCCATGGCAGGAGGCCTAGCAGCTGAGAGGAGGCGGGATACTGGAGTGCTGGGGGGGGGGGGCTCATCTGCTCTAATGGGGGAGTGTGTTGAGCTGGAGTGTGTGTGTGTGTATGTACATACACCAGTTCACAGTCTAGGCCTAGGGTTAGCAACAAAGTTGTATTTTTTTCCAGAGACCTCTTCTTAGAGCACACATTAGTGATCTTTTTTTTGTTTCATTTTGTTGGTTTTTGATTTCCGTTTTGTTTTGTTGTTGTTATTTTGAGACAGACTCTTACTTTGTAGCCCCATTTTTCCTGGAACCCACTGTATAGACTAGGCTGGCCTTGAACTCACAGAGATCCACCTGCCTCTGTCTCCCAAGTGCTGGCATTGAGCTTGAGAGCTTTAATGTGTGAATTTTGAAGGGGTTGTAGTAACGATTATTAACAATAAAAACACAGCCATTCAGCTTGGGCCTGGCCACCATCAGAACCATATGTATGTTGTGACCATCACCCTGTCTTAGCAGTGAATAGTCTTGTCCCAAGGAAACCCTTGACTCCAGCCCCTGGAGCCGGGCTAGGGTATTCCTCCCTCAACTGACATGTCTGTTCTACCCACAGAAAGGTAGGTGTGTGAGCTCCATTCAGGACTCCCACCTCCCGGATTGTTTCTGAGACCCTTGGTCTGAGTGTGTGTCAGCGATGCCACTGGAGACTATTTCTGCACATATGTCTATATGTATGCATGCATATTCATATATGTGCTATGCAGGTTAGAGGTCACCCCAGAGCACTGATCTTCAGGAGCTGCTCACCTCAGTTTTTGAGGCAGAGTCTTATACTGGGCCTGGGACTGGTCTGCTGGGCTTGTGAGGCCAGGAGTCCTACTGGGTTGGCTTCCTCGGAACTGGAGGTTGCAAACTCATCTACCACACCCAGCTTTTTTATATGGGTTCTCAGAATTGAACTCACAAAGAAAGAGCTTTATTGACCGAACCTTCACTCCAGGCCCTGCAACAGAAATTTTTGAAGTAAGAAAGGCCCTGGCTGTTGGCTTAAATAGATCAGGGACCATGACTGAGATGTCACTTGCCTTAGTGTCTCTAATTGTGAGTGGAAGGTGGCTGTGATAAGCCAGAAGATGCTTTCTTGTGGTGATGGGCCCAAGGCCATTCTTGCAGGTACGTCTGCATCTCTTCCAAACCAAAGAAAACCCAAATGTAGAAGGCCGGTTTCTCTCTCCTGCTTCCCCAGAGGGGCAAAGGGTTCCCACTAGCTGCTTGAGCTGGGAGACAGACAGTAAGAGACAC
Organism: Micromys minutus; assembly: GCF_963924665.1. Classification (NCBI taxonomy): domain Eukaryota; kingdom Metazoa; phylum Chordata; class Mammalia; order Rodentia; family Muridae; genus Micromys; species Micromys minutus. The sequence goes on from NC_137969.1 coordinate 243,398,839, forward strand.
AGCAGGTAGCTGGGGCCAGATTTTGAGAATTTGAACACGCTAGGTCGTTTTGAAATTTAAGTTCTTGGAGTTTTCTCTTTTGGGCTGTGGACTCTCAGAGACTAAAATGGGGTCTTCAGGATTGGAAGTACACTGCAGGGGTTCAGGACATGTACCTTAACACTCAACCAGAGGTGTCACTGTCCAGGCCTCGGTCAGGATGACCTGGTGGCTGGGGGGGGGGGGCGCTGAAAGAGCAGATGGAAGTCTTCACTCTGGGCTGGCAGAGCCTCTCTGCTCAGATCAGAACTTACCACCGTTTGGCAAGGCCTAGCCTTTGCTTCCCCCATCGGCAGAGGCACGGGCAAAGGAATAGACCTGCAAACCGCTGTAGGCTTGTGCCTCGGGCCGGACAGCTTTGTGCTGATGTGTTCTGAGCACCGGGGCTTGCCTAGAAAGGGCTAAAGCTTGACTGTGAGGAAATGCCCCCCAATCCTTCATTAGAAATGTCCCCTTTATCCCAGGGGAGTCTAACATCACCAGGAACTTCCATGGTTCTTACAAGGAAGGGCACTCCATACCCTTTACAGATTTCAAGGTCTGCCCACCTCCTGGCTGTGGGACAACAATGCATGGGACCACGGGGCCCAGTCCAGTGAGAGACAAGGATGGGGAGGCTGTTGTCCATGCCAGTTGTGCTCCCAGCAGCCTGGCTTTCAGTAAGCTGGGAGACTGGGGTGGCCAGAACAAGCAAAGGGTCCCCATGGGCTCGTCCTTGGCCCCTGGACCCAAGCACCATCCGGATGAAGCTTTACTTCCTGAGCTGGCTGCTAGAACAGGCTGGGTTGCTGGAACCCTTCCTAAAAAGGAATCAGGCTGCTGTGGCCCAGGCTATTTTTAGCCAATTGTGTTGAAAATCCCAAGTGCATGTAGCATGGTGTGTTTTCTTTTATAGGGGGGGGGGGAATAGGAGATTCCCACACCCTCCCAAAAAAATGGGTTGTGTCTTTGGGAGGAGTCTCATATAAATCTGCTACCATAAGAACCCAGCAAGTAACCTGCCTGTGGCTAACCAGCCTGGGGTTTCTGGGTTCAGGGCTTCTGGTTCACAGAAGTCTTACTGCTGATCTATGTTCTTGGGGATCAGCCCATATTTCAAGTGGGTGTTGGAAAAGTGTCTTTAGCCCCATCTTTGTGTCAGTCTTTATTGTTTTAAAATATAACTTTGGGGCTAGAGAGATAATTCAATGGTTAAGAACACTCACTGCTCTTTGAGAGAACTGTGATTTGGTTTTAAGCACCCACTTCAGGAGGCTCACAACTACCAGGAACTCCACCTCCAGAGGATCCAGCGCCCTCTTCTGGCCCCTGAGGGTACCTGCACTCATGTGCACATACCTACACACAGGCACATGCATATACAGAATTAAATATAAATCTTAAACTATCATTTTTAAAGGTATAGCTGTCAAAGAATCTATCCATATTTGCAGTGCCCAGTGTAACATGTGTCGAAATATATCTACTGCTAAAAAGTTATTACCATGCTCATGACAGTCAACCTACCCATCACCCCCAAAGTCTTCTTCCCCTTCTCTGACAACTGTCTCACTGCCCGTTCACCCTGGGTACACTCTCAGTGACTGTGGATTAGCTCCTAGTGCCTGGAGCCTGGGAATTAGTGGGATCACATAGCAGGCTCTAGCTGAATGGCTTCTCTAACCGGCAGCCACATCTTGAGATTCAGACATTTCTTTCCATGTACCTATCATTCACCCCTTTGTCACTAAGTGTCATCTCCTTCCAAAGACACAGCACAACAGGTTAACCCATCATCTGTGGGCAGACATGCACAGAGTTTCTGTTTGGGGATGTTATACACAGAGTTGTTGGAGGCTTGGGTACCAGCTCTTGGATGGGCATGTATTTCCTTTTCTGTGTGGTAAACGAAGAAGGGATTCTTGGGTCCTTGGATTTAAGCTGTTTTTTTTTTATTCTTGAGACAGGGTGTCTTACTGAGGGTTTCTATTCCTGCACAAACATCATGACCAAGAAGCAAGTTGGGAAGGAAAGGGTTTATTCAGCTTACACTTCCACATTGCTGTTCATCACCAAAGGAAGTCAGGACTGGAACTCAAGCAGGTCAGGAAGCAGGAGCTGATGCAGAGGCCATGGAGGGATGTTACTTACTGGCTTGCTTTCCCCTGGCTTTCTCAGCTTGCTTTCTTATAGAACCCAGGTCTACCAGCCCAGGGATGGCACCACCCACAATGGGGCTGGGCCCTCCCCACTTGATCACTAGTTGAGAAAATGCCTTACAGCTGGATCTCATGGAGCATTTCCTCAACTGAGGCTCCTTTCTCTGTGATAACTCCAACTTGTGTCAAGTTGACATAAAACCAGCCAGTACACAGGGTTTCTCTGTGTAGCCCTGGCTGTCCTGGAACCTGCTTTGTAGATCAGGTTGGCTCCAACTCACAGAGATCTGCCTGCCATTGCTTCCTCAGTGCTGGGATTAAAGGCGTGTGCAGCCGCTGCCACCACCGCCCAGCAGGTTTTTAACAAACCACCCAAATAGTTTTTAATATGGCTGTATACTATTTCACATCCAACTTCAGCACCCCTTTTAACTAATACTTGCAACTGTCTACCTTTTCTTTTTTAAACATTTGTTCATTTGATTTTTATGCACATGTGTTTGTGTGTGCCCACAGCACACCTGTGGAGCTCAGAGACAGCTGTGGGCGTTGGTTTTCTCCTTCTACCACAAGGGGTCCAGGAATAAAATTCAGGGATCTCAAGTAATCAAGCTTGGTGACCCACATCTCTACCAATGGACTCATTGTTCTAGGACCCTGTCCTGTATTTGACAGGGAATCAGGGGAAAGGGGTGCGGGGAGGGGGGAGTGAGGCATCATTGAACTGTGGCTTTGCTTTACACTTCCTCCATGACCAGTGAGTGGTGTTGAGCATTTCATCACATGGTTGTTTATTATGTGATAGGTCTTGCCATTTCCACAGGGAGGTCATGGACGGGTCCCAGAGCAGGTGCATTTTGGATGCAATGCGGGCTATTCGAGGAGTCACCTCCTGGCCCTGAGTCTCAGGTTTCCCATCTGTAACATGGTGAGGACCTCTTTTATTGTGTTTAATTCTTGCAGTCTTTTGGAACGACAGTGTGGCATACACGTGAGTCCATCCTGGTGTGCACGGATGACAGACAAGGAATTCTGATCAAAATACACACTCCAGCGCTGGTGAGTTGGCATCTGGAAGTTTGTACTCAGAGCCTGTGGGTAGGAGACATGTATTAAACTCACCCAGAGGGTTTGAGGGTGTGCTTTGTGTGAGTAGGTGTCTGAAATTAATGGCGATAAGGATGAGCAGTTTGGGAGTGCTATGTGGTTCGAACACGGACTTCAGATGTGTGTGTTAGAAAACGAGAACAGCGGAGGCGGGGCCTTTAAAAGATGATCTGCTGTGGGCACGCCTCATGCGCTCGCAGAAGAGCCTCAGGTTGATTATGTCTTCCCATCTAGAGGAAGTTTGGTTCTCTTTCCAGGGTGCGTCTTCCCTGTCTTTAAGCCCTTGACTACCCAACTTCCCCCACCATTCCTGAGTATTCTCTCCTGGCAGATCTCTTTCTCCAGTGGTGATCTATTCACACCCTGTTTTGCCGTGTGTTTCCCCAGCCCCCAGCTCAGACACCCCGCTCCCCAGTGTGGGTCTGTCAGGCAGAATGCTCCAGGTGCAAAGGCTCAACAAAGAAGGCCTCACTGCCACTTAGATGAGGTTCATGCCAGGAAGATTTGGGGAGCACCGTCTTCAGGCAGCCATACCCTTCTGGAGTGTAGCTGAGTGTCAGCAGGTTAGGGGTGGGGCTGGGACTGTGTAGGTGTTGGTGTGTGCATGCAGGTGTCTGTACAACAGGCACTAATGTAGGAGAGCGTTCTGTGAGGCTAGTCACATGCTTGGTTGGGTTTTACATTCACTCTGAATCTTAGCAGTGATCTGTTTTCTCCTTCTGGTACATGAAGAAGCTGAGACTCTGAGAGGCCTACTGAATCCTCTGAGTCCTCAGAGCTGGGGGCCTGGCCTGGGTTAAAACTCTAGCCCAGCTGACTCCATAGGCCAAGGTTTGGTTCTCAGGGCTCCGCCTCAGGCAGCTCTGGTATGAGCTTCACATCATTCCTCAGACCTCAGCAGCACAGAGCCCAATCGTGCTCTCTCTGGAGCCAAGGAACAAAGAGATTTGAGACTGGTAGACAGGATGGGCCAGGTTCCGTGCCAAACACATTCTATGACTTCCCCTTGTCCCTCACCATAGACTCTGTCTCTGTGAATGCCAAGACATTTATCTTGCCTTCCACACCAGTGACTCCATCTGTGTGGCAGGAGACTTGGGCGTAGCCTGGGAGACACTCACCTTCAGCCTTGCACTGAGGAAACCCTTGTCAGGCCCCGGCTTACTTAAATCAGCAAGCATGGGATGAGTGAACAAGTCTATGAATATGCCCAACAGTGCTAAGGGGAAGTCACTGCCTTCATCTTGGAGACTGAAGACAAATATTACTTCTCTATTAAAGTAGGTAATCTGGGATTCCAGCCAGAGTTGTATGATCCACTGCCCAGTGGTCCCTAGGGTACCCTATTTTTCTCAGGGAATGTCATGGGTCAAGTGGCAGACAGGGAATGAGAAATGCTGGTAGAGGCTGTAGATAGCCAAATGGCCAGCTGGGGTGGTGGTGGGGTAGACCCACAGAAGGTGCCCACCACCTTCTTGCCACATCTTACCTCCAACCCCAGTCAGGGTCTGTGTCTAGGAGGAGTCCTGCTGGCAGGTCTAGCACCGAAGCTCTGGACAGTAGTCCTGTGAAGTGACTGGATTCTTTGTGTTCCAAGCCTGGCACTCCACAACCCTAATAGCCGCCTTCTGACTCAACTCTCAACTCACCGGCGTGCTGGGAAGGGGCATTTGGCTGTAAGCTCCGAGGACAGACTCAGGGTCACCCAGGAGGTACAGAGCTGGTGGGAGTTTCCAGGGCAAGACCTTACAGAGCAGGCCACAGCCTGGGTTATTTGAAGCTCCTGTGTCAGCATGGGATGTCTGTAGGATGTCCTTTTCCTGGTTCTATCTGGTGATGGTGACGTGTGGGTGGGAATAGCAGGAAATGAGTGGCCAGTGGGGCAGCAAAATTGGCAAGGTCAGAGGCAGTGTAGAGAGGCTGCCTCCTCAGATGCAGCATGGCTCCCTTGCTTGTGTGTGTGTGTGTATGTGTGTGTGTGTGCGTGCGCGCGCACGTGTGTGTATCTGAGGCCTTGTGCATCCTGTCAACTGCTGGTCTCCCCAGACAGGACTGCAGCCAGGTCTTAGGGTCTGGGGCCAAGTGTGTGGACACTTTTGGGACAGGCAGGAGACCCAGGAGACCATGGTCACATGGCACAGTGCTGTAGGCTGCCACTTCCCATACAAGATCCCCCACCTCTATCTGTGGCTTTGAGGGGGGCACGGATGAAGCTGGCTGACATCCTTAAAGTGGCTGATATTGGAGAGCTTCTATCATGAGTGAAGGACACCGGAAAGGTGGCAGACCACATGGCTGGCTTCTCTTAGAAAATCCCTCTTCTGCCCCAGGCCCTCAGCCAGTGTGCTACCAATTCTACCCCAGTGTGGCTGTGCTGGGGGCTCTTAGGGTAGGATGTTCTCTGGGTTCTGATCTTTGTTCTGGCTGTTCTTGCCTCTTTGGGGGTACCTCTCTCTTAGGGATCCACCCAGTTTGCTCCAGCTTGTGTTGCTTTATAAGGTGTCCCTGATTATCCTCTGTGGGATGACAGCATGGCCCCTCACTATGCACATGACTTGGCTTTATCGTGACCCTCTCCATGTCTACATTCATCTGTTTTCCCTCAAGACTTGTCTAGATCACAGTCAGCATTACTGGAATTACGGCGTCTCACACTTGGCCTAGTCCCCAAAGCGGCTCTGCACAGGGCAAAGGTAAAGCCTCAGGCTGCACCTCAATACCCTTTTTTCCAGGTAGTTTCCCCAGGTGAGTGTCTTCACCCCATGTCTCCTGAGAGTGAGGTGCTAGCTGCGAGAAAGGAGAAAGGAACTCACCCAGCTCAGACTCAGAGTAAGGAGCCAGCCCAGGCCTGAGGCTCTCCTGTATAGCGGCTGCCTGCTGCTGGTGTAGGACCCTCCCTGTGGCCAGGCAGACTTTTCAGAGCAGGCCCGGAAATGGGAGAGCTCTACTCATGAGCCAGTGGCTGCTTTCTGGTCTGCCAGCTATGTGAAAGACAAAAGCCAGGGATCCATTTAAAAATCATTTTTTTATTAACATCATCTTCCTGTTTAGCCAAGTGTCTGTCATGTTTAAGGAATGTCGGTAAATATTCCATTTGAAGCTTCTTTGTACATATTTCCATCGATAAATAAACTCTGAATTCACATAAAAAAGTTAAACTTAAATAACTCATATTTCCTTCTCTTGTAACAGCCATATATTGGTAAAATATAAATATTCTTAGACTCAGGCTTTGTTCTAAGGAGGAGAACAGTGATTCACCACGTGGTACAGCTGTTGACAATGAAACCGAGGCGCTGTCAGCTGGTGTCCTGGCATGGACGGGTACTGAGGTGGGAAACAGAAAATTCACATTTGGTTTTGGGCCAAGGGAGGGGCAGGGGAGGTGGTGGAGTGGTCAGAGGGCAGGGCAGTTGCTTCCATTACAGCGCTGATAGAAATAATCTGTCCTGCCACTGAACTTTAACCTGGAATATCTTCTTCTACATTCGCTGATTAAGTCCATAATCATTTTACTTAAGACTCGGGTGTCGACTAACTGAATATGGCACATAATCCATTGGAGCATCAGTAGACTCAGAACAATCATGGATCTGGCAAAAACAACAAGAATGAATGAATGCAGGCGTGGAGAATGATGATTCTGGGTTGATGAGGTTAATCCACTCTGGTCACGTATCCATCCAAGGCCTCGGTACTGCAGATGCGTCCCCTGGGTGACAGGGTGGCCTGCTCAGAGCACACGAGGAATGACGGTGAAGGGCACGGCAGGGCTGCTGGCCTCCAGTTCCAAGGCTGTCAGGAAGCACTCTGTGGCTGCTGCATCGTTACCTTGAGCTTGGAGGACCTCACCCAGCCCGTTCCAGACTTCATGGGCTGTTGAATTCACCTGCACTGCATCCCGGAGAATCTTCTCGGCGAGACTGTAGCGGCCCAGCTGGTGAAGGACCAGGGCCTGTGGAGACAGACAGTCAGACACTCAAGGGGCCAAGTACCTACCTGACCTGGACTCTGAGTAGGGACCCAAGAGGTAGGAATGTATCTCCTACTCTAGGTACAGAAGTTCTCCCCAACTCCCGAGCTTCGGAGCAATAGTTTAAGACCACACGAAACTGCTGATTTCCATGTACCTTTCAACTACAAACAGGGCAACTGCAGCCAGATACATGGCTTACTGCATTTAGGGGGCTGAGGAAGGTCATCCTGGGCTACGGTGAGACCTGCCTCAAAAACAAAGCAAGCAACACTACCAACCCTCCGAAACAAAAGTAAATCAGAATAATAACCACACCACCCCCAAATCAAAAACCAAATGAAAGATAGTCTTATATGGCTTATCTGAAAATGTCCCTGGAGTCAACAAATTGGAAAGGTCCATAAGTGACTCATTGTGGCTGAGCTGTCATGTCATGACACCAGCTTGTATGGAAGGGCATCTGTCATCTGTGGCATCAATGGATATGACATTAAAAAAAAATCCCTCGTCTCTTGCCTTGACCAAGTACCTATGCTAATGTACAGTGCTCAGCCCTGCTCAGCTGCACACAGGCGTCACCTTTCCACTTTAGTCAAGGTGTCTGTGTTGATCCCCAAATATTTGACCACAGACTCGTTTCCCAGTTGTGCAGGTCAGTAAGTGCTTTTTCATCTAATGGCCACGCTCTTACGTAACCAGCTTTTCATTTGTGTCGTGACACTGAGGTCATGGCCTACCTCTACTCTTGAATGTCACACATCCACGGCCATCTTTCCAGAAAGTGTTAGTCTGTCCTTTGAACTGAGATTTCACTGTATAGACCACACTGACTTGTAATTTGTGACAACCCCCCTGCCTCTGCCTTCTAAAGTCATGTACAGCCACTCTTTATTAGACTTAGTCTTTAAAGCTCCAGCAGCCTCTAGTGGGATGAATGTACTGAGAAACACCGTTGCTTCATAAACAGACATGGGACACTGACCTGTGTGGAGGATGAAGGATGGGGAAGTCTGGTGTCCCCATTCCTCACAGTGGTCTTCAGTTATTTGGATAGTCTGCTGCACTGGAGGCCCCCCTCTGTCTCTGCTCTCTGTTGAGATCTACACTTCTGTGATAACCAAGGCAAGCTAATCCCCCTTTCCTGTAGACCATCTGCTACCACCGCCATCTTTGAGTTTTCTCTGAATCAAGATCCTCTGTCTCACCCCCACATTTATTTGTTATTTGTGTGTGTATGTGTGTTCCTGTGTGAGTGTATGCACACAGTAAGTGTTCAGGAGGAGGCACAGGATTCCCTGGAACTAAAGTTGCAGTTGCTTACGAGCTGCCATGTGGATGCTGGGAGGCTGCACCTCAGTCCTCATTAGGCAATCTTACCTGTGAAACCATGCTAAGTGCTCAGTTTTTACATGAAACCCCGAATGCCTATAAATGTGGGAGGGTGGCGTCACTCCCTAGCTTACAAAGTTAACATCCTTGCAGGACCAACAATCATTCACTGTGTATTGTGACCTGTCCTGTTTTTAGAAGCTTACTTTGCCTTAGTAGGCAGCCTAGATTTCTGCTGCTGTGGAAGATACAAAATGGCTAATCCTGCTTGCTCTGTGGGGTGCCAATGGCTTGGAAGGGAGACAGAGGTGGAACTTTAGGATTTCCAGGCAAGAGACTGAGGAAGGATCAGGAAAAGAGAACCGCCATGCCAGGAAAGGAATAGAAGCCACTCTTGAGGTGTGCTGGACAAAGAACATGGCCATTGTGTATGTGCGGGGAACTCAGACCAAGATGGCTACAGGTAACTCAGAAATACTGGTAGGGAATGTGTTAGCCATGTGGAAGTTTGGAAGTAGCCCAACCATTGAACTGTTTAAGGCATATTAAAATATAAGGCTGTGTGTGTGTGTGTGTGTGTGTGTCTTTCTGTCTTTCATTTGGGAATCCAAAACATTGGGAAGGTAGTGAGGACAGGCTGCCATCACCACTGGGATGATGTGAGTGGAGTTACTTAGGTTCTCCTGGCAAGCCTACTCTTCCTACACAGCCTGTGTTTCCTAGGCGGGCCTAGCCTGCTCTCAGTCATACTTCCCCATTAGACAAGAGTGCTGGGTTAGGTCTCAGGAGCCACATGCAGGTGACAACACCACAAGAGCAGGGGCAGGTGGTAATCACCCTCAGATCATTTAGGAAGTCAGCACCTGTAGCAGGTAGTGTCTTGGCCCAGAGGCGAACCCCAGCTGACCCCTCCTCAGGACACCTCCCCTGCAGGAGCCTAAAAGGTTGCACTGACTTCTGAGCAACCTGCTGGGAAGAGCAGGTGGTCAGAGGGATATCTGCCAAGGAGCCTTGTGACAGTCCTCCTCCGGGGGTTCCAGAAGGGAGAACTCTAGTTCTGCGGAGACAGGGTTCAGGAAGTCTTGGTGGGTGAGGAGGAGGAGGAAGAAGAGAAAAAGGAGGAGCAAGAAGTGACGTCGATGGCAGGGGCAGACAGGCCACCAGCACAGAGAGCCTCGGTGTGCAGGAGTTTCTCCTCAGCCTCTCCATCGCTCTTACAGGAAGGGAACTGGGTATGAACAGGGAGATGTTCGTCTAGGGCTGGCCCTCCTGAAGAGATGGGAACAACCACTGCAGTACAGACAGCAAATGCTTGGCCATTGGTTTCTTTCTGCTGAAGTGGATCCCCCAGTCCCTAGGCTAGAGACTCTGTTTTGATATGGTTGCAGCCTACTACACACTCCAGGGCAGAGCACATCGACACTGTTAAAAGTCCTAGAGAACAGCAAAGCCCCAATGGGTGGAAATGAATGACCTCCTCAGTGCAAGGCATTGGCTGGGGTGGTGGTGGTGAGGTTGGCCAGAAGTGGCTGGTAGGTGGCTATGTGACCAAGCCCTTCCATGCCCCAGATGCCTTCTTTCGGCCCTGTCCTTGCACAATTCTGTAATAGCACCAACATCCTTCCAGGCCCACAGGCCCTGCCTCCTTTCCTTACTCCTGAGCTTTGCATCAAACTGTTCCTTCTGCTGTAGCTTTCCTGGTCCAGCCAGGCTGGCTGCCACTGGACACATTGCTGAGTCCCTCTCATCCTCTCAGCCTCTGTCAGCCTGGCCCTTCCTGGTGGAACTTCAGTCCCATCAAAGTCCTGGGCCTCCCAGTTTCCTGAGACGCCCAAGATCCACTGCTCCTCTTAAGTAGGCCAGGAGCACTGGCTCTCAGCCCTCCAACAAGCAAGAGAGAGGAAAGCTGATGACATATTCCATGAGCCTAGAACTCACAATTCCCTCCCCAGCATCAAAGTGGACACAACCTACGTTCACGGTGATGTCCAGACTTGTGTGACACACACAGGTAGGTGCAATTCAGGCCTGTCTTAAAGAGCAGTGACAACATCTAACAGCACCAAGTCCTTATTCAGTGCTAGGTGCTGGTTCTACCCCCATCATCCTCGACCACCACCAGAATGGATATTATTACAGATCTGTGCCACAGGCCGAGCTCTGACCTGTCCATGACATGGAGACTGGAACTGTGATGCACGTGCGAGACCTTACCATTGGGTCCTCTCATTCTTGCAGAATACAAGGATACAGGAGCTCCTTGCTAGTCCCTTTCATCAGACACAAATGCAGACGGCTTCCTAAGCTTGTAATTATTCTAATCAGGTGTTTTATACAAATAAGATCTTGGTGATGCACCAAATTAGAAATAAAGGATTAAATTAAACCTGTTATTTCAAGTGAGATAAAACGGACTTGGCTAGTTTGAGGGCAATTAAGTGTTTGCCTTGTTGCTGTGGTAACTGCTGCCCTAGACTCAACACCTTGCCACATGCCCAGGGAGCATACTGGAACTGCGGGAAAGCTTTGGTTCACAAGTCAGGAGCCTTCAAGGCCAAAGCTCCTCTGGGAATCTTGGACATCAACATGGTGCTCTGCCCAAGAGCAAGGGCAGCCATTTGCTGAGCTCAATGCATGCCACAGTCTGTGTTGTCCCAGGGGCATTGGCATGGGGAGGCGATATCCATGAAAGAGCATCCTTCTCAAAGAAGCCACAGCTAAAACTCACACGCAGCTGTAGCTGGGCCAGGTGTCCTGTCTCCAGCTGGCTGTACTTTCCCAGCGGTGTTAGGGAGTGAGTACTGGGAACGCTCCAGACAGGGTATGGATGACTCCTGCTCCCTGTCACTCCCCACACTGTCCAGCTGCCACTCACTGGACTTTTAATAGCTTTGTTCCTATGTCTAGGTCAGAAATGCCATCATTGTAACCCTGCAGGGAGCAGGGTTAGGGCAAGTGGCTCAAGACAGTGATGTTTAGGGTCTTCAAAAACCAGAGGTGGACAAACACCTGGGGCCAGCAGCTTGTATGAGTTTTCAGTGTACAAGGAGCTGAGGATAGGATCCAGGGTTTGCTGAGCTGTCTGTGAGAATTACAGAGAATGCTCTCCAGCTCCACTTCCTCACTGGGCTCTGCTGTGGATGGCGACAGGGCAGGGACTGGATGAACCCCATCACCTCAGCAAAGCCCTGAAAAATTTTGGATTCAAGAATATGACCAAAGCATATGGTGATCAACTGAAGTAGCGTGACTGTCTGCTCCAGAGAGAGCTGGGCTCACAGACACAGGCACAGGGCAATGCTGTACTCATGCAGCTTGGATGACGAGGAGCAGCACACACCGCTGATCAGAGAGAAGACAACTAGCCAGGGATATTTTAAAAAATGTTTCCTTAAATCAGAGACTGACACTGAACTAGTTCCACTCTCAGAAGTCCACAGGGAACAATAGCTTTGACAAGACGGTTGGTTAGTGGCCCTGGAACACAGAGCCTAGGGTTGGTCTGAGCCTCTTCACAGCCTCTTCCTCCTCTGAAGCATTAGAAGAGCTGTCTGTTCTGGGCATAAGCACTTTGTGATATAGCTCAGGGGACTGCTATCAACCCACCCTGCTTCCCACTGACTCCTGCAGAACAGAAGCAGAGCCTGTAGGTGGTGGTGGTGGGGGCTGGCCTTGGTTTTTCTATCTGGATCCTAGCATCTATGGGTGAGGCCTGGTTTCCACTAGGCTATCTTCTCTTCCCTTTGTTTGCGTGGAGCAGAGGACAGGCAAGTGTATGCACCCAGGATAGCTATGTCAGTCTGGCTCTGTGCCAGGCATCCTCAGTGCAGCCACCTGCCTACATTCTTCTGTCCACACCCAGAGCACACTGCAGGAGGGGCTTACACACTGCCACTTGGCTCCCTGGAGAAGGAACCCAAGAGATCCGGTAACCCTATCTTCTTCTAGAACAGAGTAGGGCTGGCTTTCCAGCCTGAGTCTATTTAAACTGTTTTAACCCAGTTCGTGCAAAGGCCTTCCTGACAACCTTGTGCCCATTTCAGATGCAGAACAGCGGTACCCGAGTGGGTTTGCACACAGCTCTCTCCCTAGCACATGGTTTCTGTCCCCATCTCGGGGTGGCCTCCAGGCACTCCAGTGGGGACAGTGCATTTATGAGGCTGCTCAGCCTCCAGAACAGCAAGGGCAGCTCAAGTTCTGCTCTGGGGACCTCAGCTGAAGGGCAGCAGAGGGGAGGCTACAGGGACAAAGGACAGCAGGGAAATGCCATCTGCCATCTGCCAGAGCCCTGTCACACTGCAGAAATGGACTTCTGCCAAAGGTCAGCAATGGGTTGAGAGAGCTCTAGAACTACTGGCTGAGGCCAAGCTTGGTGCTATGTGGCTTTTCTCTAGGGCAGGGGGTGACATTAGAGGTAACTTTCTCTAAGCCCTGTGAATGCCCTTCACACCACCCTACAACCCTCAGCCCCACCTGAATGTCAGAACCCAAACAAGAGCTGCCTCCTTCTTTCCTCTACACTAACTGTAACAACAATAATAAAAAACCTTGGTTTAGTATGCCTGAGAGCCATCAGCTACAGAAACAGCTGTACTCAGCTGACAGGGCTTCTGGGTCCCTGCTCTCTCCTCAGCAGGTGGCCTCCTATTCTTGCATCTTCCTGCGACCAGGAGCTTGCTATTCCCCCAGTATTCCTGGCATTCATGGACCTCTAATGAGCCTTTCTCTCTAATCCCCAAGCTCTGATGTTTTCCTGAAGTCATGTGGGTAAGTCCCCTTGGCTTCTACCTGGCAGCCTGTAGGAACTGAAGACATTAAGGAACTTCTGGAAACAGCTCCATTCCTCCTTCCCTACACAGGGATGGTAAATTCAAATCTCTCTCCATATGACTGCAGCCTGTATCATGTAGGTCCTCAATGGCAGAGGCCTCACTGTGGGTACAGAGCACACAGTCATCAGTAAGTCCCAGGGGAACACGAAGACGGCCTTTTCTTTTTTAGTATTTTAAAGTCACGTGACTGGCAGACTCTTTTTACGCAGCTTCTCTTCAGGGTGGTTTGAAATGTCCTAGAGCAGAGGCTCTGAATTAGAGATGGTGGAGTGATGGGCTGTCAAGCAGTGACACCAGCAGTGAGGACGCCACAAGTCTGGCTGTATGCCCAAGGGCCCGTTCAGCCAGGCCTTCAATTTTCTCTGGCCTAATTTTGTTGAAAGGGGGTACTCAGCATTAGTGCCAATATATCTATAGGGTGCTGTGGCTTTTTAGAGAACTGGGGATCATTGGGTTAGTTTGGAGGCGGGACCACAGCCAACAGGGTAGCCCCTTCCAAGACCACCGCCTCCCACAGCAGGAATTTAGGATGCAGATGGGGTGGAGGACAGGGGTGACAGGGGCATCCTGATGGCCAGCACCCTTACTTTATGGGTGGGATGGAGTGGTGGAGGCTAGGAGAGAGCAAGCACAGGCATTTTTCTGGATCTGTGGGGAGGTTGGCTACCCAGTTGCTGAAGCCCTGATACAGATGCTATGCTTTTGCTTATTACCTATGCAGTTCTGTGTACTTTTTCAAAAGGAAAATCAGAAAAGGAGCACTTATTCAATGTGGTTTCATTGGGAAGGGGGACAAAGAGACCAATAACCCCTCACCCAGCCCTGTCCATCTTCAGGGTTCTGAAGGAAGACCACTTCTGTACCACATGCTACACCCACTGCTAGGGAAGTGCTGTTGACAGCTACCGTACTAAGGCATCTACAATGTCAAGGAAGTCAGTACGAATCTTGAGCAGATGGGACTGCAGCAGAGAGCCACAGAACAGCAGTCCGGCATCTGCATCCCCAGGACAGGCTCTGCTGTTCCAGCCAGAACAGCGTCTAGCGCTCTCCTCCATCCATAAGTGTACATGGAGAGCAGTGGGCATCTCAACATCAGTGTGCCCATGATGTGGCCTGCTAGGGACTCAGGGGCAGACTGTCACAGGGCCAGATTTCCTATCCCCTGAAGGGTACAGGCCTGGGCCTGGAGGGTAGATCTTTTATGAGTCTTGCCTCGGCCTGGTGTCCTCAGCAGAGCTGGGATATCTCTTAAGTGTGTAGAAGCAATGTCTGCCTGAAGGAAGGAAGTATCCCAGATAAGATACAACTCTCTTACCCACTTGCTAAATGGATGAAGCTTAGGGTCCATGACCACTTAACTGTAGGGAGGAGTTGTGACCCCAAGGTGGCTGTGAGACAGAAGACAATGTATCTAATTCCTCCTGGTGGACACACCAGGTGCCTGGCTCTTGAGAGGATGAACCTATTTAGAAACTAGTCAAACGCCCAATCAGAAGGCAATGAGGCAGAGGAGCAGGGTGTTATTGTTACCAGCAATGTCAGGGCCAGGCACTCTGCCTGGGCACACTGCCCTGGCCTCAGACAACTTCACTCACCCTTGGGATCAATGTGCAATGATTTTGCTAATCAGGAAGAGGGAGATGTGGCTTTTATAATGGAAAGACACTGTCTCAGCTCCCCTCTGAGGTCACGTTGTCTTAGAAAAGCATGTCTAGGCAGTTTGGGTGCTGCCCCCTGGCCCTGTGACAGGGAACACTCAGTGGCCCTGGTGTCTGAGCACCTGGTACTTGGTGTTACTGCAGGCAAGGGCCCTGGAAGCCAGGCAGGGGGCTGTGGGGAAACCCCAGCAGCAGAGGAGTTCCCTCTGGCAGCATTCTGAGACATGATGCTCACAAATTCAGCCTCCAGTCAGCACAGAAGCACAGTGTCAGCTCCGCAGCTCTGCCTGCTGTGCTGACCCACTTGAGCAAGTGTCAGGTCAGCCAATCCCAAGCACCATCAAAGGACAGCCAGTTAGCAGAGAGCCAGGGCCACTGATGGGGGTGAAGACAGTGACAAGGAAGACTTGGGGCTCCCCAAGATGTGGGAATGGTATGCACCTGTCTCACTCTGAAACTGGAGGTAGTCCAGTCCCTGCCAAAAGTCCAAATGGAACCTCTAGCTTCCCCTCCCCCAACTGCCACATTAAGCTCGCACTTTGCTGCAGTGGGATGAGCTCATAGTCTGAGCCTGACTTGCTCTTAGGAGAGAAGTGCTTTGGTCCTGATGCTGGGGCAACTGCCATTCCCTAGGCAGTGTGTCCTATTCTGTGGGTGCTACCTGGCCGCCCTTACTGGTATTTTTCCACTGGCAATGGGCAGGTTCTCCTGTTGACTTATTTATACATCTCCCTGGTTGACTTATTTATTTATTTTTATCTACCTTCAACAACAAGTCAGGCAGAAAACAATGAGCCAGAACAGCCTTAAAGCCAAGTGCTTCCCCATGGCCCAAGTTATTCACACAGTGGAAAGTCTGGTGCTAATTACCTCCCAGGGGGCCCTACCAGTCTCCAGAAGAGACTTCTGTCTTTGTCTGTTTGGAAAGGTGGTGTGCCATTACAGGCAGGTGCAGGAGCACAGCTGTCTGGGACCGCTGTTTCCACATAAGAGACCCAGCTTCCCTAGAGGGAACATGGGTAGGTGGCACATCCTCCGGGCCCTTGTTGGAGAGGGCAGGGGGCTTTCAACAATGGGCTTGTCATGGTCGCAATAGTTTATATGTAACCAGCCAACCAAGGGGCTGTTCCTCAGAGTTCCAGGGCCTGAGAGGGGGAATCTTAGAGACCCAAGCCTGGATCCCTTCCTAATGGCCTGGTGGACTCCCACTTGGTACAATCCTTGTCCCACCACCATGACCAAGTACCAGACAATAAGAAACCAAGCAAAAAGGAAGGGCTGGAGGTGAGCAGGTGCTCCTGGCTGGGCTGTCAGTCTTAGGTTTGATTCCCTGTGACCCACTTCCTCAAGCTAGGCCCTACTTTCTCTGTAAGGTTCTACTCCTTCCTGAACAGCACTATCAGTTGAGAACCAAGTATTCAAACAATGAGCCTATAGTAGTATAAAATATCCAAACAGTAGTATCTGACCCCAGTGCCAACCTGTTGCCAGGAGAGGGGAGGGAAGTCGTGCCTTTGTGGGTGTTCTCTGGACTCAGTCTGACCATTTTCCACCAAGCACTGAAAGCAAAAACCTGGCTCCAGCAAACTTAGTGAGATGCCTGGGCAGAAGGCAGGGCTGGGAGTAGCCCAGTGGATGGAGCAGGCCCCTCTCTACCCTACTATATGGTCTATGACCGACGGCTAACCCAGACTGAGTCTTGTCTCTCTAAGAGTCTCACTTTTTCATTCTGGAAACCAAAGGTAGAGTCTAAGCCTGGTCAGGCCTGTCATCTACTACACAGCTTGGGAGCACTGTTACGTATTCAGTGTGCATGCTGGCCCAGGACTTGAGAAGCAGTGGTTGGTGTGGCCAGAAAGGCTTGTCATGGAAGCCTTGTCAAAGGCTGGGCAAGAGAAAGGCCGAGTGAGCTGCAGAACTGAGTGCCACTCTCCACAAGCATCGCTCTTCACAAGTGACCAGGAGGGCGGTTCTGCCCCCATCCGCACAGAGAGGCCTCTGGAGCCTGACTGAGTGCAGCCCCAAGAGTTCTTGGGTGGAGCAGCACCGTTCTCTGCCTTCTCAGGAGTAGGCAGATGAGCAGGTTTGGGCGGAGAGTGCCATAGGTTCCAGGATTTATAGGAAACCTGGACAGCTCCAAGAAGTCAACAGTACAGAGACGCTAGCAGCTGTTGACTAGGGAACCCAGGGTCACTGAGGCAGAGACCACATTTACTCACCTTCTGCCTCTGAGCACTTGCAGTGTGCAGACAATACTTACTGTTGATCACGAGCCATTGCATCCCTAGCACGTTCCTGGTATACTATAAGTACTCCATTGATGACCACAGAACGGGTGCTAGGTCCTAGTTCTGCCCCTTAGCCGTCTTGTCCAGATTCTGTGTCAAATGTACTCCTTCCTGGCCAAGTGTAACACACTACATGGGAGGTGTCAGCTTCTACACCCATCCCTGAATGTTGCCTGGAGACGTGACTTGACTTCCCTGGGCCCATCTGGGCTTCAGATGGAGAATGCCAGCTGCAGGAGGGTTGCCAAAACGACACAAAGCCTCAGTGCTCTCCACAGCTCATGTCAATAGCCAGGGAACCAAAGAGGATGACCTCCAGGTGGTGGTCCCATGTGAGTCATCTGACTCACCAGGATACAAACACAGGGATGATTTACTACCTGCCAGGATGAATGTGGTCACTTTGGCCAGCACCTACCCCATCCCTGCCAGGGGCTGGCAAGAATTATTTTTCCATTTTTAAATAGGAACAAACAGAAATGATAAGACATTTTCCAATGGGGGGTGGCTTAAACTGATCAGCCTTTGAAAAATTGTCCCCAAAATAACAAGACAACTCATAATCCTCTATCTGGATGGGAAAGAGGGGTGGGTCTGTCCAGCACCAGGTCCCATGCAGCCTTTCTTCACCACATCCATGATTTGCTGGTAAACTAGCACAGGGGAAGCCTTCTGTCCAGGAAAGGAGAAACAGACAGGATGCTTGGAAGCCAGCTTTCACTGTTGTTTGAATAAACTCACCCTCCTCCCCCAGTGCTCCCGACTCAGACCCAGGGCTGGAGGAAGGAATGTGGCTGTGCAAAAAGGTTTCCACTGCAGAGCTCCCGGGGAGAACAGAGACCCAGCAGCCACACTGAGCGCTTTCTATTTCCCATTTCCATGTAGAACAAGTCAGCATCAAGATCAGAGGCATCTCAAGAGTTCCCAGTCGGTGCTGAGAGGCGTGTGGGAGGTGCTGCTCACCTGCCTTTGGAGAGAGACTGAGCTCATTTGTGCGTGGTCCCTGCTGCACAGCAGGCTGTAGTTGACAGAAAATGGGTGCCTGTGGTCTTGAACAATGACTTGGAGGAAGACTAGAAAATTAGAATAAATTAAAACAACCACCATCACTCCTGTGGCTATCCTGTTCACAGAGGCTGGTTCAGACTACAGAGGCAGGAAAGGTAATGGTCATTTTATGCTGACCCAGTACGGTCACATCCAGAAGTGACCTGCTACCTGCACTGGCTGATCCGGGATCAGCCCTATATCCCTGTTACAGGAAATTCTTGTTCTGACTGTATGTACACTCTGCTAAAAGAAAGGCCCCTCTTTCCTAAAGAACGGGGAAGGGGCAAGTCTACAGGGAACCTCAATACCTGCATCCTAAGGGGATCTGGGGGGAATTTCATACTTCCCATGTGATTTTCATGCTACTGTATTTGGGAGAAGGTCAGGTACTGAGGTGAGGTGCTTGTGCTGGGCCAGGACCATGTTTACATCCCTGAGGGGAGACAAGAGGTTGGCATGAAAGCCATAGAGAAATATGACATGTTCTGGTCAAACAGAAAGAACTCCAATGCATGTCAGAGCTAGAGTCTAGATGTCGCTTTTTTTTTTTCCTCCAAAATTGTGTGCTCTGAGCCACTACTCTTTCTGGCCCTGGCCTGTGCAGTTCTGCATTTCTTCCTCCCCTGGTTCCTTCAGCCCTGCAGGTATGCTGTCTGCTCAGTGCCATAGCATCTTCTGAGGTGAGGCCTCTAGTGTTCATTCATGGTGACTGCTCTGAGGTCTCTCTCCCTCGCCTTCATAACAGTTCCCTCTCTGGCCCACGAGTGCAAGTGATGTTGGCCAAAATGGCTTTCTGAAAGAAAAGAAAAAGCCCAGGCTTGTGGCATTTGATATTTTCCACGGAGGAAGTCCTCCTATTAAGGCTAACTTCATGTTACCCACGAGAGCTTGCTGCATTGGTTTGGAGTTAGAGAAGGCTTGCTGACCCCAGCACTGGGTGAGAGCAGTCCCCTTCCAAATGCAGATGAAACTGCTGTCCTCCAGGTGACACTAGAGCCACCAGACACCAACATCAATGTCTCTTGAGGGTTGAGGGGAACAACACAAACTCCACTTTTCTTCAGCACCGAGGCTACAGAGGGGCACAGGATGCACTTTCTCTAGCATGGAGCAGCTCTGGCAGGGGCCGCAGGCCTTATGGTATCTTCCCAGGAATGCATCACCCAGGAAACATGGCTAACTCCTCTGCGGCTTCCAGCTGGTTGCCAACAACATGACCTCTGAGCTTGACTTCCCATAGCTACTTCTTAGCAGACAGCTGTGTTGCCTGTTACGTTGCTGGTGGGTGTGCAGGCATCTGAGAGAGGTAACAGTGGTTGGAGGGGGCTCCTGCCAGCAGGAAGCTGGTGACTGTAGCTGGCTCTTTAATCAAAGGCAGAAGTGCATTTGTTACCTTTGTATAAAACACAGGCAGCAGGTAAAGAATTTAACAGCTTGTGGGAGTTCTAATTAGAGAGCCAATTATAACTCGATTGACCTGCCTTGCTTTGGAAGGCCTAGAAACTCGCATGTTGTCCTTAGGAGGAAGCAGATTTTGCTTCTAGTTTGTTCTGGGAGATCTCCGCGGTGTTCTTTTGCTTGAGCTTTGGTTCCAGCCCCATGCATCTGTCTAGATCTGGCAGTCTAGTGCCGAGGATGAGAGAGAACCTGCAGGGCCCTAGACTCCTGTAGGAGGGGCAGCGTCTTTATTTATGAATCCACTGTCAGTGCTCTGTGCCAGGGTAGCAGCCTTTGCTGCATTTGGAAGGACACTGGCCAGAATGTCAATTATAGATCTAATAAAGAGTCAACTCTTGGCTAGGCAGGATCCCTCTGTGTGTTTGTGTGTGTGTGTGTGTGTGTGTGTGTGTGTGTGTGTGTGTGTGTGTGTGTTCCATCCTCCTAGCCCCCTTAGCAAATCACTGAAGTTACCAGCTTGGAGAACAGGCACCAGAGAAGTAAGGGAACTTGCTCAGGGGCCCCAGCTCTGTTGTGTGGAGGACTGTCCAATTCAAGCCACGTTTGCTCCTGAGGCTTTGCTGTCTGGTGCAGGAGCCAGGCTGGCTGAGCCCTGCAGGGATAGCAGAGGACTGAGCACAGGGACTTGTGATCTGGTAAAGCCACAGCCAGATCCCTTCCACAGGGACAGCAGTGTAGTCTGCATGACTGGTCAGAGCCTAGATTTCCCATGAGTGTTACTTCTCTCCTGCTCCTTAAGTGTTGGCATGCCATAGATTGTGTCTTGGCCTCTCTCTTGCTTTCTCTCCATGTTTTTGCCTTCGCTTCAGCTACCACCTATTGCCTTTTTCCAGCGCAAGTCACTGATCCAGCCTAGTCATGTGTGGCCTGCCATGATTACAGGCAGTTCTTCCTGATGCCAAGTTAGCACTCTAGTCCACGCACCAAGCCTTATTGGGCTTCTCTGTTCAGCACTTCTCATCCTGAACTGTCCTTAAGGATTCTGTTTCCAGGTTACCAGCCCTCTGCAGCTTCCAGAGCATGGTCTCTCTACAGTGCAAATATAATCAATCACATTGGCTTGGCTGTTTAGATTTTATCTTGCACAATTTCAACCCTTCAGAAAAGCAAGAAAGGCCAATATAACAAACTAATAGCCAAAGTTAGCAGCTGCTAAACCTTTTCCTTATAAAGAAAATTGTGTTTATGTGTGTGCATGTGTGTATGTGTGTGTACATGTCTCTCTCTCTCTCTCTCTCTCTCTCTCTCTCTCTCTCTGTGTGTGTGTGTGTGTGCCATGATGTGCTTACATAAGTCAGAGGACAGCTTGCTGAAGTCAGTTCTCTCCTTTTGGCACATGGGTCCTGAGAACATGAACTCAGATTGTCAGGCTTGGTGGTATGCACCTACTGATTCATCCCACTGGTACTGGTAACTTTCTTTCATATTAGCTTAATTAATTTATTTTGGGAAAGGGTGAGTATTTATTATAAGTGACAGGCATTTGACCTCTAAACACCCTTTTAAAGTTAAGGATGTTTGAAACTTCAGAAGAGAGGCCATTATGGCAGAACAGTATGTGTGGATAGCTTTGTCTTGATGAGACACCTCAAGAGCTGTTCAAAGAACTGAACATGTAGGCACAATGCAGATGGTATGGCCCAGCAAGCCTCGCACTGTAAAGCCTGCCATCCACATAGGGCAGCAGGCATTCCTAGCTCTGGAGCCACTTCCTGCCATTAATGTCCCCAAACTCGGAGTTATCTACCTGTTGCCAGCCCAGAGTCAATGCTTCAGAGAACACAAGACCCAGGAGAGCCTTCACAGACAGCCTGTGTATGTGCCCTTTAGTTTGAAGCCATCCTTGTCTCATAGTTTATCCGCAGAGACAAATGTGGTGTGCCATATCCCAGACAAGCTACTTATCACAGACACCCAGACAGAAGCCTGAGCTGTGCTCTTCCACTGAGCAGTGACCTCCTGCAGGCAGCTGCAAGTGATGGGCTCCCATCCTTCACCCCTCACAGATCGTTACCATGTCTTCCTCCAGGGAATTCTGAAGTTTGGCACCTTCCTAATCTCATTGTCCTCTCTGAATTGTCATTGAATGACATGGGCTCCTGTCCCTTTCCTGTCCTGGCATGTCTTGGAGCTTCAACACTCATGGGTAGATCTCTTTATGCTTTTGGTTTGCTGCTCTTGTTTCTCATCACCTTTGACAGCCAGTGTCGCCTTGTCTAGCCTTGTCTCAGAGGACTGCTCACTCCTCTGGGACATACACTTCCTGCTCCCCTTTCCTGCTGGAGGTGAGGTAGGAACAGCTACCTCTGTCCTGGTCAGAAGCTAGAAATGGTCTTGCTTCTTTCTGTCTTGGCCAGGAAGACCTGGGCTCCTGATCAGGTTTTCTGCCATCTTTCTTCCTTTTTACATGGCCTAAATGAGCACCCTTGCCCAGAAACTACATGTAAAGATGCGGCAGAAACTGAGAGGCAGCAGACAACGCACCAGTGCGCTGAGTGGACTGACCAGCGCATCTCCCCATGCCTCACTACAGTTTCTTCCAGAAGACCCTTAGACGAAGCATCTTTATGGTACCCCATTTTCTAGGACTCACTCCTGCTCTATGGATGCTCTCTGCCTTTCTCATAAGTTCCCAACTACAAGCTATGAAAATCCTTGCCAAGCGCACTCTCCTGTTTTCTGTGAATGTCATTGAGTTCCAGAGACAAGGACCTGGAAGACACTGGTTGTTTTGGTGGTGTTGGTCAGTCTAGCACTGTAATGCTCATCTGGGATGGGAGAGAAAGGTGCCAGCTGCTGGCCCTTGCTGAGGTTCTCTGTGCACTGCCTCCTCTGGCTTCTGATCCTCTGCTCCCGCTGTCTACTCTAACAGGCCTTGAATGAGGGCACATCTGTTCCCATTTTCTACCTTTCCCCCCTCTACCAAGCACTGCAGAGGCAGGCCCAAGCCACACAGTCCCTGATTGTTGCCCAGCAACACCTTCCCTTCTGGTCTTACTGACTCCCCTCCTCACAGGCTTGCTGGCTCCCTTCCACCTTTGCTTCAGAAAACCCTTATTCCTTTCTTACCTGTGCATCTTACATATTGCTTTCAAATGCCCAGACTGATATGATCAGAGGGCAGCCAGATAGCCCTGTTGGTAGAATTTGTTCCTGTCCTGGTAACTGTGTCCTTGGCTGCAGCAAGTCTCCATGCCTGTCCTTGGCCTGTAAAGTCTGGCCCGGCAGACAATCTTCTCCCTGAGGCCACCCCTAGACACTGCTGTGTGCCTTCCGCTCCTTTTCCTCCACTCAGAACACAGAATGACTGCTTTGGGACAAGCCTGCCTATGTTTCACTAATGCACTGTGGGTATGGTGAGCTAAAGGACTTTTAACATAGCAAATACATGCAAATTTATACATTTATGCAAACTAACATTAGAAAATATTCCTTTGGGTTTTCCAGGCAAAAGTCTGATCACTCTGAGAATACCTCCAGAGCTTTCAATTCCTTATCTCTTAAACTTATTGCTTGCTTAATAACTGTCCACACTCAGCCCATGACTCCTGGTCTGGACTAACTAATTACTACTGGCCAACACCTTTGTTTTTTCTACCTTTTCACCATATGTGAAGGCTGTAACTGTTAGAAGATTATCCATTTCTCTTGGGGTTCATTTCCATTTATCTCTCATTTCCCACTCACTTTCATCAATGCCATCTGCTTCACCTTTGATTTTTAACAATGCAAACACAGTTGCATTCTGCATAATGCGTCATGCGCTGCTCACGTCTTTAGAAGGTAAGGTGGCTCTTGCCTGAGTCCTGCAGCTCCCTGTGCCCTCTGTCAGCTGCCAGTGTTTGCCTGTGACAGACAACGTGGCATTCTGACTTCCAGACAGCTGCTCCATGGTTCCTTATCCTGGGGCCTTTTTGGTTTTATGGTGGTTCTGCTCCATGTTCTTCCAACCAGTACTCCTGACCTTAGTGGACCTTGCTGTGGCACATGTGCGGTGGCCTGGCCTCAGGGTGGCTCTCAGTCTCTTCTAGGTACCAGGAAACTCAGTTCATCACAGTTTCTGCCTCTCGCTGCCTCCATAGACCTGCTGCTCATCTGCCCCCTGGACTTCAGCTTTGTTTTCAAGAAGCTCAGGGACTCACAGACTAGCTGGTTCTTGTGAGGCGTAAGACTCCTGTGAGTCATTGGGTACTTAGCCTCCCAGAGCAACTAGTGCTAACACTCTCTGTTGTTGTATGATGAAGAAACTGAGGCACAAGGAGAGAAGCATCTTGCCTCAAAGCTCCAAAGGCAATGAGTAATGGAACTGGAATTCTAGTCCAGGCCTGTTTAGAACTTCTAGCCCTGCAATAAATTGTGAGCCACCTTCTTGATCTCTCAGATACTGAAACCCTCTCTGTTTTAAGTAGCTGGGCAAGGTCTCCAGAGGTTTCAAGGCTAAAGAGCTTGTGGGTTCCAGGGATTCCCTGCAGGTACTAGAGGACCCAGCATCCCAGAAGGAAGAATCTGCCCTTGGCTATGGATGGGCTGTCCTCAGTGGTGACTAGCTGAGGACAGTGGGGAAAACACAGGCAAAGATCACCAGGAAGGAGTCTTGCAAGCTCTTTGGGAGTTTCTCACCACAGGCACTGGGAAAAGCCGCTGAGCAAGAGAAGCTGAACTGCCCCAAACCTGCAAGCAGGCTGCCCCAAGTCTGCCTTCAATCTGATGAAGACATCATGATACACAGAGAAAAGGTCTTGTGGGTCTGTGATTAGTATGTCCCCATTGGCAAGACCTCTAAGGTGGGTAGTGTCTCTAGGTCCTGTGAGGCTCAGAGGCCCTTCCTGTCTCACTTCCCCTGTGCTGGCCACCTGGCTGGCTCCTCAGAAAGGAAGGCATTTGCTAGGAGCTGTTTAGTGGCTTGAAAAGCTCTAAGGGGGAAACCCAAAACCTCTCCTGAGATGACTTTCCTATTGATCTTTTGTCTCAAGTGTTTCCCTTGGGGACAGACAAGAAACACTTCCCTGAATAATTCATCACCAACCCTGAGGTAGAAACATGCTACTTCTTTTTAATAAGGACTGGGTACTTTGTGTTGATTTTAATTCTTCTGCAATGTTCTGGCAAAGGCTGGGAGACTTGAAAAGTTCTTAACACATCCTTCTTTCAATAGTGAGATGAAAATTAAAAGCCAGTTAATATCTTTAATCACACAGAGTGATGTTTAGATAATATATAAAATTATTTATAAAGTTTTGTCGAGTTCTCATAGAAGGAAGTGAAAAAAGTGTGTGACTGTAAGTATTACAAGGCTTCGGAAATGAAGATGACAGCTTCTGGTTTCTCTTTAGTGAACATCTACTAGGTACCAGGACTCGCTCGGCTTTGTACTCGGCCATTTTGTTTAATTCTCAAGCAGCCCAGAGGGTAAGTAGCCACCCTGGTCTGGGTCTTAGACTCACCAGTCGCTGCATGCTCTTCACGTGAGTCGGGCTGATGGATAAGGCTTCTTCGTACCACCGCCGAGCCTCATCGAAGTTTCCTCGAAGCTCAGCAACCTGGCCCCGCATGTATAGGACATTGTGGGACATTGGGAAGAGGTTGGCAGCTTCTTGGGTACAGGCTGTAGCTTCAGCAGGCTTTCCAATGCCAATGTAAACCTCAGCTGTGGGAGTAGAGCAGAAAACAGATGCTGTCCTGGATCACTGCCCTCAGAGACCCTGTGAGCAAAGGTACTTGGCTTTGGGACTTTCATATTCCCCTATGGGAGTTTGGCACAGCTCACACCAGCTGTCCCCTACCACCCTGCAGGGACATGGCCATAGGCCAACAGTCTTTTGTGACCACTTTTGCCCAGGTCATTTGTGCTTTGGTCCTTGAAGGGCAGACATATGTCACTACTAAACTGAAGGAAGTGAGGTCTGCCTGGACTCTGCCCCAACCTCTGAGGACAGTTGTCCCAGGGTCCACTTAAAGTCCATCAGCATGAGGACAGATGCTACCGTTATCTCTGCTCATCACAGAGAAAGTGCTGAAATGAGTGGAGGGACAAGTGGAAGGACAAGTGGACCAGAGGCACACGCTAAGCACAGAAAAGGACTCTGCCCTCTGGAGCTTGCTGTTCAGAGGCTAAAAGCATGACAAGGCCTTCTGGGGGTTTAGTCATCCAGGAGGGGTATCTTTTATGAATCTCGAAGGAACAGTCTGTTAAAGACACCCCTGAGAACTGACTTGGTTGAGTTGCTGGCAGATGTGTCTTTCTAGTCACCTGTGTGGCAGCAGAGCTGGGTGACAGAGCATAGCACCTGCCGGACTCACTGGGGACAAGCCGGCAGGCAGACAGATCCCCTTCCAACCTTTCTCTTTCACCCCAGACTCCCCGGAGAGACGCCATACAGGGCGGGATGTCCTAGCAGGATGTGCACAGGGGCTTTGGGGTACAGAAGGTGTTGAGAACATGCCTGATGTGTTTTCTGGAACATTCTCTTTCATACAGAATTTAAGAAGAGCTGAGCATTGGAATGGCTTCCTGTCACCCTTCCAAGCCTTCCGGGTCCAGGAAGGCCCGCATCCTTCTCAACCCTCGTTCTCCCAGTTGCTTTGCTACGTCTGGGAGGGTTGGCAGTGAGGAGAGGTGGGGATTCTGTAGTATTGCGTCCCCCTGAACATTTCTGGGACAGACCAATGATGGGCCTCACAGTCCCCAAGCTGAGCACACCTATGCCCTGCTCTCAGTGATGGTTTAGCCAAATGTCTTTGCCGGGGCCCTAGCCACACAGCTTCTATTTATCTCTGGACCAGTGCCTGGTTGTGCCAGCCTAAGAGTGATTCCTTTGCAGTGTCTCAGTGGGAGAGTGAGACACGCTCCTCACCCCACCAGTGAGACACCTCAGCCTTCTAGGCCGTGACCCAGCTGTTCTGACTCAGGACTATTCTTGGGTGGAGTCTTAGTGACTTTGACTCATCAATTAGAGGAGCCATAGCCTGCAAGGCAAAGCACTGCCACCACACTGACAAGCCATGTTCTTTACATTCTATGCTGGGCTGAGCCCCACTCCCCCTACCTCTCTCACTGTCTGAAGACTTCTGTACCTCCACACAGCTCTTGTGTTTGACTGCTGAATGGTCTTTAATGGGTTATCTGAATTGTCATCAGCATCTTTGCCAGACATTTTGCACACCCAGGCTTCTTATCCCTACGCCTCCCCAGATCCCCTGTGCTGATCGATCTATAGGGACTTTTCTTGCAGGGACTTTTCTCTGCCTGCAGTTTCTGTCACCCACTATGCATCCCTGGCAGATGGTTTCCACCCTTCCTTAGTGGACTGATCTTGTCTGGGCCCCCAGCAACTCCTTCCGTCCGGATCCACTGGATAATTTGTCTTTATCATACCACTCAACCTTCTGCAGAAGAATTCTTTCCTGGCTTGGGTTCAGGGGGTGACCTTGCTGTATAAGCATGAGGGACCCAGTTCAGATCCTCAGACCCATGTAAAAAGCCAGGTGTCCATAATCCCAGCTCTGTGGCGTGTTAGGGACAAGAAGACCACTGGGGCTTGCTAGCTTGTCAGCCTAACCAAAAGGGCAGATTCTGTCTCAAGAAAACAGAATTGACAGCTACAGAAAAGCCACCCGGAACCCTCCTCAGGTTTTCAAATACTGATGTACACAGACATACCCCTCTCTCATGCAGACACACGCTCAGATGTCCCTGGTGATTAGTGTTGCATACTGGGCATGTCACTGTGTGATCTAGTGTGACTGTTCCAATTTCCTGATTTTGTTCAGTGGGATGAGAACTAACTTTCCTGTATTCTACCAATAGCAAGAGATAGGAGGCAGAATTATGCATGTGCTGGCAATCAGAGCTGTACATACTCTGTCATGAAGCTACATGTGTGTTCTGGTCATCAGAGCTGCACAGACTCTGTCATGGAGCTACATCCCCAGTCCTTTTCTTACTTTTGATTTGAGGTCTCACTAAATCCAAGGCTGGTTTTGAACCAACTTTGTAGTTCAGACAGCCTGGTTTGCTTTAGTCTCAACAGTGAGGTAAATAAAAAACACACGTTCTCAACTCTCCTCAGCTCCCGCCTTCTCTGTCCCTCTGTCACTCCACACACTTAAAGTCCCATTCAGAACTTTCCCACTTGAATCGCTTGTCAGGGCCTCAAGCATTGACTTCATGGCTGCCTAAAACATCCTGATGTGGGTGATCTGACCTTGGCCACAGGACTCTCCCTCCTTTTGGGTCCTGGAACTGCATTGTTTTTCCCTTTCAGAGCTTCTGCTACCTGCAGGACTCTTGGAGTTGTGCTGTGCACGGTGCTGCACCTCTCCCATTGTTCCTGCCCAGTGCTAACCACGACTGCTTCCTGCTTCTTGCTTTGGCAAGACTTTTTGTTCCCAAGGGTTACAGGAGCTGCCCTGTTTGTTCCTGGCACTTGGCACATGGAAGCCACAGACTTCTGCAACTGTTGTTCTGCATCTGCAGACCCTAGGAGGGCAGGGACTGAGTGCCCGTCTCCATGACCACTGTGCTTCAGAGCCTGGCACACAACCAGACACTGGACAAAATTACACAGAACAACTGAAGGTAGGGTTGTGGGCTGCACAGTTGGTTCTGAATTCAGACCTCCAGCACGTGAGCCTTGCAACCTGAGATGAGTGACCCGGCAGCTCCACCTCGGTTGTGACAGAGACGGGCAAGTCACAGAGCTATTGGCACAGTGTCTGAATCACACCTTGTGCTTGGTAATGGCAGCTATGTCAAAGGTAAGGAGTATTAACCCAGACCCCATAGATCAGGAGGCTGGTGGGGCAGTGCTGGTCCCCAGGACTGTGTCCCACACACCCATGTGTATTGGCCCATATATCACATGTCTAGGAACTGTCTTTCTTTCCTCATGGTGGCCAACCACAGTTGTCTCTAGATTCCACTGATGGACCTCGTGGTGGCCAAGAGAAGCTGCGGAGGGGAAGGGGTCAGGCCAAGGCTAAGGAAACTGTGACAATATCACAGCTTCAAATCCCAGCAGAAATCAGAAAATCTGATCTTGCACATCTAAGAATAGCTGCTGGTTTCGGCTGTGAGAGGTGCCAAAGTGAAGGCTATAATTATTAGTAAGTAACAAGCAGAAATTAACCACCTACCGCAAAGGCACTTTTAGCTGCCATCCCAATGTGGGTACCCAGAAGCTTGCCTGGCTTGGAAGGGGTCTGGTTGGGTGCTGACTTCCTGGAACTGTCTGACTTTCCAATGAACAGAGGAAGGCCGGCTGTGTCTGGGAGAGAAAGGCTCACCAGTTGCAGTGGGTCTGTGCTGAGGCATACCACTGTGCCCTGCTCTAGCTCTCTTGGCTTCCATCCTGGAAGACTGTGCCATGTTTACAGTTGTTTAGTGGGGTTCCCATGCTACAAGGCAGGGGTGCCCTCCTCCTGCCCTTCTCTGTGGAAGACTGAGTACAAATGATGCCATAAGATTCCTGGCATTTCAGGAAAAAAGGCTAAAGGTTGGTGTCATGGGAAGCTCAGACACTATAAACAACATAATCCTGGGTGGTCAAAGAAACAAAAGGACTGGGAAAGGTGGCTCAGTTCTCAAATTATTAATCTATAAGTGTGAGTGTCTGAGTTTAGTCCTCAGAACTCAAATAAAAAAGCCAGACATGTGGGCATGCTGGTAGCATCCCAGCACCAAGAGGCAGAGAAAAGTGGATTCCTGGAATTCGCTGGTCTGTTGGCCTAACTCCAGAGAGACCCTGCCTCAAACAAACAAACAAGGTGGGCACTTTATGTGGAAAGATAGTCAAGGCTGTCCTCTAGCTTCTATGTGTACTCATACATGTGCACCATTGTGTATGCACACACACACACAGACACACACAGACACAGACAGACAGACAGACAGACACACATACATACACACACATACACACACACACACACACACACACACACACACACACATACACGTCTTCAACACATAGTAAGTGGCTCATGAGAGAAAAGGAGATGCTTGACATTTAAGAAGATATGTAGGTAAAAGCCATGAGCTATCAATGAAAACACCATCTTTCATGCATCCAATTGGGGTTTTGAAATGCATGGTACTGGCAAGAAGATAAGAAAATATAGTCATATGCTGTTTACTGGAATAGAAATCAGCCCAGCTCTGTGGAAAGTCATATGACTACATTTATCCAAATTAAAGAGTATATACTGTTTGACCCATCAGACCCCTCTTTGGACTTGATCTTAGAACAATACATATCAGTATACACACTGGAGTGCTGTCTGCAGTGGCAAAGCATGAGAAATAATGCAGACATTGATCTACGGTGTCCTGATGACCTCACATGCTTCCTACCGTGGAATTCTACTGTGCACCACGTGGGCAGACCTATAGTGATCTCCCAGACACTGGAAGATGACATGGGGAGAGGGCAGCAGAGACACAGCATAGGATGGGTAGAACCTCTGGAAGGTGCTAGAACCACCACCAGGGTCTGCAGCAGGTGACTGAGGCACAGGGACAAGGGAGTCTTGTCACGTTACATCTTTCTCACATGTTCATTTATGTGCCATGAAAGTACATTGTCTGAAGAATTATTTAAATGAATTTGTGACACTTGTCTAAACAAACAAACAAACAAAACAAACAAACAAACAAACAAAAAAACTCAAAAAACTGAGCATGCATAGCCCAGGCTGTGTTGGCTACCAGGCATCCTAGGGAAAGTCTGGGGCCCTGGGGTCAGAGGCTTCCAAGATGAATGAGGAGGTGGTAAGGGAAGGAGATGCCCACTACCCAGAAAGAAAAGGCTCCAGTAACCAAGTGTCCCCATTCCCTGTGCCCCAGGTGGCCTGTTCTTGAAGTTCACATGTCATGCTCACAGTTTCCTTGCCATCACAGATACAGCCCAAACTTGGGACCTGACACTGCCTTAGAGACCTTTCTTCCCAAGAGACTTAAATCCAGGGCCACCTCCACCACAGCCTCCAGCCACACGGTCCACTACTCTCAGTCAGTTAGGCAGAAAAACCAACCAGGTAAGAACATGCTCACAAACAGTTTCTCCAAACTTGCAGAATGTGTGGACCCTGGATTCCTCTAAGAACTGATGAAGGATATGGAAGGCTGATGTCACCTGGTTTCCATGAACTGTCAGAAAAGGAGGTGACTTATTTCACTTCTTAGAGCAGTCAAACACAGGCCGCATGGGGTGAGCCCTACAGTTCAGCAGGAGTCACCTGTTTTCTTTTAAACACTATGCAAATGTGTGTGCCATCGGAGACAAGGGTCAACAGGGCACAGATGCTGAGAAGACTCCACTTGGCCTCATCCCCCCACAGGACACACTGTGCTCCCTGCACGTACACATGCACAGCTGCCCAGAGATGGGAGGCAAGATTGGCATCTGCTTTCCATAGTTCCAGCCCAGTAAAGCCACACCCCTTAACTAGTATCGGGACCATCATTCTGAGCCTGGTGATGAAACTGGAAGGTTACTCTGTATGCAATACTTGTCACTGAGTTCTTCACGGTATGCAAAGATGCACAATAGCCCCGGACAACAGAGTGGTGATGGGGGTGGGGTAGAGTGTAAATGGCCTCTAGGACAGTGGCTCTCAACCTTCCTAATGTTGTGCGTGACCCTTTAATACAGTTCTTCGTGTTGTGGTGTACCCCAACCATAAAATTATTTTCACTGCTATTTTATAACTATGATTTTGCTACTGTTAATGATTGTAATGCAAATATTCTGGAGACAGAGGTTTGCCAAAAGGGTTACAACCACAGGTTGAGAGCTGCTGCATTAGGCTAGACTTCCTGGCATTCTATAGTGCCCAGGGTTAAGTGTTCTGAGAAGGGGCTGCAGATGATTTGTTGGGCAAAAGAACTTCCCACGTAGGCCTGACTATGTGCTTTTCAAAAACTAGACTTCAAGTCCAATGTGAACAACAGCTCTACTCTGTGCTAGCCCTGGATGTTCAGTCCGGCTTTCCTGGTCTGGTCATTAAACAACACTTAGTCCCTCTGTATCCTCTGAGGTCACTGTCTATACAGGGAATGGAGCAAGATAATATCTGACTCCTGTGAGGTTATGGGCTGTTCTGGAGAAAGCTGAGAAGTGGTTTTCCTGCTGTGCCCTGGCTTTCAGAGGCAGCCTGTCTCTACCTCTTTGGAGAGTGGGTGAAGGAGAAGGAACAATCAGACACATGTATCAGCCAGCCCTCTTGTGTACTTAGAAGAATATAATTTGTTAATTTACAGCACTGTGATGGGTTAATTAAGGGTGCCAACACTGAAAATACAGAAGGGCTAGTTCTGTGGCTGGGCATACCTTCACATGCATGTCTGCTAAAGGGACATACAAGGTAGGACATCATACAACTGTCCCAGAGAATAAAGGCAGAAATAAATGAATATCTTATGGTGATTGCACCCTTCCTAGTGTCAGTTGGGCCCCAAGCATGCCCCTGGTAGTGGTGAGCCTGAGAAGGAGCCACCAGGGTCGCACAGATGAAGTGGTTAAACCCAAGAGATGGGTTACTCTTCTCAGAGGTAGAAATATGCATATACACTAATGGCCATCACTTTCTTGGGAGCTCTCCATGTGTAATAGAATTGCTTAAATTTCACATGCTATGCTTAATTCTTAGATTTGCAGCTGTGGGTAACTATGCATAGAAACCTGACATACAAGAAACCAGGGCATGGGGATCATTCTTCCTCTGGGTCAGTTTCCAGAACTGGGCTGCTGTGACTGCTTCCTTCTCTGTGGGTTACCAGACATGCAGAGGTCTGTTTGCAATACACCAAGCACACTGCCTTGCCCTGCTCTGCCCTGGATAAAGGCATCTGTACCATTGATACTCCTGTCCCATTGCCCAGGGACTTAGACTGACCATTGAGACATGCTAAGCATTGTGCTTTGACCTAGGAGACAGGTGCTTTTCTAACCCTGCCATGTAGATGAATAAACTGAGGTTGTGAGGCAAGGAAGAGCTGGAGTCTACCCAGATTCTAAACAGTACAGGGAGAATTTCTTCTGTCACCTATAGAGGCAGCATGGGGTGCAACACTGGACCCCTCTGTAGTACAAGACCCCCTTGACTTGCAAATCTCTCGAGGGTCCCCAGTCCAATTTTCTGCCTGGGTCAAGTATAGTCACTGAGGAGGGATGAGGAGATGAAGGATAGCATATGGTCCCTGTACAGATGCAGTATCAGTTTGGTGCTTGGCCATAAAAACTTTGATGTCTCTCAAAAGCTGAGGAGTTCTGGGCTAAACAGTTGAGTGGGCACCTGCAGAAGCTAGAGCAGTCTCGGGGTCTGTTGATCGTGGAAAAGAATGGGTAGGGAGAGCGGTCCATGGGGTCAAGAGTGGGAGTGGTACCTGCATGGAGCCAGATCTGTGCCAGTGTCATCCAGGGATGCAGTGGGCCTTGCTTGGGAGCACTACTCTGCAGAGATGAGGCCACTTCTGACAGTGCTTGCTCCACTCTTGAGGCTGCTACTGATGTGGCATGGACGGAGCCTGTGGGAGGGTCAAGACTGTGTTAGGGGCTAAAGCGGGGACTTCGAACCTCATACCTGACCAATGACACCCCTCCCAAACAAAGACATGGGCACAAACATACACATACCCCTTTCCCAAGAAGTGAGTTATTATTCTTAAAGAAATGGGCGACCAACCATGATGGGCCAGAACTTTAGTCTCACCTCTGCCTTTAGTCAACACAAAGGGCAAATGCTATGCTAAGCACTCTCCAGGAGCTCAGTCTGGCATGATGTGAGTGCTGGGGCTGGAAGGGAGCACAGCTTGACACAGCAGGAACTCAAGGTTAACAAACAGCATCAGGGATGATTACAGAGGGATGTTACAAAGCACCCTGTGTTCGGGCCCAAAGGAGTAACTGCATGGGGGAACAGCAGGGGATGGCCATGCTTCCTACTAATTACTACATCCTTCCCTTCAAGAGATGGGCAACACCATGGATAGAGACTCAAGTTCTATGACTTGACTTAACCCCAGAGAAAAAGTACATGCCTTCTTTGTATACAGCAGTTGCCTGTTCTTCAAGCTAACACTGGAGTAGAGGATGATGCTTAGGCTTTGAACATAGCCCTGTCTGTTTCTAAGATCTGCTGTTGAAGGGCCACTGGGCACATGGACCAGGCAAAAGGTGTAGGTATAGTGCATGAATCAAAACTGCAATGGGAGTCTAATGACTGGAGCCCACATCTTTGCACCTCACTTCTTCCCAATTTGTTCTTAGAGGTACAATTCAGAATTGAGAGGGAGACTCTCTGTTATTTCAATTTAGAACTATTCACAGACACATTTACCTGAAACTTTTTTTTTTTGGTTTTTCTTTTTCTTTTTTCTCTCTTTCTTCTCTTTCCTTACTTCCCTCCCTCCCTCCCTCCCTCCCTTCCTTCCTTCCTTCCTTCCTGGTTTTTTGAGATGGGTTTTTCTGTGTAGCCATAGCCATCCTGAAACTCTCTCTGTAGGCCAGCCTGGCCTTGAACTCATAGAGATCAGCCTGCCTTTGCCTCCTGAGTGCTGGGATGAAAGGGACGCACCTCCACACTTGGCTCACAAACAACATTCTTATCTTATCATTTATCAGGAAGTTCAGCCTGGAGACAAACATTGCAAAGTTGTTAGTGGTAACAACTATCAACTTATGAAATTTACAACAGTGCCAACATAGAAAGATAAATGTTCACTATGCAAATAAACTATATGCTGGGTAATACAAAACTGTAAACATAAGAAGTATCTCAGTTGATCTTTGGGATGTATTATTATCATTATTATTATTAATGGATTAATTATTAACAATACGTATGGTAAGCTGGGCATGGTATTTATGCTTCTAATCCCAGCATTCAGGAAGCTGGGACAAGACTGAGTTTACATCTAGCCTGGGCTACATAGTAAGACTGTCTCAAAAACAAACAAACAAACAAAAAAAAAAACCCAAAACCAAAACAAAGAGTGGGTGTTAGAATAACAACTGGCCACTCATCTTGTGCAAATGTTTCAACAAGGTTGACCGATGGAGTCTAAGTGCGCTCAGGACTTTGATGAGGCTTGATGGATGGGATCCAGAATCTATAGAAGGTAAGTCATTCTATCTCCCATAGATGAACCATAGGCAGACAGGCCTTAGAGGACCCTAGTGAAGACAGCAGCCCCAGGAGGGGCCTTGGGGATTTCCAGGGAAAGTTGCTGCCCAAGAATAAGGGAGCCAACGGCACAGCCACACTGTGGGGGAACCTGGAGCCTGGCTGGGAGTCTACCCTGCTGTAGACAAAGCATGTCTGGAGTTATTATTTTCTTTTTTAAATAGCAAAATTATTCAGCTGTCACAAATATTTTTTCTTGCATTTTTCTGTAACCTTTTGTACTAGTGTGTGTGTGAGTGTGAGTGTGTGTGTGTGTGTGTATGTGTGTGCGCGCGCGCAGGTGCAGAGCCAGGGAACAACCTTGGCTGTTACTCTTAGAGCTGTCCACCTTGTTTTTTGAGACAGTGTCTCTGAAGAGGTTTTCGGACTTTGTGGTCTCAGGTCCCTTTTGAATTAGAAAATCATGAAGACTCCAAGGAGATATATTGGGCCTTGTCTAATGCTATGGCCACATTAGGAACTAAAATATGCTTAATATATTCCTTTCTGATTATTTAAAAACAACAGTGCACTACAGCTATAGCAGAACCACACAAACTTTGTCCCACCATCTACAGATCCCTTGTTAAAGGAGGATCTTGCTTTTGGGATTAGATGTTTTATCTTTTGCTCAACAAAGAAATGACAAGATCCTTACTGACCTCCTGACCAAATTATTTTCTTTGCAATGTATGTATGACAGAATTAATTCATGTTTAGTATAATAATAAGTTTCACTCTTACTAAGGTCTGGATACTATTCTCTTTACGTGACAGAACTGAGACTTGAGGGGTTACAAAACAGCCAGTTGGCGATAAAACCAGGATGCAGACACTGTCTGGTTCTAACCCCAACCTCTACATCCAACCATAAAGGCCACCTCCTGCAGGAAGGCTGCAGCGAGCCTTCTGCTGTCCCTTTAGAACATGAGGCCTTGGGTCCT
This sequence comes from Micromys minutus, assembly GCF_963924665.1. Lineage (NCBI taxonomy): Eukaryota > Metazoa > Chordata > Mammalia > Rodentia > Muridae > Micromys > Micromys minutus. The sequence goes on from NC_137969.1 coordinate 243,434,823, forward strand.
TCCACTGGAGTGTCCTTATCACCATGCAGTCTACAGGCTTCAGGGCAGAAGCACCCACCTTCCTGATCTGACTGTGTGTCTTCTGGATAGGCTTTTCAAAGTCATTTCAGCAATGCCAAGCCCATTCAAGGCATTGGGTAGGTGTTTGTAGAATAAATAAAAGAGCAGTTGTGAACAGACATCTTTTTATGACGTTCAGAGTGGTACGGCCATAGACTATGACATTCAAAAGATACAGTCGGTGTGCTCTGTTTTAGTAATGGGAGAAGGCTCTGACCTTCATCACTTCCAAGGGCCTTTTCAGTGTTATCTGTCACACTGCTGGAAATCTCAGGAACAGAATTAAACGCTGATGTCATTTAGCGACTCTCTCTAATACAACTAAGCCATTCAATAGAGAGGATGAGGAGGGTAGTCAGGAGTCCTTTCCTGTTCTCAGTCAATTCCTTGTTACATTATCACAAGGGCAGAAAGCCTTGCTGTGAGGAGCCTGGGAGAGATATTAGAGGGATCAGAGGGTTTTAATAGCAGGTAATAGTGGCCAAAGTACATGACAGTTTGCGTCCACTGTTCTTTGCAATTACATGGCAAGCGAGTCTTCCTCTGGGTTAGAATTTGGAGGCATTGCTAAGGGCACAACAGAAATGCAGCTACTTCACTATAGAGAAGTGCCAAGGTCAGCAAGAATTTAGACTGCTGGTGACTTATGTGGGCACAGTTGAAAATGCTGCTTCTCCATCTGTCTTTAAGGGACTTCTTTTTCTATTTTTCTCACCAAAGCAAAAGCACATTGTGCATGACCTAGGGGAAAAGTGGAGACAGAGTCTTGGAAAAGAAATCCAAAGGAAGACTAAAGGACACATTTCCAATTTGAAACCCAAGACTCTGGAGAGATGTTTCCAAATGATCAAGTTCAACAGACAGCCAGGCAGCATGTTGCTCTGCATCTCTTATTCATCACACTAACCTGAGAAGCCACATCAGTGCAGTAACCCAGGGAGCACAGTGCCCTGTGCTGCAGCTGCCATGCCCTGCCAAGGAGATAAAGCATCCCTTTCCCCTATGACACGGCTGGGAAAAGCCACTGCAGGATCAGCTCCATAGAGCTGATGGAGGCAGGTGAGACTGTGCCCTAAAAGCTGGCCTGAGGTTTGTGAGCTAAGTGCCCAAATGGTCCAAAGGGATGAGATGCCCTGAGACTGGGCTACCTGAAATCCTTGGCTCTCAGATTTTGTGACCCTCCTGCTCTGAAGAGAAAAGGCTGTCTGGGACACCTGATAAAGATAAAAGGTGAAGTGATGTTTTAGGGACTGTTCTGATTCCTAATCCACACTTTCTTCTAGGTTCTGCTGGGCTGCTTTGGGGTGGAGACTACCAGGAACAAGGTGGGAGACCTTTCTCCATAGGTGGAGAACAAAGGCCTCAGATCTCAGGCACTCAGATAAGGCTCTGAACCTCTCCTGGGGTTTCCTATCACACGTAGAGCTGCTCAGAAACCCTGACATAAGTAGGCCATTAGCAACGGTCGGCTCCAATTGCTTTTCAGCCTTGGCCAAGCTTGTTTGTATGGAAAGAGATGCCTGTGGTTGATTTCATACAGATTTCAGCATGACAACTATATATGAGCTCTATTTAGCCACCAGAGTTCACCATTCAAAGGCACCCTAGAGGCAACAATTTTGTTAAGTGAAATTAGGAGGCTTAGTTAGGTGTGGTCACCCTGCACTTTCACAAAGAAGGACCCTTAATGAAGGGCACACATTCTATTCTGACTCCCCTTTTAACTGTCTGGTGGGATTGGACAAGCTATGGTTGGAAGACCCCTGCAGTTCCTTCACTTCTCATGTCTTCTCAGCATGGAGTAGATGAAATCTTGTCTACCTGTGATCTGGTGCTTATCCCAGAGCTAGGAGCAATGGACAGCTGTCATGCTATGTGTAAGAAACATCCTTAACCAAAAAGGAGACAGCAGCAGACACACAGGACACATACTTGGCAGGAGCCCTGCCCCGGAGGATTGACTAGATTGCTTTATGTGATGAGCATGGGAGAATGATGGAACATGTGGCTGCCACACCCCACACCACGCCCATTCTCTCTGCCTCCTGCTGCTGCAGCCCATACCTGCCCTCCTCACATCTTTTCTGAGAAGGAACCAAGGTGCTCTGGCATCAGGCATGTAGCAATCATTTGTTAATGGAGCTTAGAGCTCATTTCCCTGTCCCCTAACAATTCAGTGTTATCTGACATCAGACTTTATTCAGTGTCCACCACCTAGAAGTTGTACCCCCCCCCCAAACAATTAGAACAAGGAGAGAAAGCAGCAATTTTCCTCCCTGAAGATCCCGAGTTCTTAGCAGCAATCTGAATGACTAAGGACCTGCCAGCCAGCTTGCTTAAAGCATTCTCAAGTTGATAGGAAAAGTCTGTCTCTTAAGCAAGGCTTGGAAATGCCATCTGTCCAACACTGCAGCCTGCTGGCAGCTGTGACCTTCTTGTTTCCATACCTGCTTCCTCCGTCCCAGCATGCCCTGATGAGATCACCAACAGCTCAGTGTTTGGAGGAAGAAGAGAACAGAGAGGACACTCCTATGTCAGCCACCAAATCAGATCTATTATCTGAACATTTTGCTTCTGTCCCCTTGGTCCCCAAGGGGTTAGACTTGATCTGTCTGCCCTACAAGGCCCTCGTGCTTGTTGAGGCAATGGTTCCCACTGCATTATCATACATCTTTATCTGAGAGCATCACTGTCTCTCGCCCCTCTGTGCATGCCCATCGCTCTGACAGCACAGCAGGGCCACAGCAGCCTAGCAGACCACTGCTACCTCCCACTGAATTCTCTAATAAACGCTGGCCACCACTCTCAGCAGAACGTCCATTCTACCCGAGTGCAGAACAGACTAAGAAGTCCATGCCCACAGCTCCAAGACGGATCCGTTTCCCAGACACCTTAACAGAGTTCCAATCAGTTTAACACAGACAAAATGACTTCTCCAGAGGAGAAGCTCTTTACAGGAGTCCACGAAGCAAGGAGAGACAGGGTTATGTCATCTCCAGGGGGCATGCGAGGCTGAAGCAGTACTGCCAAGGCTGGTGGGCCGAGTGGTCACACACAAGCTGACAGGAAGCCATTCACAAGCGTGCAGGGAGAAGCCAGCTGTCAGGGTGTTCCACACTGGTGGTTCTGGGTTGGAGACAGTACCTTCTGGAGGACTACAGCGGGCAGATGCTTCCTCGGTGGCTCACCCACCCCAGTGCATGGTCACTCAGGAGCTGCTAAGTGCCCTCTGCCTGGGAAGGCTATTCTATGGGTGGTTACCTATAATTGAGGTACCGTTGGGGAACATCTGCTTGCTGCTACCCTGTGTGGACACCCACATCTATACTGACTTGCCAACTTCTTACAGTTCCATTCAGCCTTGTTTAAAGACCGGCACCTCAGAACTAATTAAGGAATATTATATTAAATTAATATTGACTAAATGTAAATAGCAAAGAAAGGTTATATTTGAAAAATATTGTATCTATCAGGACTTTTTAAAATCAGGACTCAAAAGTAGGGGGATATAAATAAAATAATAAAAATTGAAAAATAGTATTGATTATCACTAATGTTATTAGCAAGGACAGAGGGTAACATTTGCAATGTGACCATTTACTTTAAGGTTGTGATGCTCATTCATGTGTGAGGATGTAAAGCCATCACGCTTCCGAAGTGGAACCACACTTCTAGGTGACGCTCTTCTCCCTTTGATCTAGACTACACTGTCTCATCACTGTCTGTCCTACTCTCAGGGGGTTTATTCCTAAGCAGGGCGGCAGCCTTCACCTCCACTGGAAGGTGGGAGCTGAGAGCCCCAGTCATCCTTGTTGGTTTTATTACACATTTGGAGAGAGGAGAGACATTTCCTCCATCTTTTTCTCCCCTGTCAGAATTGCTAGAGTGGCTTTGGGTCTCAGGAGAGGCAGTGTGGAGGAACACTGTACTCTGGACCCACTCAGAAGAGACAGAAAGTCTTCAGACTTTCTATCTGGAGGGACCCTTCCTTAGAGTCTCCACTTCTAGGGCTACATCTCAAGATGGGACATGGCTGGGCCTTAAACTCAGCTCAAATCCCTGTCAAACTACACAAACGCCTGCAGCTGCATTTTGACAGATGAGGAATCACCTTCTACAGAACTAGCCCTCCTTAGAGACTTGGACAAGTTTTATGAAAAATATTTAAATCTTTAGTATAAATATTGCAAGCTTCAAATGAAGCAATAGATAGTTAAAGGCTTCAATATAATCTAGGTTTTGAATTTTTTAAAAATATTTTCTCAGAGGAACTTGGTATTTTTTTTGGTGGGGGGGGGGTGTGATGAGCTTTAACATAATCAAAATGTACCTCTTTCCTATTATGGCTTACTATTTATTTGTGTGTGTGTGTACGCACGCACACGTGTGCGCACGCACGGGCGGTGTGAATCACATGCTACATTTCTGTTGAGGCCACAGGAGGGCATCTGAGTGTCTGGAGCTGCTGTTTCAGGCACTGATGTGGTGCCGAGTCCTCTGGCAGAGCAGGAGGCACTGAGAAGTGCTGGAGTCTCCACAGCCACTGCAGGGCTGGGAGTGCACCTGAAGGGGCTGCTTCCCTGTCCCCTTCCTCTGTAGTCCTCAGAGCAGCACTGCCTCAGCTGTTTGTCCTGGAGGCTCAGGCAGTGTGCCCCGTGGGGTGGCGGAGGGGACAAGCGGGTGGCAGGAGAGGGTCGCACCATCCCAACATTCCCAACACTGGTGCACACTGGACAGTGGAGGAGGTGTGACTCCAGAGACCCTCAGAGGGTTAATAGATCAGAAGACTACTTACTAACTGAAAAGAGGGAGGGGAAACCGTGAAAGTGTGCTTCTGCAGAGTTGCCTTGGGACAACAGATCAAACCAAAAATTAAAACCAAGAAACAAAACAGTTGAAAATTCAAAATTAAAGCTAAAAATACAAAGAAGATTCTAGTAACCTTCCAACTGTAAGCCTGGCTGGCTAGAATCAGATTTTATTTTTCCACTGACAATGACTTTTGTTTTAAGTAAAGAAAGCCAATCAGCACCCCCCCCCCCCCCCACTGACATGTTCTCCTAGCACATGGAAACTGACCAGTTAATGCCATGTGGAATTTCCAAAGCAGGAAATTCCAAAAGGAAGACACAAACAATGAAACCAGCAGGTTTTGGATCTCCTCATATATAACTTAATCCTAGGTCCATCAGAGTACAGGGCTGGGCCAGCTTTCACCGTTAGGCAAGAGGGCTGAAATTCTTTACATTTAGATCAAGAAACTCTATGACCAGCGGTTTTCTTTCCAGATTAACAAGTGTGTCTATAAAGAAGAAAGATTCTTGTGAACAGCTGGTCCCCAGCCAGGCACTCCCTGAGGATGGGACAATGGCTCACGGCTTCTCTGAGTTTAACCACAGAACACTGGTAGAAGCAGCCACATTTAGCAGGGGCCCAGTGGGTCCTCTGCTCCAAAGATTTACTAATTAGATTACTCGGAAGGCCCTGCTGTACCAGCCAGAAGGATGATGGAACCTGGCAGGGTGCTGAAGTTGGTGGGTTTGCTGTGCAAACAGTAAGTGATGGAGCAGTAACATCACTCTAGAACCACAGGGTCTCACCGAAGAGAATAAACTCAACAAAAGCCAATGTAAGAGAGAAAACTTATTTTTTTCCCTTGAAAAAACTGAAATTGGCAATTGCCCCTAGGCACTGTATTAAGAGAAAATGCTGGTCTGAGGTGGATAAAAAGATAACATGAACAGTTTATAAATATCACCTTTATCTTCCATTTCATAGAACTGGGGCTGCTATAAAAGCCAAGCTTGGGATATGCCACATACAGATGAGTGAGCTCAAGAGTCATTGGTGTGAATGTGCCTTTGGTTGACCTTTGTTCCTGGCCTGTATGAAGGCTTACATAACAGTGCCAGCCACCCTAAAGAGCACGCCCCACAGTGATTCCTCCTGGCAGCAGCCTGTTATGGGCTTTTGTTCAGCATGTAACAGCATTTGGAACAAAGATGAGCCCTTATAAATCACAGATGCAGATGAAATCTGCGGGCACTGCTGGCAGGAGAGCACATTAAATAATCCAGTGACGGAAAGCAAGCACGGCTCTCGGTGAGCACCATATTTAGGTCCCTTTTAAGGACTTCACCAACCAGTGTGTTTCATTTTAATATGGGAATTAAAAAAACAAAACAAACCAAAAACCAAAACAACTGATTGAGTCCTGGTACTTCCTGAAATAGACTTCCAAAATTTCTGTATTATTTAAAATCAAGATTAGGCAAAGGTGCTGAATAGAAACCCTGCCTTTGCAAGTAAAAACTAGTTTCCAATACATTTCTCAATGTGCTCTGTAACCTGCTGGTACTGGCTTCAAAGCAGAAGGTTCTGGGAGCACAGCTCTAAGAACCTTCCGCTCAGTGTTGACAGGCAAGTCAATGTCATCTTTAGAATATGGCTTTCACTGTTCTATGAGGTTCAAATTAATTAACTTCCAAATCAAAATAGACATTTTTAGGGTTGTTTGCAAAATATTATAGCTTGCTTGTTCTTTTGTGTGTGCGCCTAAGCATGTGTGAGAGGGTACACATGTAAGTCCATATGCATGTGTTTGTGAGGTGCAGAGATAAGCTTAGGTGAGCTGTCTATTTTGGTTTCAGACAGGGTCTCAGTAAGTAGCTCTGGCTGACCCAGAACTTGCTACGTAGATGAGGCTAGCTTCAAACTAAACAGAAATTTGCTTGCCTCTGCCTCCCAAGGATAAAAGGTATATGCTGACACACCCTGCCTGCCTACCTTACTTTTAAAGACAGTCTTTGATTGGTTTGGAACTCACCAAATAGGTAGGCTGGTAGGCTAGTGAGCCTCAGCAGTCTGCTGTGTTGGTCCCTCCAGCACTGGGGCATAGTTGCAGTGCTGTTCCCTGCTTTTAAGTGGGTGCTGGGAACCAAACTCAGGTCTGCTCGCTTGTGTCTCCAGCACTTTGTCAACAGAGCCATCTTCTCAGCCCTTACCTTTGCTGTAGGAGCCCTGTTTTCATGCCTCTATGCCTGCTCCAGGAAAGTGTGGAAGACCCCAGGAACCAGAAGCCACTCTGGAAAAGCTTCATTTGCTTTGCTCTGGATCCCCACTCCTTTACTCTTCAGGGGAGGTTAGAATGTGGTCCCTGTCTGCATCTTAGCTTTCCTGCTGCTCCCAACAGTTTTGGATTTTCAAATAAGCAAGATCTTCCCTGACACATTGGTGGGATTCCTAGCCAGCTTATCAGATGGAAGATTATCAGAACACAATACAACAGGCAAATGAAGGGGAGGGGAGGTCTAAGAAGGAAGGAAAAAACCATGTTTACAGAGTGGAGGTTCCCGGTGGGGACCTGGGTCACTGAATGAATGAGCAGCAGGGGGCCACACAAAGATGTCAGGTTTGGGATGAGAATGAAGAGGAGAAGACACAAACAGGTGGAGAGGAGATTCGGTTCTTGAGAGAGAAGAGGAGGAGGAGGAGTCTGACACTAAAAAGTGAAAGAGAAAAAAAAGAATGAAAGCAAAAAAAAACCTTTAGAAACATAAAGAAAAAAACAAAGTAGCTTTTAATATACTCACATAAGCTGCAAAAAAAAAAATGAGGTCATGTAATACAGTCAGTCTTCCACGTGAATAGGATACAAGTGCTTTTCAAAGAAAACAAATCTGTTCTCCACTGGTTATTTAATTGCTCTGAACATCATGGAGTAAAAATAACTCTGGTTTACCTGGGCACAGATTCAGCAGTATGAGCCCCTGAAAATAACCCATCTCTAACCTGCAGTCTGCAGGGCCTTCTGCAGGACACACTTCCTTTCTTATTCCCACAGATTTGTTTTTTTCTAAGAAGCACTTACATAAAATTCACTTGAAAACTCCAGTTTCCCAAGGTGCAGTGGGCCAAGTACAATGACATTTCCCATGGTCCCAGTACTGTGACAATGGAATGCTAAGCTACTTGGGTGGTCTCCTGTCCTGTGCACTGGCTGGTCCTCTGGAAAGAAAGTCTGGCCTGCAGTCCTCAGGCCTGACAGCCGCAGGATATGGGGTGATGCAAAGACCACACAGCTGCAATCAGAAACCTTCCCAAACAGAGCATCAGGCTCACGGGTGAAGAGCTATTTTGCTTTGGATAGGTGTCTGGTGATATCCACCAATGATTAAAGATACATCCCCTTGCCCCATATCCTGTTTTGAAGGCAAAAGAAAGAAAAATAATCCCCACCTTTATTTCAAGAACTATGGACTTATTCCAAAGAAAAGACAATGGCTTATAGATTTGAAACTGTCACTCATTGATCCCTGCTTTTCACTGGTTGGAACCTACTAGGGGAAGAAGTGAAGCCAGGGGACAAGAGAAGAAATGTCATGTTCTGTAATGGGGCCTTTGTAGTACCTGTCTGCTTAATAAAACTTAATCAGGGTTGATGCTTTATACTATTAAATGTTCTTATCATATATATACTTACATATATATACACAAATATATAACTTAGTGATGAAGAATTCATTATATTAAAATCTCTATTCTGATACATTCTAGAGAAATTCTACAGAAAAACCAAACATACACCAAGATGATCTACGGTTTCTCAAAAGAGTCTGTCTGCAGTGGGGGCTTTTGGCCCTGAGCCCCAGAGTGGCAGGATCAAGGCAACGGCAAGTTGCTATTGCTTTAGCTGTGGCCTCTTTCTGCTGCCAGCACTGTGTGACTTTGCTTGTGTCAGATGCCCTGGGGTTTAGGAAAAGAAGCATCAGGCATGGCTATCCGTAAAAGCATACTGTGGCCGTCAGCTTGGCTCTCCCTGACAGGACCTGACCCCCCTGCTAGACCATGGCTGGATGTCCTTCCTTTTCTCTTCTGCTCAGTAGCCCAGTCTTTGCTAAAGGAGCAAGGCTGCAGTGCATGTGCAGAATTAGCTAGCCGCTGCCAGCAAAACCAAAAGCTTCGGCAAAGGCAGAACAATGCCGGAGACAGCCGGCTGCGCAAGAACCCCAGTGGAAAGCTCGGGGTCCTGGAGCACTGCAGAGCTCTGAGACAGAATGAGGGCACTGTCGAGGGATGTGTGGGAAGCGGTGATCAGGGCTGTGGAGCACACAGCAGTGCCTGTTCCTGGAATGGGAGGGGTGAGCTCATTCCACAGGGTACACAGAAAGCTGCTCAAGACACTGCTTTCAGGAAGAGGGGGATGCTGGTGCGGGCGAGCATGGAACCAACGCTTCTCCACCGCACATCACTAGTTAGCTTTGTGATTGAATTGGATGTTGCATTTTTCTCTTGAAATGAAATCAAAATGAGAGGAACAGATCAAATCCATGGGCAGCTGAGGTAGATGTACTATCCACTATCCACAAAGGTGTGAGTCTAAGGTAACTGTGCCCCAGATACCTCACAAGGAACCGAACCAAAAAAAAAAGGCTTTTATTAATCAGTATGGAGGCATCATTTCCACTAGGTTAAACCATCCTATGTCTTCTGACTTGTACTGTCATTCAGAGTTTCATGCTCAATGATAAGACTTCCCCTGAGTAGGCCTCCTAGCTCCCTGACTCCTGGTCTTTCTGTTAAAGGATGCTGTGTCAATAGCCCTGATTCACAGCAGGTCAGAAAAAAGGGGTCTTGGAGGGTTCGTTTACACAGTGAAACTGACTGTCTGGCCTATGTCTGGGATGGGGTGGTCTCCGCTGCTGTTGGTAGGGGCGTAAGAACCAGAAGACTAAACTGCAGAAACTTGGATTTCCTTGGAATAAGGGATCTTTCCAAGGGATCAACCTTGTGAAAGGCATGAAGGATGGGGGAGAAACAGTGGCTGGTTATTCTAGCCAGAGTCATGCAGATCATCTGGACAACACGGCTCCTGAGAAGACTTATCCTGCAGAGGGCATCCCTGAAAGCCACAGGGAAGATGTCCCCATGGACAATGCTGGGCAGCAAGAAAAAAGGCTTATCCTGTAGCTCTGTTTTGACAAACAGCATCCATTCAAGTCTTGGGACCTCAAGAAAAAAATAAGATCTAAGCCAGCTGAGATGACAGAGGTTGAGATTTAGTATGGCTGTTCTTGTGGGATACTGAGGAAGAGGCCAGAGGGGCTGACAGCGCTCAGTGGCCACAGCAGCTTTGGAATCAGCTTGAATTTCAGTAGTGGCAATAGTCCTCACCCGACTCCATTCTGTCTAGAGCCCCAAAAGTCTGACCTTTCCTTTCTACAAGGGCCTTAAAAGCCTGCTGGGATTACTTTACCTACAAAGCAGGGCTATTATGCCTTGGCATCTGTGTCCACCACAAATGCTGATTAACCTGGGGTGAGCTACTCCCAGAGTTGCCTGTGGTTACACCAGTCTTCCTGTGAACAGTACCTGCTGGTCTGGTTAAACTCTATCAAACCATAACTTGTGTCCTTTCTTGTAATCAGCAATCACGATCAGGAGGGCCCAGGGCCTTTGGAAGGAATATCTTAGGCTGATTTTGAATCTGGTGAAAGGGAGTCTTGGCAGGAACGAGTCAGAAGCTAAGGACATGGGCTCTGGGAGCACCACGAGCCTGGAGCCCACTCCTACCAGCCATCTAGGGTAGATTTTCCAGGATGGGTCTAGGTTTGGGGATGTGTCACAAGGATAGGAAAGTGACCCTGAGGATCCTCTAAAGTCAGCTCTTAAAGGATGAAGTGAGCCACTTAAAGACTAAGGCTTCCAGTGTCTCTTGCTGGGTGTTGGGGGAAAATGGTAGAGCTGGTTCTAATGGCGTCCTAGAACTACCTCTAAAGCTCAAAGCTGAGTGAATTTCATTATGTTTTGTGGGTCTGTGGGGTCCCCAGATTGTCAGTGATGACCCAGCATTACTGCTGGAACTGTCTGTTTGCAGCTATGACAATTAGGGAGGTGTGCTTCCTTCCCCGCATCCGGGGATACATGAACATGGGCACACTACCCCCAGAGGTCTTCAACCAGCCAAGCAGAAACATTTGCTCAGAGGCAGTAAAGCGCTGTGGGCTGACACACAAGGACAGTAGAACTAGCAGCTCAGAAGCCCCTGTCACCTGATAGGTCCTCCTACTGGAAGCATGTATGTTTATGTTTTATATATGCAACTGATTAGAACTCAGAATGGCCGATTTCAACAAGGGCAGAAGCCTACGGGAAACAGAGCAGAGAGGAAACTTGTCACACACAGAAGCCACTAAACTGTAGTTTCAAAGTTTAAGTTCCCAGAACAAGGGGAAATAGATCTAAGAGTCTATCTGGGCTCATGGTATTACTTTCCTCACTGTGAACCAACACTGGAAAACGAGACCGAAGGTGTGGACTGCAGTTAAGTGTTCAGTTATTTGTCTGAGGCCTCTCCCCACACTCTACCCCAACCCTTCTCACCCTCCACCCTACTCTTGGGTGTCTGTCAATCTCAAAATACCAGCCCAGCACCTGGTCCCACCTTCTGCTCCCCCACCCCCGTCCCCCGGCCCTTGATTCTCACCTGTCTCAGGATCGCTGAAGTCTGGCAAAGTGATTGTATTAAGCTGTCGTCTGTCAGCGATGGTTCTGTCTAAGAGGCTGCTCCCACGTCCAGAGTCACTGCAAAACACACGGTAAATGTCAGTCACTTTAAAGACCAAGGTCAGGCTGGCACAGTGTGGAAGCACAGGGTACCTATATATGTTTGGATGGTCCTCATCTGTCCACAACTGAAGGCGTCCTGTACCCAGGGCTTCAGTGATGTGTACCACAAACACAGCTTCAGCGATGCCCACAGATCCTTGCTGCTTTACTCTTAGGTCTTTAGCAGAGATAAGAGCAGGCTGGGCTAGGGAGACAGCTGAGCCGGTACAGCACTTGCTGCCTGTACCCCGCTAGTGACTTTGATCCCCACAACCAGTGGTGGAAGGAGAGAAGCAGCTCTTGAAAATTGCCTCTGACATGCACAAATGTGCTGGGGTGTGTCCACACCTGCACACATACTTGTAATCTTGTACACACAGGAAGGAAGAGAAGGAGGGAGGAGAGGGGAAGTGAACTCTTCTTTGTTAGTTTCTGTGTCCTCTCAACAAGGAGAGAATAGCTGGCTTTCCATGCCTTGAAGCTTTGGAAGGAATATATCCAGCTCCTAAATGCACACTACCCTCCAAGATGTCTTTGCCAACCACAGCAGGGCTATGAACTCTTTGGCATGAGGAGAATGTTTCCAGGACTGCACAGTGCAAAGGCTTCATCCAGACCAAGTACACCAGAATGTCCAGGACACCCACTTCTCAAAACTTCCGCAGCTCTCAGGGCAGCTGCTGGACTTGAGGTTTCCAGAGTGGTGAAGGCCCTCACATGGATAATATTCCCACTTACTGCACGAGGAAAGGACGGTGTGGGGCACTTCAGTTAATAGTCACCTAGGGCTGTGGCTCTCTGGCTTTCACCGGCTTCAATGGTTGGCCTAGAGGGACCGTGGGGAAAACAGCAGGTTTTGGTGCCTGCCTTCAGACAGCTGCTCCACCAGCTTCCTGAATCACCATCTTTCTGGCTACCCTTTCCCCAAATTGGCCTACAAACAGGCATTGCTAACTGTCCTATGGAAACCACCGCAGGCTGAACAGGGGTGAAGCAGTTAAACAGGCATTGCTAACTGTCCTATGGAAACCACCGCAGGCTGAACAGGGGTGAAGCAGTTAAAGGACCTTAGACAATGTAGATCCAAATCCATGAAGTAGGTGGAAATTATTATTATTCCTATCATGATAATTTCTGGGATTCTAGGATTTTTTTTGGGAAGACATTTGAAACTACAATTTCAAGGAACACAGTTTCCTTCCTGTGTGCAGCTGCTGCTGTTTGGAAGTGGCAAACAAGATTTGTTATGAACCTTAACCCAGTTTACAGGCTACAATTTCCATGTCCAGAGATGTAGTTAGAGAAATGCAGGAAGCCGAGGAAACTCCGCTCACTGCAGGCTGTCAGCCTGCATTTACCATATCATTCACACAGACTTGCTGGAAGCTGCACTGTTAATTATTTCCACACTGGGACACACAAAGAAATCTCTCTTAGTAAAGACAATACAGAATCCCGAGCAAATAATCATATAACATGCACGGGATGTTTCTAACACTGGTCTGTTTGTGTGTTTTTAATGTGACTAATCACAAAGGGTTAGTGATCTGAGCTCTGCAATGGCTCCTCATCCTGGAAGCTTCCAGAAGGCTTCGCCTCAATAGATAATGATCCGGAACACGTGAGGTATTGACAGTACAAAGGGAAGACCTGCCGCGGCGCCCACTGGACCACACCGCAGTGGAGGGCGGCCATGATGTTGCAGGATTCCACTCACCAAGTTTCAGAGCATGAACTTGGCTGCCATGTGCGATGTTTGAAAGGACCCAGAGGCTGGGGTCCTGGATGGGGATCTGGGCTCTTACTCTATGTCTGTCACTAATGAGTCATCACTTTGAGAAAGCATTGTACCTGGTGACTTTCCTGGCCAGATGACAGAAGGAAAGATTATCCTCCCACACAGAACTGGGTAACAATTGGAAGACTGTACAGATGGAGCATTCTGGCAAGTTAAGACTTCCAGGTACACACCAAGGGTCAGAAACACAGTTCCCTTTAAACACTTGACTTAGTCACTATGCCTGGTGAATTCCCAGAGACAGTTTACCTCTGGCCTTCCGGTGCGACTATGAGAGATGTGGGAATCTTAGGGCTTCCCACTTCAAACATCAGAAGTCAACTGCAACCATAATCATTAATAATGACCCATCTCCTTTTAGTGGCAGAGCCTCTACATCTGGGTCCATCTTGCAGGTTGTCTTCCATCGCCTCTTTAAAAATGGCATACAAGCAACAATGCATCATTCAAAATCGGGATACCTTTTCTTCCATATTGGATGTTTTCTTTCTACATCCATTCTTCTAACTGACTTAGATCTCACTTTCCTTCCTCCCTTTGGACTCTGCCTACTTGGGCACCTCTCATGAACTATTTACCACTGTACCTCGTCTCTCCTCAGCCTGGTCCTCAGGCTGTCAGGAAATCTCCCAAGAGAGGTGGCAGGAAGGATAGGGAACTAGTGGTGGTCAGTGTGTATAAGCTGGAAATGTCAACACACATATGTAGGAATGACTCTAGGGAATTACTGTCCCCTAATACAACTGAGAACTTGGAGTAAATATAGTAAACACTGGTTAAAATGGGAAGCGTAGTTTCGCTTAGAGACTTTCTGACTTTCACAGCTGCAAAGGCTAAACACAAGAAACAAGGTAGTGGTGGTGATGGACCAGGAGTCAAAACGCTGGCGTTCCAATCACAGCCTTGCCTCTCCAGCTCCTAGGATCCTTTGTGCCACGCGATATATATTTCATCTAAGAGAGGGGCTGCAGACGTAAACCCTAACAGAGGTGTGGGTCTGGATCTGGCCCAGCATTTCCCCACCATGTTCCCTTCCTCCCTTTCAGAATGCTAATGTATATATTCTGTGCCACTGTAGGCAGGAAGCTGTTATCGGTTTTTTTTATTTGGATTTCATAGAGGGTAACAGTTAAGCTATTGACTCCAAGATAAGACTTTGAACTTTTAAACGGTATTGAAACTATGGGACTTTTGAAGTTGGACTTCATGCCCCCCCCCCCTTTTTTTTTTTTGGCATTGTGATAAGGTTAAAAGCCTGTCAGGGTCTGGGAGTGGAATACGGTAGTTTAAATTAGATTGGCTCTCAAAGGCTCACAGATGTAAATGCTTGGGCATTATAGAATGGCATTACTTGAGAGGGATTAAGAGGTGTGGTCTTGTTGGGGTAGGCATGACCTTAGGGGTTTCAAGAACCCAACTCAGGTGCTGAGGTCTCTCTCCTCCTGCTGCCTGTAGATCTGGATGTAGAATTCTCAGTTACTTCTCCAGCACCATGTCTGCCCGCCTGCTGCCATGCTTCCTGCCATGGTGACTCTAAAACTCCAAGCCAGCCCCAATTAAATGCTTTCTTTTATAAGAATTGCTGTGGTCATGGTGGCTCTTAGCATCAATAGAACACTGACTAAGGCAGGACCCCTACCCTGTCTAGCCTCTGAAGTCTGGGTCCTAATCACACCAGCTCTCATTGTGTCCGAGCCTCACATTTTGCAGCAGTGAGAAAAGTGTGATCCAACCCGGCACTTGACCATTCATTCAGCCCTTCTGAAGGCAGAAGAGAACATGCTCTGTGAGGTAAAAAAAGCCCTACCAAGATGCTGCTGATTACCAGGAGGCCTAAAGTAAAGAAAACAGGCAACGGCATGTGTCAGCTTTGAGTGCTGTTTGTTAGTAAGTGATTGACAGTGGGGTTAGGAAGAAAACAAGTTTCTTCCAGTCATGAGGATGTCAGATTAAGACTAATGACAGAGAAGGTTCAGGTGGCAGTGATCAGAGGTGGGAAAGAAGTGGCTGATAATTTAAAAAGAAGAAAAGAAACTGGCTGTCATCAACAGAAGCAGGAAGCTCTCACAGAGAGAGCTTTGGTGTCAGACAGCCTCCTGTTTGATGGTGACTCCACTCATCAAAGTTGGAAAACTTGGGTGTTTTACATAGTCTCCTTGAGCTTCAACGTTATTTCCTCTAAAGTAGGAGTAACTGTAGTTGTCCCAGAGGGCTGACACAAGGATTGAAGGCAGTACAGACTGGCCCAGTTTGGTGCTGGCACAGGGAAATTCCATCCCTGGTTAAAATGCTGTGGTTTGGAATGCTGGGAGCCCATGGGGACCTTCCTGGTGAGAGTCTGGCCAGATTCATGCTGTTCTGAGTGTCTAAGTCATTATGGAGAAGAATTGAGGGGGTTTAATTCTTTACTAAGGGAGAGAAGACAGAACAAGTCAGATCCCTATCCTAAATGCAGGAAAAAATTCAGACCCAGGAAAAGGGAATCTGAAACAACAGCACTTGCCCAAATGTACACTGGAGAGGAGTCCACCCACTGCTCAAAGCAGGAACTGTGTCCTCCAAGCGCAGGTGGAGCCCTGCTGGTACAAGCTGTCCAAGACTCCGCTCAGCGTCTACTGTGATTCCCCTCAAGCAAAAGTAAAGACGGAGAGAGCTGCTGAGAACACGGTCAGGCTCTTCTCAAGTCGGCCACTCTCAGTCTGGCCAGTGTCTTCTTCAGCCTGCACTTAGTACCCTGAGGGCCTGTGCTGAGCCTTGGATAATGTGCAAGGACCTCGGGGAAGATGGGAAACCCAGCTAGATGAAGCAAAGGGGCCCCAACTGAGCACGTGGGGGCAAGGGCAGTGGAGCCAGGCAGTTGGCATAGATCTACCCTCCAGACTCCAACTGCTTCCTGGAAAAGCCTTTCTGCTCAGTTTTCAGCTTATTTTACGTCTAGTAGAGTATGTCTCCCACACGCCTTTCAGCACGATTCTGTCTTGTGCAAAAGTCCATATGACCCAATGAGCCTGGAGGCTGTTGGCCCTATGCTACTGTATCTGGGGGCTTCAAAGTGTGCCGACTGCACAGCTAGCCTTGTTTGCACATGCTGTATCCCCTAGCCCGGCTCACTTCTCACCCAAGCTGCCCCAGCAATGCCTAAATATGTGCAATGGTAAAGGATTCAGAGAGGCATTTATTTATATCCTGAGAAAATGGAGTTAGAAGAAACAAGACAGGGATCTTGATAATGGTCATCCTGCCTCCACCCCAGGCCCAGTGCTGTGGGAGGGGTCATCTCCACTCCAGGGCAGGAACACCCTGCTCTGTCCCTAAAAGGTCTTTCAAGGAAAGAAGAATATGGCCACAGGCATTTCAGTTGGTATTTTTAAAGGCTTTCCAATCCTGCTATTTTTTTTTCCTCTGCACATTCAATATTCTTGGTTGCTAAGTGGGAGGAAATGTGGGGAGGTGGGAGAGGTGTGGGGAACGGAGGGAAGTTGGCAGAGAGAGAGCTGATGGTTTATTTTCTCCCTTTGAAGGGGGTACAGGCGAAGTTGGGCTCCAGCACGAGGAACCAGCTGAGGCAGAGCCTGCTGCAGGTGGAGTTATAGGGCAAAGCCTCCCAAATCCTGATGCCACTGATGGACCAGGAGGAGGAGCCTTTGAGGGAGACACAGATCGGCATTTCCCACTTTTGCATATACAGATAAGTAGGAATTTTTAAAGTAAAAAAGATTTTTATTTTCAGATCAAACTGTGACAGGGAAAAAGTGAGATTCAGCATTGCCTATCCTTCGCCAAGAGGAAGGGAGCACGGCACAGCATGAAGGGGGCTTACACCTCAGCAATCCTGCAGGACCGGCGAGCAGAGCTGGTTTCCCCGGCAGCAGCCCCCGTGCCTCCACGCTGCTCTGCCACAGCTGAATCTCTGGTCTGAGGTCAGCTCACCGGGGCACACCTACTTCCACGGGCCCAGTGTTTGGATACTTGCTTCTTAAAGGCAAAAGCCTTTTTGATTTGCTTGTTGAAAGAAGGTCTCTCTGTGGCCTAGGCTAGTCTAGAACTCATTGGGTAGTCTAATTTGACCTTGGACTTTCAGCAATTCTCCTGCCTAGTCTTTCTCAGATTTGGAATGACAGCATGAGCCACATTTTGTTCAACTAAGGACATTTTTGTTAAAAAAAAAATAAAAATTTCCATTTCCCAGTGCCACAGCCCAATTCAAGCCATCCCTTCTCTGTGTGGGTCTCTGCAGACCATGGCCAGCAGTGTACTCCGCTGCCTCCTACACTGCTGGTACCACCGGATGACAGACACCTTGTTTGCCTCCTGACGCTTCAGAGCACACTCTAATCATCCATGCATCTTGCCATGAATTTTAAAAAATCTGAATATTTGAGGTGTAGGAAGTCACTTGAATCATCAGATAACACTTGGCACTGTGCCCCAGACTTGGGGCAAATTGATTGTGGGGTGTTTGTTGGTGACCTGCTGGAGGGTTGACTGGCTATTCCTCCCTGGATCTGCTGACCCAAGGGTAGCATTTTGATTTTCTGTTAACTAGGCTGTGAAGGGGCAGAAGGAGCCAACCTGTAGAAAACCATTAGAAAAATATATTGTATCTGTGGAGATACAAATGATTTTCTACCCTGTGGAAAACACAGCCCCATAAAATATAGTCCATTATCTTATAGGACATTATTTTTTTCATATATCTGTAAATTCATTTTAGCATTCTTGTGTATACACATGTTACAAATTCCTCTTTGAATGGACCATAACTTTGTACTGGCTTCTTCACAAGTGAATGAAGTAAATGAAACCTTCACTATGTGTTGAT
This sequence comes from Micromys minutus, assembly GCF_963924665.1. Classification (NCBI taxonomy): domain Eukaryota; kingdom Metazoa; phylum Chordata; class Mammalia; order Rodentia; family Muridae; genus Micromys; species Micromys minutus. Next base: position 243,453,110 of record NC_137969.1, read on the forward strand.
TTTATATTTGTATAAGTCATCATTTTAACTTCTTCAACATTATTTTTAACTGTGTTCATAGTAACTTCTCTTCTTAATAGGATGTGACCTGCTAGCAACACAGATCCCTTAAATATTACTGCAGGAAACTCATTTGGACTGTGCCACTGACCAATTTCTAAAAAGATGCAAAGACTTGTCATCGGAGTGGGGAAGAGAGGGGAAGAAAAGAAACCTATGAGTTAGAGGCTTCGTCAGCCATGGGGAGCATAAACTCCACTGTTCTTATCTTGTGGAGAACTGGGGCCCAGGGGATGACAGAGTTTATGCCAGATTTGTGAACATAGGAGAAGGCTCTGATTTGCAGATACCCATGCAAACACAACACAAAACAGGCACCGCTGGCCTCTTACCTGGGATTGGTAAGGTTGTAGCAGGATTTCCATATCTGTAACATGTGCTTACAGGTGAGCAGTGCCTCATCTGGGCCCCGGCAGAGCGACTCAAGCTTCACTTTGGAAAACAGCAGTCTACAATGGGAGACAGGGAGAAAGCTCACAGCTCAGGCCAGAGCCCACCTCACACATTAGATAAGCGGCTCAGCTTGCAGCAGGGGCAACTGCACTCATTTTAATTTTTATGGTAAATAGATTTTTTTTTATACAACATATTCTGATCACAGTTTACCCTCCCTCAGCTCCTCTCAGATCCTACCCAACCATCCAAATCTACTATTCCCTTTCTCTCAGTCTCATCAGAAAACAATAAAAAACAGGTATCTAACGAATCGATAATAAAATAAAAACTAACAAACCAGAACAGGACAGAACAAAGAGGAAAAAAGACTGAAAGAAATGTACAATAAAGACATACAGATGTGGAGACACACAGAATCACATATACCGAAATCCCATTAAAAACACAAATTTGGAAACCATAATGTATAAGCAAAAGACCTGTTAAGGTAAGACAAATGCCCAGACAAAGCATTATGAGAAAAAAACCTTCCAAACATACCAGAGGTCATTTTGTGTTGGCCATCTACTGCTGGGTACAGGGTCTACCCTTAAGTGTGGTTTGTACACACAGCCAGACTTCCTTGAAGAGACTAAGTCACCTCTATGCACAGTTATCAGCTGGAGGCAGCTTCTGGGTTAGGACAGGCTGTGTCCACTCCCCTCTCACCGCTGGGACCCTGCCTGGCTTGGACCTCTGCAGCCCTGAACTGCACTCATCTTAGCATGAGGCCATCTGTGCACCTGCAGGGTCTAGGGGAGGCAGTGGATGTGGGGCTAAGGATTCCTGAATTTGGGCTCAACCTGTGGCTTTGTGTAAGTCTGTCTCACCATGGAGGCACAAGCAAGCACAGGATTAAGTTGTGGTGAGGTTAAAAGCACTGATTGATGTGGGCAGTTTTATTCAAAACACAGAGATTTTATTAAAAGCATGCTTTTTTAAAGAACTAAGCTAATTTATTTATGAAATTTCAAAAACTCATTAAAAGTGAACCCTGGTTTATTAATAAGATTGCACAGGGTTATGATTCAGTTGACACACATATCTGCAGAGCCCTCTAGGAGAATGCCAGCCTTCTCAGAAGCTTTGAAACCCATGCATGTAGAAGTCAGAGGCAGAAGGATTACTGTTAGTGGCTATACATTGAATTGCAGGCCAATTTGAGTTATGAGATACCCAGTTTAGAAAGAAAGACTGCCTGGAGTCCCATGAGGCAAGAGGAGCATGGGGCAGGTCTCCTCCTAACCTGCCCAGCCCTGCTCTTTAGTGACGTTGAGCCCCTTCACAATCATCAGAGTAGTTTTACATTCTCCCATGGCATTAGCCTTCATCTAGACCTAAGTGCTAAGCAAACTGTCCTTTTCTTTACAGACATCAGACAACTGACTGCAGACAGACCACAGTTCTTTTATTTCATGCAGCCATATCCAATATCTTGAGAAGGTTTGAGCACAGCCCAGGTTGCCTCTTGTCCACTCCTTGCTCAGCTCTCAGAAACCTTACTACAGATCCACCCAATGATTATGTTCAGTCCCACTAGAGAAACAGCATGGCTCATCACCTCAACAAGCGCGTCACAATCCCTTCTCTGGTCCTTTGAAGCAGTTATCTCCCTATGTACCCTGCTGAAACCTTACTCCTACCCTTTACTTCTATGGCACTGACCAGATGCTTCTCCTCCAGTTCTGTATGCTGGAGCCTGGATCGTAACCTCTGACACCTGACCTCTACAGTTCAGCTAAACACACCATGACAAATAAGTCTTCCTTTGACCACCTCATTACTCCATCTTCTTTACTCAGGGGTTTGTTATAAAGACAGGAGATGGGACACCTGCAGATTACCAGTCCTCCGATATGCATATGATATTACAGACACTGGCAGTATCATCTCTGTAATTACCTTTGTGGGTAGGTAGTATTTATTTCTCTTCAACAGATGGGAACATGGATGCCTGTTCCCTCTGGCCAGTTGCTTTTGTAAGGTGATCTGTATATGCACGAGCCCTCACCACCCCGTTTCTGGCCTCCCCTCCATAGTGCCCATGACTGTTCTTTGTTCAACGGATAGTTCATCACACCCCCTCACCAACGGCTTTCTCTATAGCCCATGGAAGATGAAGACATGGATTTCAAGTGTTATAGATGAGACATAGGAGAGTTCTTTGGCACATGTGATAGAATGCCCAACTTTATGGTACCGAGAGCAGCAAACTCACTGCTGTTGAAAGACAGGGCAGGAGTAGCTTGCCCCAGTACATTCCAAACTTGGCTCTGCCTCTCTCCCAATAGAGCCCAGGAAGCCTAAAGATGCTTGCTTGTGCTCCTAGAGACATGTCAGGGCTGCAGCCTCCTCTTCAGACCTTGGTTTGCAGTGCAGAACACAGGCTGAGGGTGAGGTAATGGGAAGGCTGTGGTCCCAGACCTATAAGCAGCAGAACCAAGAGGAAGGCAAGATGCAAGCAGGGGCTTGGCTCTGACCCATGACATCTAAAGAGATGAAAATTCCTTTGAAGCCTACTAGGGCCTCTACAGCGACTGACAGCCATTTGGGGGTGGAGGTCTAGGGAGTATCAAGAGTTTTTGAAGGGAACCAGAAGCTAACTTTTGCTGAAGCCTACATGAGTCCAGAATGTGCTAGGAGTAAATTTTTTTTTTTTTTAAGCCCAAATGCAGCATGTTAGAAGGAAGAAGCTTCTGATTGGTCCCCTGTCAGTTTTTGGTGGAGACCATTTAGAGACCCAGAGGATATCCCAAGTGAAGGTTTCTGCCAAGCAGTTGTATCTAGGAGAGTGGTCTAGGGCTGTGGCAGCAATTAGCCATGATCCCTTTTACTGTCCCCCAAAACAAAGGCCGGAGTGCATCTAGAAGCCTTGGCTTGAGGGAGCAGTTCTGTGAAGGTTTCTTGGCTGGGAAAAGAACTTCTAATTAACATGAAATAACAGCTTTCAAACACTTGACTCATGATATGGAGCTGAAAAGGTGTGGGCTGGATCTAAGAGAGCTAGACAGGAAGAACAATGGTGGACCAGCTAAGCACATGTGATGAGAAGGCATTGGAAGGGAGGTACTGACAACAGCAGAGAACCTGGCAGAAGGAAGAGCCGGGGAGGCAAGAACAGACAACCAGGCCCTGTGCAGGCAGCCCCTGTGCACCCCTGAGCACACGTGAAGGCTGAGAATGCATGTTGGGGGCAGGGAGAGACAACAATGCCTCTTCACCCACTTCCTGAACTTCAGTGGCTTTATAAGGCAGGAAGAGTGTTGAAGACAGAACCGATGCTTCTCATCTCCTCAGAAACCCGTTCCAATGTCTTAAGGCAGCTGAAAACATCTTGTGGAAAGTAAATAATACTGGTACTAAAATGCAGAATACACAATGGTTGGCATTAGTCTGATGCTGCTGTATCCACCAAAGATACTGTAAATTCAACCCATTGAGGAAATCCCAAGGCAAGAAAAACAAAATAAGTGATGAGAGAGCTCAGGACAGCCAGTGTCACAGCAGGAGAGTGACCACAGGAAGGATCGGGTCGGCCATCTTCAGCTCAACTCCAGCCAAGGCCAACTCCTCCCTCACCTCACTAGTTTTCATGCCGCATGGGTCTGTGCAGAGGGCACTCTGTTGTCTGAAATGCCTTCTCAGACAATGCATTCAGACCTCTCAATCACCTACTCATCCTCGGGAATGCACACTGAATGGCATCTCTAGCTTTAAAGAGGTACCTTTAAACCCCCTCCAATGACAACACAACTCTCAAAAACCATAAGAGCATACAACTGCAAGCTAACAAATTATAAACCAAGAAACGTATTCTTCCAAGACAAGTAAAACAACAGCAGCAGCAGCTGTGAGAACTTCGAATATTTAATCACTGATTCCACAACAACCCTGCAAATTAGGCAGAGTGAATCTAGCCAGACTCACAGCAGATACTGATCTAAATCTATCTGACTCCAAAGCACTGAACCAGAAGCAGGCAGCAATTTCGAATCTTACAGTGACACAGATGGAGAGGGGCACAGCGTTGTCTAGTCCACTGCCAAATATTTAAACCCCCAAATGTAAGACTGTGGAACACAACATGACATAAAATGCAGTCAGTCAGTCCCTACCCTCTCAGAACTTCCAGTCCAGTGAGGACCACACTGTGGCCTTGAGCCTGAGGAGTCAGGGTTGAGGCTCTGATTCTACAATGTCACATACAAGACTTATTAGAGAACAGTAACATTTGTGCATGTGTGTTTGTGATCTGCCTGCCACCCCAAAGTCTGATACATATAAAACTCCAGGTATTTGAATGACCCAGTTACTCAAACTTACTTTTCATTAAAATTCATTAAGTAATATTTTACCCTATTTTGGAAAAATTTTTTTAAAATCCTAAGATAATTCCTGAAATAAAGCCTATGTTTGGCTTAGGGAATGGCTTAGAACAGACTTATAACATCTCTGTGCAAATCTGGGCCTTGCAGTAATGTGTAATTTCAAATGGTCTTCATAGGAGATGAATCTAAGTGGCACATCTCAGGGCAAGCTGGCCATCTAGCAACCATTCCTAGGATGACTTTCTGACCCTGTCAAATCTGTCCCACCCACTCTATGTAACTCTTGTTCAACTTTCTCCTGGCTCTACTCCCGTAAGTCCTGACTTGGGCTGGGGAAAGAGAAAGCGAAAAGGTGCACATTTTAAAATTCTGAAACTTAATATGCACAAAAATTTCCAATCAAGAATGCTCACTGGGGGCTGAAAAGAAGGCCCAGTGGGTGAAGCACTTGCTGTGCAAATGTGAGGACCTTCGTTTGGATCCTCAGAACCCACCTGAAGGCAGAGGACAGATAGCACTTTCCTGAAACCCAGCGCTCCTGGACTGAGATGGGAGGCAGGCAGGAGGATCTCCAGAAAACCATCAGTCAGTATGCAAGAGGCCTGCTCTCATACAAGAGAGAACAAGGACTGGCATCTGAGGCACACACACACACACACACACACACACACACACTTACATATTGCAGTACATACACATCAAATACACATCAAAAATTAAAAAAAATTTTTTTTAAGTCTATGGCTCTAATTTCTTCAAGCTTGTTAAGTGCTTCAAGGAGGAAACATGCATATTAATCATGCAAACCTGCACTATCTCACTGTGAGGGCTGCATTCACCATGGCTGATTTTAGAAATAAAATCCTAGGAACCTGAACATTTGAGATCTTGTGATGATCTGTGAATTCAACTCCCAGACACTGCATGCCAGGAACCTTCCTTTGCTCATCTACTGAATGTGGGCAGGGTGCAAAAGCAGCTGTGCAGAACAGCCCAGAAAATTTGCTACAGTGGGGAACAGGTCTCAGAGCCTGGGTATCTTCCCCGACCCCCACTTCAGAGCTGCACAACCCACCTAGAGAGATGGAGCTGCTGCCAAGGGCTTGAAGGAAAGTATGCATGTGACACTGGGCAAAGGAAAGACTAGATCAGCAGAGGAGGGGGCGTAGGGTGGGTGGGGCGTGTATGCTCAAAAGACATTTTTAAATAGGGAAGACGGTTTGGCAGCCGACCCAACCGAGGCAAGCAGTATGAAGAACGGAGAGCAAATGTGGTGGGGGGGGAGATGAGGGATTAAAGCCAGATGAGTCATTTGGGACAGGCGTTCTGAAAGGGAAGGCGAAGCCGGCCATGTGTAGCCAGCCCTGTCCAGAAGTACATCTTCAAATGCAACCAGCCAACTCTTCTGAAGGTTCCAGTAGAACCCAAAGGAAATCTACCTTTGTTTATTGTCTTCAACCTACATGTGCTGGTTGGATCCATGGTTGTCCTGACTGGGCTTTCTTAATGGACTAATGCCAGAAAAACAAACAAACAAATAAACAAAAACCACATGAACAAACACCTTGCCTGTGGCCTTGAGTTCAGCCACTGTGACTGATGCCCACCAAGGGTGACTGTGACGATGGCCTATAGCTGGGTAGAGGTCAGAGCTGAGACACAGCCCTTACTTCCCTTTGCCAACATTTGGAAGGAATTCTTCAAGTTACCCAGGAAATAATTTCATAGATCATCTGGCTTACCCGACCACATATTGACATGTTATTTATTACCTCATTAGAAAAAGAAGTTATAAGTTCTCCCAATTAATTCAAAGCTAGAAAAGGTCTTAACAGATCTTTGAATACTTGGTTATTCCAAGAATACGATCCATGACCTGTAGCTGCAGAATCTACTAGAAAGATTCTTGTGAAAAACAGAATCTCTTTCTTCTACCTGTCACCCAAGTCAGAATCCATACAGAGCTAGATCCCCAGGGATTGTGGATGCAAAGTTAAAAATACTGCAGCTCACAGCTCTCCACCCTAATGGAGGACAGACCTTCAGTGGTGTGTTTTGACACAAAAGCAAAACATCTTCTCAGGAAAGAGCTCCCATGGTCCTTGTGCTTTGGAAATTCTTCCTGTGCTTATGCATTCCCAGGGGAAATTAATTTACTTGTTTAGAATGGAGAGCTTGTTATGTTGCCCAGGCTGGTTTCAAACTGGTTCCCAGGAAGATGGACCAATTGGTATGCACTGCACTTGCCTTCAGTGTTAGTCTTGGGAGCATGCCCTCAATTCCCAAGCTAGGTGGGAATTCTGCACACCTAATCATAATAAGCTCAGAATTGTGGGCGCCCCAGCTGTGGTGTGGAACACAGGGTACCTGTCCTTCCTGGGACATTGCTTAAGCGCTTTCTGAGCCCTGACCTAGAACTCTGCCCAATGCTGCCCACACTGCTACAGTGAGGGTATGCTAGGTGATCAGTCTCCCAGACTGAGGCACCAGTCACAGTGGCCGCTACCTCAGGGTTTTCCCTTGAGTCTGTAGAGTACTGAGCAACTGTCCCAGTAGCACACAGACATGGTGGGATCAAGAATGGGCACAATGAAACCTTTCCTAGGGATGAAAAAGAAAATGCTTTTCAAGAACGGCAGATAAAAGGCAGGTTTAAAAACAGCTGGGGGAGTTTTGCATCAGGCCTACCCAAATGGGCATCAAACGTGAATGTTTTTGAAACGTGTTCAAGTCCAAAAATCTCTGCTAATAAACAAAACCACACAGGTTTTCAGTAAGAAACCCCTATTCTCACACTTTCAAGGGGTCCTTCTGGGCAACTGGTCCTCTTACAAAGCCAAATGTGTTCTGCCTCCTGGTCAACTGTCAACAGAAGTGAGGCGGGTCTGAGGGCTAGGCTCTCCTCACTGTAGCAGCTTCTCTGGTGAGGAACCAACCCACCCAGTGGCTCACTGCCAGATGTAAGCTATTGAGCTGCTAAGGAAGTTCTTAACACATGTCCATTTAAGACTCTCAGCTGCTCCAGGAGACAGTGCAATGTGCCAGAACATCTGGAAGCTTATCAGCTTTTCTCCCTCTCTGGTCTTAGGTGTCAGAGGGTTACGGGACTGCACTGTCTCCCCACTCTCTCACATCAGCTGCCCCAGAAAACCTAGAGCACACTGATTTGGTAAAACAGACGTTCTTAGTGCCAAAAATTATATAAGTAGCTGGTTTCTCAAGGCTATTCTGTCTGTTATCCTGCATGCGTGTAAATGAACCATGTGCATACCTGGTACTCACAGAGGCCAGAAGAGGGTGTCAGGTCCCTAGAACTGAAGTTACAGATGGTTGTAAGTCCCTGTGTGGGTGTTGGGAACTGAATCTAGGTCCTCTGAAGAACAGCAAATGCTCTCAACCACTGAGTCATCTCTCCAGGTCCATATCTTTATCATGTGTATAGTGCAGTGTGTGAGTGTTAGCCGTCACTACTGATTTAAGTAATGTGTCCAGCTCTTTTCACAGTATCCACTAATGTAAAAGGAAACCTGACAAAATCTCCCCAGGTGTGCCAGATGGGGACCTTTGTCAGGGGAAGGGGTTTCAGAAGAGAGCGACTGATGTTTTAAGTTGAAAATACAAATTGGAGGTGTTCACACATAAAGACCCAAACTTGTGTTTGAAAAGTCACTTTCTTGTGCTTTGCTTAACATCTGATTGTTTCATAAAGTGCTCTTGATCTTATGATCTCACCAATAAACAACACATGAGTAAGTGTGAGCCTGGTCTCTCGCTAAAAAGGAAAAAAAAATCAAACTTCAGGTCGATGATAAAACACTGGAGAGTTGCAGAAGCACATTCGTTTCACGGCAGGAAAGTCACCTTGGTATTGGCTTCACTTGGCGGCACTGTAATCTTGATGCAGTGGTGCTAACATTTCAGTAACACCAAAGTCCCTAAAAGCCAACAGGAATATGAGAGAGCCTTGCTGTGTCTCCCAAAGACCAAACACACCCATTCCAGCATTTTATCAGTGAGGTTAAGAACCTGAAGTGATGTCTGACACTTAGGGGACAGCTGTTTCAAGGGGCACCTGGCACCCACTTGATTAAAAGGGTTTGAAATGGCCGTGATGCCCAAGAAGGTACCCATGAGACACAGGGAAGCCTATCTCACATATAAAGCAGCAAGAATAAGGCAGGGGAGGATGCTCTCCTGGTAGAGGGCTTGCCTAGCATGTATAGGCCCTAGGTTTCAGCCCCAGTTTTATATAGCCTGGACATCCATCTCTAATCAATCACTTGGGAGGAGGGGGCAGGAAGATCAAAAATTCAAGGTTACCCTATCTGTCTGTCTGTCTATCCATGGGATTCAACAGAGAATAGGGCAGCCTGGGCTAGAGACCCTGTCAAAGTACAACCACACAGTCGGGTGTATTGACCACTGGTATTAAATGAAAAGCTTAGAAACAGCCTAGAAACCACAGTCTGACATCTGACTCAGGACAGCAGTGGCAGTGTGGAGCAAGAGGGAAGAGAATCCTTTAAATGTCTGGTACCAGTGCAGCTGGGTAGTCACATGGGGAAACAACCACACTGATACCCTTACCCCACTAAGTCTCTAGGCAGATCCCCAGATTTCAGTGTGAAATGTTACATGACTTTTAGAGGCTAATTTAGGAGACCACCATCCTAATCTTGGAGAAGGAAAGGCTCCTTAGACACAGAAAGCACTGTTCATTGGAGGTAGGTCTGGTGGTAAAGGCTTGTGATCCCAAGGCCTACCTAGATTACATAGTGAGTTCAAGGCCAACTGAGGCAACTTAGTGAGGTCTCAAATGTTAAAACGAGTAAAAAGAGTACTGGGGATACACCTAAGAGGTAGGGCCCTAGCAGATATGCATGAAGTATACACACTCGTGTGCACACCACACACACACACACACACACACACATACACACACACACTAAAAATGTCTTAAAAACAGAAAAGAAGCCACAAAGATATAGAACCACAGCTGGGGAGATCTTTACAATGCACACGAACAGAAGAACCTGCAACCATAAATATAAAGAAACCTCACAAATTATAAAGAAGACAACCCAATTTAAAAGTGAGTAAGGGCTTCTATATATCCTTTAGGAAAGGGGAAAACTAAATGACCAATGTACAAATGAAAAAGTCTAACTTCACTGGTAAGGAGGGACATGCCACTGAACTTAAAATGCGATTATTAGCCTATATTATATGAGCCTATAGCCACAGTGACAAAAAGAAGTCTAGCAGTATTGGTGCAGGAGTCATTGGTGCAGGTTTCTTGGGTCAGAAGGAACATAACCTGTCAATGCTTTGGAATTATTTGATAAGGTTAAAAATATTCATACCTGCCAGATGAGGTGGCACATGCTCATCTTTAATCCCAGCACTTGACAGGTAGAGGCAGGCAAATCTCTGTGAATTCCAGACCAGCCAAGTCTACCTAGCTCCAGACCAGCCAGGGCTATATAAAAAGACCCTGTCTCAAGAAATCAAACCAAATCACAAGAAAAAACACATATCCTCTGACCTCTGACCTTTCCATTTTCCATAAAATCCATAAGAATCCTTGAACACAGGTTCTAGGAGAGTTACAGAAAATATTTACAGCATCATTTTTTTTTTTTTTAAATCTCAGTCTCCACAAAGAGCAGCTGTGTCTGTTTAGAGTAGATTGGATAAATATTCAACAAGACCAAACCTTGGCAACACAATTTGAAGCACTGAAACAAGTAGTATCTAGATCATATTTTAAAATCTATCAAACATTTAAAGCTAAAATTCCTTGTTATTTACAAGTACAAACAGACAGTAGAGAACTATGGGACAACAGTCAACATGGAAGTCAGGACAGTAAGTAACCCATCAGGTGATTTGCCCCAGGATTGCAGAGAAAGGAAATGCATATTACATGGAAAATATTTGTAAATATTTGTATGAGAAGAAATGAGTGCACAGGCAATCCACAGACACCAGTGTTCTTAAATAATGAACATTCATGTTTTGTGCTATCCTTTGAAACACAATAAATAAACTCTTTAGTTTCTATTCATTATTTAATGACAATTTTAAGGACTCTAAAATATGTTTGAAGTCATTGGGGTGGTGTGATAATATGAATTACTTTTATTTACTAAGCAGTTACCAGTACAAGTGCCTTATAACTGGATATACCGACAATACCCTGAGACAGGTATTTTATTATTCACAATTTGCAAGTGAAAAGATGAGAAAAAGCGACTAAGTAACTTACTCAGAGTGGAGGGTTTGAGGTTTGAAGCCAGGTTTGTCCAGCTCCTGGGGCTGAAACCAAACCTCTATAAACATAATCTGCATTCCTTTCCTTCCAGAACTAAGCCCAGAACACCAGCTTCTTCAAGACTTACTTTTGGAGGGAGTTCCTTTAGCAAAGAATTTCTAGGCTGGGGATGTGACTCCTGTGACTTGGTTGGTAGAATGTTTGCCTAGCACACATGAAGCCCTGGGTTCCATCCTGAACACATCATAGACGGTATGATGGCACGCACTTGTAATCCTGGCATTCAGAAAGTAGAGGCAGGAGGACCAATAGTTCAAGATTATCCTCAGTCTCAAGGTAAGTTTGGGCTAGCCTTGGCTATATAAGATCCTGCCTCAAAAAAAAAAAAAAAAAAGATTTCTGGTTCTCAAAATGTGAATCTTTATTCACTCACAGTTCTGTTTGAATGACAAGATGGCTGAGATGGTACCTCTTAGCTTAGACTTTTGTGTTCCCTGTCAAGCTTTTTCAAGGTACTAAAATATGTTATAATTTCATGGAAAATGAGGATGCTGTATAATCCACTTTGATACTGTACTGAAAGACCTACAGTAATTACCTTATGCATAGAGAGAGCCAACTCTGGCTCTTGGTTCTAGAGGTTCCAGCTCAAATTCAAGTGGCTGCATCACTTTCGGCCTCTAACAAGGACAGAACATATTGACAGAAACTCAGAGCGGAGCAAACTTAGCTTGTGAGTCATAAAGAAAAAGAAAGTAGAAACAAGACCATCTAAGGTCTAATTATGTCTCCAGCAGAACCTAAAACTGTCTAAAACCTAGGGGCACATTACATTTCTTTTATCCATAAGCCACAGGTGGTAATAACAATAACCAATGACACAGAGAACTTCATCAGATACCACCTATGATGCTTTGAATTAGAATGGCCCAGTCTTAGTTAGGGTTTCCATTGTTGTGAAGAGACACCATAACCACAGGCAACTCTTATAAAGGAAGATATCTGATTGGAGCTGGCTTACAGTTTAAGAGGTTTAGTCCATTATTATCATGATAGAAACATGATGGTAGGCAGGTAGACATGGTGCTGGAGAAGGAGATGAGAGTTCTACATCTTGATCTGCAGGCAGAAGAAGGAGACTGTGTACCACACTGGGCATAGCTTGAGCATACAGGACCTCAAAGCTGGCCTCCACAGGGATATACTTCCTCCAACAAAGCCACACCTTCTAATAGTGCCACTCACTATGACCAAGCATTCAAACACAGGAGTCTATGGGGGCCATTTCTATCAAATCACCACAGGTCCCATAGATGAATATATTCCAATGCTTGGTCCCCAGTTGGTGGAACTGTTTGGGAAGGATTAGGAGGTATGATCTCACTGGAGAAGGTATGTCACTGTGGGCAGGCTTTGAGATTTCAAAAGTACAAGCCATTTCCAGTTAGTTCTCTCCCTGCCTTAGGCTGTAGATCAAGGAGAAAGCTCTTAGCTACTGCTGCAGTGCCATGCCTGCCTGCCTGCTCCCTGCCATGATAGTAATGGACCCACTCTCTCAAACTGTGAGCCCTAATAATCTTTTGTTTGTTTGTTTGTTTTTTTAAATAACTTGCCTTGATAATTTTTTTTCTCACAGCAATAGAAAAGTAACCAAACTATTACCATTTAAAGGTCCAAGGTAACTCCTCAAAGCACCACTTTAGGCACTAAGCCTCAAAATATGAGTCTTTGGAGGACATACCTCCAAGCCAAAGCATATGACATATGTTGGACATGGTTTGAGTGTCCCACAAGGGTTTAAATGTTGGAAGTTTGGTCTTCATGGTGATGATGTTAGAAAGTGCTAGAACCTTTAAGAGGTGGGGTTTAGTACAAAGCCATTATGTCACTGGGGACACTGCCCTTGGAAGTAATTGATGTAATTCTCCCCCTCCTCTTCCTTCCCCCCTTCCTTCCCCCACCCCTCCTCCTCCTCCTCCTCCTCCTCCTCCTCCTCTTCTTCTTCTTCAAGACAGTTTCTCTGTGTAGCTCTGGCTGTCCTAGAATTTGCTCTGTAGACCAGGCTGACCTCCTCACACTCAGAGATCCACCTGTCTCCCACGTGCTGGGATAAAAGGTGTGTGCCACCGCTACCAGGCAACTGCTGTAATTTCTGAGAACCTCTTCCCCCCAGGTAATCTTCTTGTGAATTGACTGCTATAAAAGGTGCAAGGCTGAATCATTGCTGTTCTTTTGATTTCTGTTCACATTCGCACAGTGACTCCTCATTTGTGCAGGTGTTCCTTCTGTGCACATCCACCATGATATAACAGACAGAGCCAGAGAGACCTCATCAACATGAAAGGAGACCCTCATCAATGCTGAGCAAATCTAACATCAAGCCCTTGGACTGCTAGATAAAGATACAGATAGATTTCTTTCCTTTACAAATGTTAACTCAGCTTTGACTTTTTGTTATAGTAAAGGAGAATGGGCCAACCCAGACGGGGTACTGCTGGAGGATCTGCTGCTTCTATGAGAACCTTCAGCTATCTTATCTTGTTGGCAACTGTCCAACAAGACAGGCAGGGCTGACTCTGATGGAAGGATTTTCATTCCTGGGGAACCAGTTGGAACATAATATCAACTATGAATTTTTGTTATTATCTGTGGCTTAGGAATAAAAGAAACTAGAGGCAACCCTAGGCTTCAGGGCCTAAAGTTCTGCTGGGGACAAACTCATCAAAATAAACATAACTCCCTGCAGGTGGGATAAGACTACCTCTCATTCTTGCTTTGGCTGGTGTTAACAGGTCTTACTCAGGGAATCAGGGAATCATGAGGCCCACAGACTACTTCTGCTCTCAACTTTTAGTAGGCATTCTTGCAAAGATGTTTTCCATCACAAAGGAAGAAACAAAAGCATTTGGAAAGCAGACAAGTGCTGAGCTGACCTCAGACCTGATGCCACATGCTCTGATTTTTCCAGTTTGAAGCTGAACATTAAAATAACAGGTTTACATTGCTGACATATCTCTATGGCTCCTTATTCCTCCTGCTTGGAAAGGCTGTCAGCTGCTGTCACTGGAGGTATTACCGAATTAGCCATCACTGTTGACTGCTTACTGTGCAGTGCGGATGTTAGTCTAGGAAGCTCCTCTAGGGTGCTACTGTGGGCTACTGAAACAGGAACCACATGCTGGGAGGAGCACCTACTGCGGGGACTGGCTATGCACACATGCATGGCACATGTGTGCAGGAGGGAGGACTGGCTATGCACGCATGCATGGCACATGTGTGCAGGAGGGAGGACTGGCTATGCACACATGCATGGCACATGTGTGCAGGAGGGAGGACTGGCCATGCACACATGCATGGTACTTTACAAATACTGACAAGAGACATCAAGTTCACTTGAAGCACGTTGCTGCCACTTTATCTCAATGGAGAAAGGACCAAATACTTTAAAACAGAATCTAATCACTGTGTTTGTACAGGACTAAACATCATGGGATAAAATACAGAAATTCGCAGGTGTCACAAGAGCAAGTTCGAGATGTGCAAGAGGTAAAACTGCAGCAAGGCTCTTTAGTTCACTCTGCAAACAGCTGAGCCTACAAAAGAAATCTCGTCACAGGTTTCCTGGATTTAAGGAGATGGGGTGAAGATAAGTGCCCTTTCCTTGAAGACAAAGAAATGTTTGTAGTGGAGATGTATGAACCAATTTTCCAAGGAGAGAGCTGAAAAAGCACTGATTAAAACCACCAGGCGGGGACGAGGCAGGGAGATCAAGCCAGAGGTGACCCATTTAAACACACTGCTGCACTTGTGAAAACAGAGAAAGCAAGGCCACCTTCCACATTCCTTCCCACCCACAGCGCCCCCCTTCCCCAGGCTGCCACTACCCTGTTACTGGATCTGCAGCCATGTAGACAATTAGAACCTTCCAGGGTGCAGGAGTGCTTACTATTTCTAGCCGCTGTGTACTGGAAACTCATCTGCACTGATGATAGAATGGTAACCGGGTAGCCCAGAAGACAATGTTCTCCACAAGGCCTAACCACCAGGCATGGAGTCAATGGATCTCACATTCGTGGGCCCAATAAAAAAATGTGACTCAGAGGATAGACATTATGACGGCTAGGCAGGCTCAAGCCTGTGGTTGCTTGTGATGATGATTCTTACAGTCTGTATAAGTATTGATTAACTCATTCAAGAAATTGTATCTCCTATGTACTAAACCTAGGCTCAGAGAGATAAACACTCTAATCCAAGTTACTGTTTAACAGTTTTGTCAGAGCCAAGTGTATTAGTATTAGTATTTACTTACTACTTTTCTTGATAATTATCAAAATATTACCTACCACCTTGGCACAATCAAGTGTGCTTCAGGGAACACGGTGGAGAACAGAGGGGACCTGAGCTATGTTAGGACAGCTAAGAAACAGCTTGGTTTTAAGCACCAGGAGAAAAACTTGGAGTAACATTTTCTCTGTCCTCCTTGAGTGCCCATGAAGGTCTCATATTTGACAGACCAGAAAAGAGGAGAGGAAAGTTTCCTCAGTAATTCCAGAGTAAGGGAATATCAACGGTGCATTTACTTACATAAAATTTTCTGGGTATTCACTCAGGGCCATGTCGATGATGTTGAGAGCATCGTGGTAATGCTTCTGGGCTGACAGCAAGAGAGCAAGGAGGTGCAGGGAGTTGGCGTCATCACCTTGGAGTTGAAGAGCTTGGCGAACGTACCCTAGAGCTTCTGGTATCTGGTTTAAGATGAAAGCAAAGGGCTTGTTTAAACAGTCATACAAAGAGGCCACGGCTCCATCAGGTTCGCTGTGAGTGTTAGATGTCATGCTCCACTCACGGTGGGATAGGAACCTTCATGGCCAAACCACAGCATATCCTCTTCAGCAGAAATAGGACCAACGAGGGAACAGGAGAGACCCATTTTTCTACCTTCTCCATCTCTCTAAAAAAAACTTTGTTCCCCACAGAACAAATGCACTTTTGATTGTGTCTCAAATGATTTCATTGAAAATGGAGACACAGACAAGCTACCAGGGATTCTTAATGGGACTAAACTGCCTTCGCTGACCCAGTCTCCCTTTCAGAGCATTATTGAAAGTGAAGTACTTCATAAGCACTGAAACCTTTAGCAGAGCTTTCTAAGGACCAGCTGTTTGGATCTCCACTGGAGATGAAGGGAATATGCAAACAAACAAAACCCCACACCTTTCCGAACTACAGCCCAGAATAACTAGCTGCCAGAAACAAATACAAGACCACTTGCAAAGCAGATGTATCCAAATTCATGCAGGTCCAGATGCAACCTTGATCACAAGTGCAACAGCTGTTCAACATGTTCTTGTGTGTGTGGTGTCTACATGCATGCTGAGGCCAGGGGTTGGCATGGGGTGTCTTCTCCACCATTCTCTGCATTGGTTTCTGAGGCAGTCTCTCACTGAACCTAGAGCTCCCAGGATCCACCTGTGTCTGCCCCACAGTGCTGTGGTTACAGATGTTATTATACCTGGCTGTTGCATGTGTGCCAGGGAGTAACACCTAACCCACTGAGCCATCTCTCCAGCCTCACAACATGTTCTTTAAAAGCATGAAGCCCAGGGCTACCTGTTTAGTAGGTATTTGAATACTTAGATCTCACAGGTTCAATAGAAAGGAGAATCTGAAGTTAGATTTCAAAATAGAGCAGGGACAGAGGCATTCTGACAAATCTGCTCTTGTGGCCTCCAACTCTATCCTCCTCCCTCTTCCCAAATCTTCAGGAACCTTAGCCCTTAGGAGATTCCATGGCTTCCTTTCCCAAAGTCTTCAGGTTTTCCACTCTGGGTTCAGTTCTACACAGACCTGCATCTTAAATGCTGGCTACAGTCATGGCTGTTAGAACTGGCCACATGATTCATTGGTGGAGAAAACTTAAGTCAGAGACCTAAGATGACTTGAGCATATCACCCCATGAAGTGATGAAAAAGGATGTGACTCTGGCTGTTTTGATCCCTCCCCATAAGTGTCATGACATCTGTCCCAGTCAATACTCACTTAGAGACCTGGTGCTTCAACACTGCATGACTACAATCCTTGTGGGTAGGTGTACCCAGAAGACTCCATCTACTTATCCACTTAGGGTGTTAACCTCTATGTGATTGTCCCTCAGCCTTAAGGAGGGAAACAAAGGCAGCCATCCTCATTGTGCTAGTTTACAGGGATGGCCAAATGTTTAGGGATAGAGATGGGGGCTCAAAATGATGCCTTCAGAGGGGAGTGGATTGAGGGGTTCAGAGCTGGCTCCTTCATTCAAAAAGTCTTTCTGGGTATCAAACACATATCAAGGAGAGTTTCAAATGTCAAGGCAAGGCAATGACAATGGCAGGCATGGGTCTTCCCCTCCTGCAACCTCAAGTGAAAAGGACTGAAACTATATAAGGAAGATGGCTTCACGAGGAAGTCCAAGGAGTTTCTGGTCAGTGTTCAGTACACCTCTGCTCCAGCACTAGCTCCTGGTCAGTCCTGCTGTGAGCTACACTCAACCAGTGACAGATCTTTCTAGGTAGGTGTCCTGGCCTCTGTTCCCAGGTTGCCAATGGAGCCATTTCTTAACACTATTCTGAGGCAACTGGAAAGGATAATGCATACCTCAGCCCATATAAGGAATGACATATCTCCAGAGCCAACATCAGATTCAGTCTTCCAATCTGCACTTAGGAATGTGCTGGTGTCACCACCAGCATCTTGCAACTGGTGGGCTGGTAAGCATATGGCTGTACTTTCAAGAACAGGTAGGAGGGAGTAGAGGAAGGGGTAGTAGGATGTGAAAGGTGGCTCAAGATGCCTCTAGTAAGGAAGATGAGGGTCAGCAAGACTTGGCCTTCTAGCAAGAACATGCAGCAGTGTGAGTGTTCACGTCATCTATGCATTTGAAAGGATCTTGTGTTCTTGTTACCTTCTGGCATTTTCCAGTTATGCATAAATATCCTTGTGGCAATCAGGCTCCGACCAGTGACTAAATCCCCACCATGAAGCTCAGTACTGGATTCCACTACTCTGTTCCTGTTAGCAAAGGCCAAAGGCCCTTTGGTGACCCATGGAGTCAGGGTACATGCCCTGTCCTGCATTCATGTTGACATCTAACCCCGGGCTGGATGCTCCAGATTTGTGAACTTACTCCTAAGAGCACAGCCTGGGCCTTCTGTCTTCAAAGCACATGCTCAAATTGACTCGAACCCCAAGGTCTTTTCTGGAAGGAGTTAGCTTCCTCCCAGAGCAGTGTCTAGCTTCTAAGCCAGCCTCGGTTAAGGAAGGATGGTCTTAGGATACCTCTAGCTGAAGGACCCGGGAGGGGACTTGGCACACCAGGCTCAGGGCACATTATAAACACTGACCTGTCTGGAGATGGCGAGCTGCAGAGCCAGGTAGAAAGCTGCTTGGTGATCTGTAGGTGACAGGCTATGGGCCCTGAAAAAGTATTCACCACCATTAGAACATTAGGTCACATTTGCTTGCTCTATCATAAATTGTCTTCACATCTGCATTTTGGCATCAAAGCCACATTTTCAGCTGAACTATGCATCATTTCCTTAATCTGTTCCCCATATCACCAATGAATGTTACACATTCTGACCACCATACACAGATATATCACGGAAATATATTTTTGGCTTTTGTCCAGCACCTAAATGGCCATGGAAGTTCCCAGATTGCGGAGGAGTCTAGACGCATGGAATCCACAGGCCTCAAGGTCTGGCTTCTCCAGCAGATGCATCCCCTTAGCTAAACAGAGGAAGTCCAAGTGTCACACTGGGTCATTGTAAACTCAACTGAAGAAGTATTCACCCTTTTCCAGTATAAACCCTTGACCAAACAATGACTACTTTGGCTAAGTTTGGTGTGACCTTAATGCTACTTCATCCAAATTTCTAGATTTTATAAAAAAACATATGAAAATGAAAGACCAGCTTTACTTATAAAATGAGGTTTGTGTTTTTTGCGAACCAGGAGAAGAGAAAGGCACTCATTCATTCTGAGAACTCTACTAAATCCCATGCAGGTTACTGATTGTGTTTCTATGACTGTGTTGTGTGTGGATGTGGTAGGACATTGGCAGAATTGACTGGCCTGGCTGTGGGATGTAAAGAGGCTGTCTTGGCTGCGAACGGACTACAAATATCATCTGGTTTTGGCTTTTATGTGAAAATTAATTGTATTTCATTAGAAGCAATTCAAAATGTGATAGTTTACAGGACCTACTTCTGCGTTTAACAGACTGCTAGGAAGAGAAAAACAAACTGACTTAGGTAAAAGGGACCATGGAGCAGACTAATTACAAACTGTGGGTCCAGGATAGCAAACAACCATCTCTGCTCTGACAACAGTCAGTGATCAAAGGAGGCACTTCTACCAGGAGCAAGCAAATTCAAGAGGAAACAGAAAGCTAAATCATTATGGAGTCATCTGTGGCCAACTTGCAAACTTTTCTACAGACACAAGGTTTTATAATTAACTATTAGTCTTCCATGGGGAAAGAAAAAGACTTCTAACATGCACAATCCAGAAAACATGCAAAATCTATGACCTTGGGCACTGTCTGGCAAAATGCTATATGCAGACTGGGCTTTGCTTTTTTTTAAATCTTAATTTATGTACCAAAGTGTTATTATTATTTGTGTATGTGTATATGTGCAGGTAAACTTGCCTGTGTGTGTGTGCATCTGGTGGTGTATGTACACAAGTGTGTGCAGGTAAGTTTGCTAATATGTGTGCTTCTGGAGGTGTGTTTACACAAGTGTGCACAAGCTTGTCTATGCATGTACATATGGAAGACAGAAGTATCTGTTTGATTGTTCTCACATTCCCTCCTTTCTCTTACCATGGGGTTCAAAGTCATGACTAGATTGACTGGGCCACAGGGATCCACCTTTCTCCACCTCCTCAGCACTGGAATGAGACCCACATCATCACATCCAGCTTTTATGTGGGTGCTAGGAATCAAACTCAGAGCCGCATGCTTGTACATCGAGCATTTTACCCACTGAACCCTGTGGCTCCTTTTGTTAATACTGAGCAAAGCAAACTCATTTCTGGGGAATCCTTACTAGCAGCCCAGCTACAAACCACACCTCTGGACTTTTTTGTCCTGGGTCTAAGAGATGGAGGCTGCAAAACCATCACTATATTCCACCATGCATGACTTACAAGCAGTGGCTCTCCCTGGATTTATATGTTAAAGGGTTTTTCTTTGGTGTTGATAAGGGAGGTGAACATGTCATGGTTTCTGTCTTTGCCAATTATCCAGTGAAAATGACTATAAAATCAATCATGAAGAAACACTTTATTATGTAAGGTAATTTATTTTATCTCATCTTCTTTCAAAAACAATAAGGCTAGGTTTCTACAGCCATCAAAATAATTTTTCAGAACTATAATTTTTCTCAGCCCAGTTTGTATTTTTCCACAAATTAAGTTAACTCATAGTTGCTTCTATCCAGTGCTAATGAAGTGAGAAGCTGGCAGCTGATCTAGTAAATTCAAAGTGTGAATATTTTTTTTTAATTATGGCAAAAGGCCCCATCGTGGTCTTAACAAAGGATTATGAATCATTAACCACAGGCCCGTAAAAGAAACAAACTAGAAGTGCTGGCAATTTTGGTGTTTCCAGAGTGCCTATGGTGACTTCTAAAGAACTTCCACTGAGGCTAATAATGAAGATGCAACTGCCAGTTTCTAATGAAATGTACCTTAAAACACACATAGTTTAAGTGCCTTGTTTGTAAAATGAAGTAAGTTAACTGTTTCAGCAAAAGAAAGGGGGTAGGTGGGAAATGACAAACAAAAGAAGGAAAAGTAGGTGGGGTTGCTCCCCGTGGGTGCCACATGCCTTGCTGCAGTTGTGTGAGACAGATTAAGCAGCTGAGCTTCCTAGGACAAGGGACCTTTGGTAAGGTTACTGCTCACTTGCTCAATGCCCACACAGCGGTGAGCCTGAACATTCCACATGGATCTAGCAGCTCCACAATCCATCCTTATGTGGAAGCACTGGCCATGTTGCTAAAGGAAATTCAAGATGCTCACAGTGCTTCTATTGGCAACGTGCCTATACCTTAACTAATTCAGTTCTTCTCCCATGAAAAAGAGGCTATCCACCTTTCTACTCACCCAGCCATACTCTTCCATCTATCCACCAACCAATACCTCACCATCTATCTACTCTCCTTTCTACCCACACACTCATCCATCCATCCATCCATCCATCCATCCATCCACCCACTAATCCATCCACCTACTCATCCATCAACCCAGCTGCTTATTGACTTACCCTTTTAGCCATCTACTAGCCCACCTATCCATACATCTATGTACTTCCACCCATTCATCCATTCATCTATCCCTCTATGTCATGTAGTACTTATAGTACATAATCTGAAGAGTAAGTACCATCAGGCTCTAGGGAGTCTGAGACAAATAATATAAGTGCCCTTCCTTAAGGAGCTCTTCCTACCTCACAAGGAGAAACCCAAATGATCCTCACAGTGTCATGGGTGACCACAGTGCCCAGACAGGCATACTCAGCTGCTGTTGGAATATGACTGACTTAGACCATCTGGCTAGACCTCAGCACATCCACTGGTCTACTAAATTCCAGCTCCAACAGTGTCTGGAGCTGAACGAAGAATATAGGCAATGTTGATCAGTTTGATTATGGCTTTTAAAGCACAGAGCTCACAACAATGGCTACAGTTTGTGAATCTATCTATTATAAGCACCTTACCTAAGAATACCCAGAAAAAGAGACAGAAGCAGAAATGGAGTGGAGGAATGTGTGATGCCAAGGTTTGGTCTTTATACCACTACTTGCTGCCCTGGTTGGCTAATTCTTGTCAAAGTCCCCTTCGTGTCTGATAACAATGGGCACAGAAATCATGAATGCACAAATGGTTCAATCTGAGCTCTTTGACTAGTTATACACCTAATGCTTGTCCAGGTGGCTTTCACTGAAAGTCCTACATTCTGGGGACATCTCAGCTCCAACCTGTCATCCTTTACACACATGCATGCATGCACACATGCATCCAAGCTAGGGGAGGAGCCACATCAAAGTGAGGGTGCACATCCCATGTCACTAAACACAGTGTTTACTAGTGCACCCATGACACTTGTCACCATCTTTGGAACAGCTTTTCTCAATTGGATGTGACAGTTCACTGAAGCAACAGCTCATGACACTACACACAGTGGCATTTTTATCACCATACTTTTGTTCAACAGGGACGAACTGGCTGAGGTGACCGAGGTGACAGGGTTATGGGTAAGACCAGCTGATATCTCGGTATCTGGACACAGCTTCAGCACTTTGATATATCCAGACATTGCCCAATTGAGTGCCTCGGAGAACAAATCTTTCCGAATCCTGGTTCTAGTTATGATTATGACTTCATTCCCACAGGCTGCATCTGCAACCCTATCCCTCTTTTAAATGTACTACTTTCTTTTCAAACAAAACAAATAAACAACAAAATCACAAAATAGCAGTATAAAATTTGGGGGAAACATGAAATGCATAGTAGAAAAATACTTCTCACCCAAGTGGTTTTAAATGATCTATTTGTGCTCGGAAGTAATACAATCTTTCTCTTTTACTTAAAGTCTTTTCTTTAAAACAGTCAATGTCTACTTGAATCAAAATCACTGTATGCATTTAAAGACCATTCTGCATTTCACACAAACAGTAACTTAGTTAGCCTTCTGCAATGTGCTCAGTTAGGCTAGGAGGGTTTATTGCTCCTTAGTCGTCTTATGAACATGTTAAATCTCTTTGAATTCAAACCTAAGCAGAAAAGGAACAAAAAAGAATTCAGGCCAACAGAGCAGCTGTTACATAACCCTCAGTTCCACAGGCAGCCCCAGGCAGACCACCACTGCGGCTGTTTTTAGAGAACCAGTAAGATGTGCTGATTTAAGGAAAGTGAAACAGATGTGGTGGCCACTTTCTAAAGCATCCATGTGTGGGTTTGAGAAATAAGAACAGGAGAGAGTGAAACCTGGAATCATCCGAAATGGAAATGCTTTCATGCTCTGGGCTGAGAAACGCTAACAACAAAAGCTAAGCCCAGAGACAGGGTCTGTGCAGGTGCGGACTGGTGCTTCTTGTCTTTAATCAAGAATAGGAGCAGCAATGTGGCAAGCCTGCTTGGAAACAGAAAGAAAAGAGGCAGGGGCACTTTTGAGTAGCAGAACCAAGTAATAATGACTGCATGAAAAGGACACATGGACGGACGACAGGACAGACCTACACTAAGCAACTCTGAGGAAAAGATCTAACACGGTAGCTGGTCCAGGAAAGGCTCATGAGGTTTTCAAAGAAGTAGCTAAGTATCATGGCTTTAAGAAATCAATGTAAGTTGATGTATTTAAAACAACAGGATCAATTCCAGTTTCACCTCATAGGGGTGTATATTCAGGAACCACTTTAATATGGATGATTTATTATACTTGCAACAAGTAAAACTAAGTAAAAGTACCCAGTGCCAGTAGGTCCTGGCTCTACATGGGGTCCAATCTACATCCACAGTGACTCCTTTCTTTCCTGCACCTCATCCCCATACTGTGATGGCCTTATTGCTGGTACCGACTGCCCAGGTACATACAGGAGCATAGGATACTCACAGCTTTTGTAATGATAATGCCTTGTTCTGTGCTCATGAAAGGTACAAGGAGGGAGAGAAAAGTGCTAAAGTATTGTGGAGCAAGGTAGGGCCAGGAGTTTGAGGGCTGCTCAGATGCTGCTTTAGAGACTTTCAAATCTCTGACTGCTTCAACTCTTAAAGTAAAAGCCTGCAGCTTGACACGCAGAAAAGGCCAAAAAAGGGGCGGGGGGCTCTTTTCAAGAGGATGACAAATGTCTTTAATAAAGGAACCATCTCCCTAGACAAAGTGTCTATTTCTCAAGCTGAAATCACTTTATCAGGAATGAATGAAAAGTTCTCACATGAATAAGCAGATTAATAGTGCAGCCAAATAGGGCAACGAGTGATACCCTGCTCCTAGCTTTGAGGTTCTGTGTTTGCTGTTCAAGACAACATAGTCCCGGAGGCAAACACTGTTTACATAATCTTTAAAAATACCCTGTCTCCCTCAAGCTCCTCAAACTCACGTCACCACGCACAGCAAGCGAAAAGATGAACGCCCACTCACCTCTGAAATGCAAGAAGTGCCTTCCTCTGCAGGACCTCCTGCATCCCTCGCAAAGAAGCTGAGAAAAGGGTTCTGTTAGTAGGTGTCAGGAGAAGTTGGGGTGGGGTGTGCCAATACTAAACCCACTACAAAGGCCATGCTATATGCCCCACTACTGCACTAGGCACTGTTAGGACAGCAAGCCCAGTCCCATCCCCATGGCTCTGTCTGTGACCAGTGAATATTGAATATCAGTGTGGAACAACGTCAAGGAAACAGTGTGAGCTTTGAGGTCTTCTCAGTCCTCCATCACACACACACACACACACACACACACACACACACACACACACACACAGTGATCGGTATCACTCTGAATGAGGATCCTGTCTATTGTTACCATCACTACTTTCAGGCACATTTCTGTTAAAAAGGAAACCTGAAGCATGCTGGGTGGGGTGGGAGATTAGACCATTTGGAACTTCAGAAAGAACACATTGGTTCCCCAGGTAGGCATGTAGAACCATCTCTACCAGGATGGGTTCAGTCAGGGCTCAAGCACCAATGGATGAATGGCTGTCAGAGATTCTTTGGTACTGGGCAGCTATGACCTTGGGCCAAGGACTCTGGTTTGATACTTGTTTAATTCATGCTGGCTAATGACCAGGATTCTAATACCTTGATAAAAACATAAAGACAGAGCTGCCAAAACCCAAAATGGATGTAAGAATATCAGTTCACAGGAGTGAGGCCTCTTGGCTGTGAACAAATGCTTGCTTGTGTAGAACAAGAAAAATGGCTCCTTTATAGTCTGCACTTTTTACTGGAGGGAGGAAGAGTCCCGGACCATCTGTCTATAGCTGCATTGCACAGGGGCAGCTCCTGCCAGCCAAGAAGTTAATAGTGGGAGGCTAACACAGGGCTACTCAGAACCTCAACTGATCTACAGAGAACCTCTACTTGACCCAACAGAACCTTCAATGTTGTAAGAGACCCAGCAAGGTGCACTGGTTCTAAAAGCTGTTAAAAGGTAGACTCTGAACCAAGAATTTATATGGGTAAGTCTATGGCATTCAGACCTCCCCCTGAAAGTTGATATTTGAAGACACGCTGAGTATGGTCAATATATCATATGTGCAGGAAACGTAACCAGAAATCTAGTATTGAAAAGCAATTGACATGTCAACCATGCAGTATTTTAGGGTAGCGAAGAGAAAGATTTGGGCTAATTTGTAGGAGTCACAGTAGTGTTCTGTTCTACTGTGGCTGATGGCAGTGGAGGGGCTTCTCCAGGAGGCTGGCAAGATCCTGCCTCTTGCTCTGGGTGGCACTTCAGGGCACTTTGCCTTGTTCTGGTCATTAAGCTATATATTTGTCTTTAAGGGTTTCTTTTCTTTTTTGGTATTCATGTTATATTTTATAAAATGTTAAAAAATTAATCAGAGAATACCATCAACATACATTTTCTGCAAAGTTTTTATTAAGTATATAAAACATAATTAAGACTTATTTTAAAGGTAAAAAAACCATCAACCAAAGCATTTTAGCAAATCTAAAATATATAAATAATCACACTCAAGAGCCATGGGTTAGCTACACTACACTTGTACAAATTTGTGAGTTAAAGTGTGTGAATGAACAAGTGCACAGTCCCTGGCCGGTGAAGGGTTGATCCTGTAAGGTTTTGGCCCTAAACTTTTCTATACTATGGTACCTAAGACCCAATATCCATCCTTTCCCTTAGCAACTGGCCAGGTGCAGGACTGGCCAGGGTGGAAGTGTCGATATGTTGATTGTCTCATCTCTTGAGGTTTTGCTCTTCTTACTCTCAAGATAGCTTTCCTTACCTTCTGGCTAGGAACCTGGGTACCACTAGCCCCAAGTACCTGACCATATCACAGAGCCTTGATTCCCCATCAACCATCTAGACAAAGAAGAGAGGAGCACTAGGGCCCACAGGCCAGGACCCCAGGATGGCCTGGCTTCTGTACCCTCCACAGACAGAGGAGACTATGAGACACTGCGGGGTGGTCTTGGGCTGGGGCGCAGGGCAGGGGGCATCTCTCACCATCAGTGGCTTGCAGACTATATGTGAGCCCCAGAGCTAGGTAGCCTTTGGCCTTGAATTCTGATGTTTTCTCTCCCACATCAACAACAGTTTTGGCAAACTTCTCAGCCTCTTCCAACTGAAAGATAAGTTTAAAACAACTTGTCAAACTCGTAACGTTGCTTCCCATGAGCACTTGCTGCTAAGTGCGTTTCTGATGGTTTGCTTAGGAAATAACCTCCAAACCTTCTGACTTTACCCTGGTAATTCTTTCTTTACTGAGCCTTTCAATAGTTCACAGGATGCCTATTTATTTTTCCTTAAATGTTCCCTTTCTGGTTATTTGCCTTTTCCACAGCCGCTTTCGAATTTGCTGGGATTCTTTCTTTCCCATCTTCATTGTTCACTCCTGGGTTCTATAATGGGGATGGACTCAGGGGTCAGAGGTCAAATGAAACATGCTTACAAAGAAAACAGTTCTTAAAATGTCTTGTGTTTGGAGCTTTCCTTTTATTCATGACATAAAGAATGCATTTAGACTTGAGTTCTCTTTGCCACAAGCAGTAAAAAATTTCAAAGCTTGACCTATTTTACAGAACGCAGCACATGGGCCTTGCACCAGCAGATAGATTCCTGTGGGAAATATGTACCTGTAACTGCACTCTCAATGAGACCTCTTCCCAACTCACTAGAAAAGGAAAGATTTGTTTCTTTAAACCTGTGGCAAATGGTGGTACTGAGCTGGATGTAGTACACATGGGAATTCATTATGCTCCTGATTGCTGAGGCCTCTGAAAATGTGAATAATATAATGGTAAGAAATGATGTATAGAAAAGACGTTACTCCCATCTCTAACCAAGGTTTGTTTGGGTATTTAGGGACCTGTTTGTCACAGTAATAAATAGAGCTGCTGTTGGGAGGAGGGCAGCAGTCACTTGGGTTCCAAGACAAGGTATAGGCTGATGTTCCTTCCAGGCCCACAGCTGCCCCCTCCACTCACAGCCCCAAACTGTTATTCCACAGGGGCCTGTCAAGCCACAGCATGGCCGTGAGTCTATGCCTGCTTCCTTCAAGGGGAATCAGACTTTCTTTACAAGGCTTGCTTTTCTCCTGTTAGGTGAGAATACATGGGTAAAAACAGGCTGCAAGGCTATAAGGGAAGAAACCCTGAGTTAGCAGGGAGTCTTGGAGCTTGGGGCAAATTATTCTTCATCTAAAAAACTAACTGGATATGAAGTTGAACCAAGGAAATGAAAACTTCACTGTAGGAGACAATCATCTATGCCTTCATCTCGGCACGCTAGTCAGCTCTCTGTTTTCCAATGCCGTATTTGCTGAGGTACTGGAACCTTGATAAATAAGACTGCTGCCACATGCAAGTCTGAAGAGTGTTCGTGAAGGAAGCTGTGTTATAAATGTGTTGAGGCAGAGAGTAAATTTTTGGGTCAAAGGTGAAAGCTTTGGTGACCTTCTCAGTTCTACATATCACACACACAGTGAGTCTGATCTAGCCTCTCGTCATCGCTACTCTTCAGACACATTTCTGTTACAAAGAAAAAATGAAGCATGCTGGAAATCTATGGACTCTCAGAGGGTGGGTGAGGCTTGACATAGAAGTATGGAGGAAGTGTGTTCTGGGCTGGAGCCCCCGCTCCCCACTTACCCAATGAAGGGAACCCACACAAAGCTTGGCCGCCAGGAGCGGGATGGTGGCATCATCTGGCTTTAGCCGGATGCATTCCTTCAGCACCTTCACAGCACGGGCAGACTGCACAGGGACAGAGCGACTGTGTAAAACTCACAAAGTCTGACAGAAGAAAACATCATAGCCTCCTCAGAGGGGTCAAGTCTTCGAGCCTGAGCTCGGGGTTCAGCATGACAGGCAGGGAATTGTTATCAAGAGCAAATTGAAATGGGCCCTGGCACCTGCCTAACTCACAGTCTGCTTATGTAGCCATTGCAACAACAAGAAAAACTAGACTGCAGTAGCCTGCACTGTTATAAAAAACAAACACCCAATTAAAAGCATAATAAACTATATTTCTGAGCTCAGTTAACACCAACAGTATTCTATGTGAGACTTCACAATTCACTGAATACCAGACTTACTAATGGTTGCACCTTTATCAAGTGTGCATATGGCAGGGCTGACACTCTAAATATTTGTGCATGTTTCTGCATGCATGTCTGGTAACTCACAGTAGGCACACCACTCCATCTTACTAAAAAGGAAAACGAGGCACTAAGTGACATGTCCCCTGTCACTCAGCTATGAATGCACCCAGGCTTCCAACAAATTGCAGCAGCAAGCCATGCTTTTGGCTAGTATCCTCTGCTGATTCTGTAACTACAGACTGTTGGAGAGAACACACAGACTCTCCCCAACCCCCTGCCCATTTCCCCTGGAGCAACAGGTTGTAAACAAGTACCCTTGGGATATGTTTATACTCTCAAAAGGAGTTCAAGACTTAAGTTTAACCATGTACACTGCACATGAGTGAGCCATTAAAGGTCTTTAAAAAGGCAATTTAAGAATTCTTCATCTTACTCCTATGTCCATCTTAGACCCTAAATAAATGTGGTGGTCCATTATGAAAAGGCCGCAGGGCAGTTTGAAACATCATCTTAGCCTTTCATGAGGCACATCCTTCACGAAATTCAGCAGCATAGATCTAGACAGAGAGGCAGACACAAAGAGACTCACCTTCCCAGCAGCCATCAGTGACAGAGCAAATTGGTACCAGAGGTGGAACTCCTCAAAGGCAAACTTCATGGCTCTCTCTAAGCACTGGTTGGAGAGGAAAAACAATGCTCACACACCAAGAACTGCTACCAGCAGAGCTGCGTGGACTGCATCCACAATATTACCAACCCCCAAACCTTGACTGCCTAGACCTTTACCTGCCCAGGAGTTGTTGACTCAGACACAAAAGGAGTTTTGCTCTGGGAGAACATGGAGACTGGCACAGAAGCACCCCAAACACAAGGCCCAAACTGACAAGTTTCCATAGGGGGATATAGGAGCTCTGTGGGACATGAGTTCTCAGGAGTGGCATTTACAAGAACAGCCATTGTGTCACGCTGGTGAGAAAAGAACCCATGGGGAGGAGGAAGAGAAGTGAAGACTGTACCTCAGTGTGCGCACCACAAGCCCAGTGAATCCAATTTGGACAAACAAACCCGTAGGAGGTAAGGCTGGAACCATGCCATCTTAGGGGTGACAGCTGCTTTCCCAAGTTACGCTTTCTCTTCTCTACCCTGAGATGTGCTACCATAACTGTGTTATGAGCTGCATTCACTCCCCTGTCCCAGCTAGCACCACTAGGGAAGGGTACACTCATGCTTCTTGGCTTCTCCAGTGCTGGCCAGCTTGCTGTGGCACATAATTCACAAACTAACCTCTTAGCTAGCAAGGTCCCTGCAGAGGAATGACCTCAGAATAATCACCTCAGAGATGTAAGAGTGTCATTAGAGGCAAGTGAGATAGAAGACCACAATGGAGGCTAGAGTGTGAAACATTTTAGGAGCTTCAAAACTTAAATATGTCCCAGTTAGAGCCAGAAAGGGCAAGCTACCAGAGGAGGGCAGGCAACGTTTCTCTTGAAGAGGAGCACTGGGAAAGGAAACTGAAGTGGAGTCCCTGGGGAGAGGCCATGGAAGTATGTCACCACTTAGAAAGGGTCCCAGGAACAGAGCAACAGGTTGGAAACAAGCCAAGCAGGTGCTGGAGCAAGTAAGGCACTTGGCTCTCAGCGGACACTGTGTGGCACTTTGGAGGACAGCAGGCCTTAGGGCCAGAGGAGGGAAGGAAGAAGCCAAGGCTGGAGGATGCAGACAGGCTGCCTCATCATGTCCTCATTTCCTTGTGGTGGTGACTAGAACAATCGTCACCAAGGAGGGTTGAGCAGACAGAGAAACACAGGTGGGGGAGGGCAGAGGTGGAACACACCAGGCCCCAGAAGACACAGAGCACCAGGCTCCTGGAATAAATGTGCTCCAGCATCAGGTCAACCTGCGATGAGGCAGGGGCTCCAAGTGAAAGTGAGGTCTGAGGACCTGTCTTCCCAGACCATTGCTTTCTTTATCAAGGCAGAGTGATGTGGCTGCTAAGTTAAAATAAAATAAGAGTCAAGAGAGGTAAAGTGAGGCAAAGAAAAGGCTTGGATGACCAGGACCCTCCAGCTGCTCATGCTAGGTCACCTTACACCAGCCTGGGTTTTCCCTACAGTGCTCTGAAGCCAGGTCTGGAATGATGGAATTCTCATGGCTAATGGACAGAGGGAAGGGCAGGAAGCGGGAACTAAGAGTCTCATGGAGGGGGTGATACACAAACAGGACACATAACACTAGATATAACACACAATAAAAGCAAAAAGGCAGGGGGCTGGAGAGGAAAGAACAATTCCAGTATTACTAGGGACTGGGTGATGGTTCAGTTGGTAAATTGCTTGTGGTGCAAACACAAGAACCTGAATTTGGATTTCCAACAGCCATGTAAAAAGAGCCAGGCATGGCCTTATGTTCCTATGAGGCAGACCCGAAGGATCCCTGTAGTGCACTGGCCAGTTAATCTAAGCTAGTCCATTATCAGTAGCCTCTTAGTTTAGCAAGAAACCCTGTCTCAAAAATAAGGTGGGGAGCCACTGAAGATGACTGACATTAACCCTGACCTCCTCACATGCCCACACACACACACACACTCACACACACACACTCACACACACACAATCACACACACACAGGGACACAAGTCATCAGGCTTGATGGGAAGTGTTTTTACAGCTCCATTTTGTTTACCATTTATTTATTTATTTATTTATTTATTTATTTATTTATTTGTTTGTTTGTTTATTAATGATCAAAGGTAGAGTCATCCTGGTCTTTCTAAGACTGAAGCTGTAGTAATTAAATAATAGTGCTACAAGATCAAGCAAACTAGCCACTGAACAGACAGAAACAAGAAGCCCACGATTACACAGAATTGGACTTATGAAAGAACACAGCCAGGAGAGGTGGTACTCGACTTTAATTCCAGCACTCATGAGTCAGAGGCAGGTGGATCTCTGTGAGTTCCAGGCCAGCCAAGATTATAAAATGAAACCCTGTTCAGAAAAGCGGGAGGACAAAGGAAGGAAAAGCAGGCTAATGTTATAGGTTAGTATGAGAAAAAGAAACTTTACACCAAACAGTACTATGACTACTTACTCATAAAGAAAATATTTTCAATTGAATTTTACCTCAATGTTTCATATAACTCTGTCCAGGCCAGACTAAAAACAAAGTGAAAAGTAAAACCATAAAGCAAAGAGCAAGACAAATTCTCTCGACCTGCATGGATTACATAATACCTGCTCTCTTAGCCCAAATTCAAATTTGCAGTAAGTAGTCACTACCTTCTTCATTTGAGAAGCGAAGTCCACCCGCGGCCCCTGCACACCACGAGCTGGGCTGACTGTGGGCTTGCTTGCTTGTCTCGAGACTTGCTGTGCAGCAAGGCACTATTTTGAGCATCGTCTCCTTTGATCATACTTACAGCCCTATACAGCACAGGAAGGTGCCATTACCATGATCCTTGAAGGCACAGGAGGCTGAAGTACACGGATTTAAGTGGCACATGGCATCTCAGTGAGCTGTGATACAGTCAGCTGTGGTCCCAGAGTCTGAGCTCATAATCTTGGCAGCAGTGGATGGCCTGAGGTGCCACCGTGTCTCTCACGCTTCAATCAGCATGTCACTCCTGCTGTGTACAGCACTGTGCACTGAACAGGGGTGGGGGGAGGGCGCTCATGGTCTCTACAGACCTCAGACTGCAGCAGGACTCTTCCTGCTAATGAGGTCTCTGCTCCCCAAGCCTCTCTGGGATGGATCCCTGAAGCTATTAAAGACTAAGACCTTTACAATTTGCAGAATTTTCAAGACACTTCACTGATTCCATGACAGCCAGCCAAATGGAACATTTCCATCCTATCTTTAAAAAGCACTCAGCTTGACGAAGGCCGAGGCAAGCCATGCATTTTCTCTACAGTGTCTTTCACGTTTTTCCAGCTCGAAGCTCTCTCCAGACTGCAGTAACCCATATCCCATGATAAGCCATGGAGGAAGCATAAAGAGTCGGAGAGGCTGAGGATGTGCCCCATAAGGGCTGGGGATACAACTCACTAGAAGTGTACTCGCCTAGCATAAGCAAGGCCCTGGAGTCCAAACATACCCACACCCACACACCAACTAACCAAAGACCCTAAGTGCTTTAGCCAACCGTGCTGGTACATGCCTGTAATCTCAGTACTTAGGAGGCTGAGGCGGGAGGCCAGCATGCAGTAAGTACACAGCGAGACTCTGTCTCAAAAAGCAATGAGAGTAGCTGGAGAGATGGTTGGAGGTTAAGAAGTTAAGGCTTCTTCCAGAGGGTCCAGGGCTGGTTCCCCAGAAACCCACATGACATGGCAGCTCACAACAATCTGTAACTCCAGTTCCATGGGCTCTGATGTCCTCTTTTGATCTCCTTGGGCACCAGACCCTCCTCCCCCCAAAAAAAAGCAGAGAGAGAGAGACAGACAGACAGACAGACAGACAGACAGACAGAGAGAGAGAGAGAGAGAGAGAGAGAGAGAGAATATGCAGACCAACAATGATAAACTAAGCTCCCTCCAGATCACAGGTATGTGTGTTCTGTCACAGCTGATAGCCCTGCCTTCCTGTGGGCTCTTTGCATCTTTGCTACCCAGCTCTCGCTCTGAACACATCCAAACAGCTCCGGGTGCTCTAAATTCCTGATGCCATCCATGCCCAGTGTTGGAATATCTAGCAAGTCCTCCTTTATATTTTCAGAAACATCCAAAAATATGCTTCTAAGAACTCAGGTTGCACAAAGCTCCAGTACAAGAAGAGATGTGTTGTAACGGGAGGCTTGATACCCATAAACTTCTTAGCTGGGGTGGGTGCTCACCCCACTTTTTTGATGAACCCACAAACACATCTGTATGTGAAACAGTAAACATGGCCAGTTTTGTTTGTAGGAGGTTGGCAAGGACATATGCTAATGAGATACAATAAAGAACACTCATAATTTAGCAGCATTTCGAAAGAGAAGTCCTGATGACAAGGGACTTCTCAGAAGGCAGCAGGTGCGAGTGCACAGGAGTGGGAGGAAGGGACATAGTTGAGAAGCTGTAGCACACGGACCCAGCATGGCAGAGAGAAGACGCTAGCTCTGAGGACAGATGGCTCAGGTGGCTCAGGTTTGATCAACACCCCCCTCCAGCCACAGAGCTCTCAGTGGGGCAGGAGCTGGTCACAGACAGTGCATCCAGTGTCTGGTAGAGCGGGCACTGGAACCCTGCAATCGTGACAGCTGCTGCGCTGCTCTTGTGACACAACATGGCAGCAGATCTGTGGGTTCTGTTCTGAAGTTCCTGGGACTGGGAGACTGGCAGGAGCCCGAGTAGAAACCTGGCTCCTTCTTACTTGTGGTGTCACAGAAAGGGTGATGAGTTTGGGGGTCAGAGAGATACAGCATCATGGACACCTCTGGGTCATTCATCACTAGAAGAAAAGATGAGCTTAGCAGCAGTATGCTGGCTTTCCAGGAGGCACAGGTACTCTGACACACTCTAAAGCCCAGGGACACTTGCCAGATGCCATGGATATGGGGCAGTACATCCCCTGGAGGCTAAAGGGCTTCATCATGTGAGTAGTAGTCAGTATGTCACTTGCAAACTTATTTCCTGCTGGAATAGGGGCCTCTCCTTTTTCTTACTTTGGCTTTTCATGGGAAGCCATATTTGAAGGGTTCCGGGAACGGGCTGCTCTTCTGGCATGAAAAGGGATTTAGCAATTACCTTCCTTGTACGTAAAGCTCAGTCACAGCAGCTGGGTGTGTGGCAGTGACAGCTGCACAATACCACAGGCAGGGAGAAGCTGGGCCTATTCTGGGAATTCAAGAACAAGACTCAGCATCCAAAACCCATGGGAGAAAGGGCAGAAATAAATAATCAGGTACCTTGTACACTTGGCTTGATGCCAAAGCTGAAGCCATTCCACTAAGAGAGCAGTACCAGCCTGAGCTCTTCCCTTTTCCTTCTGGACATTTTCACGGCAGAGACCCTCAGGGCCCTTCATCTAGGAAGACCGTCTTTCTTGTATTATTTATTGAATATATTATTAAATGTGATTAATGTAATTCTTTATAGTTGTGTAATAACACTAAGAATTAACACGGTAGATGATTAACATGTTGCTTCTTGTAGAAATGAAAGTTTACTAAGTGATGTAGACATTTTCGATCACTGTTGGTGCACACGGAACACTGTCCTCAGGCTATACCGAGATCAAGGCACCCTGACTCTGTTCCTACTTTACAAACACAGGGATGAAGATTCGGAGAGCCAAGATCTGCCTCGGGTCACACAGTGTCAGGCTGAAATCAGAATCCAGGTCTCATGATGCTATCATTTCTAATTTAATTAAAACTGGAAGGACAAATGAAAATGGAGTTTGAGCAATCTGCTTCAGAGAAGAACCGGTCCAGGGAAAAGCTTCTAAGAGTCATACTCTCAGGACTCAAACAACAAACAAAGCCTCCCTCCCCATCTGTGGGAAAACACAATGTCAAAGCTTGCTCCAGTTTCCTCCTCTTTATTTTAGAAACAAAATACAGGATCCTCTGTATCCTTGTCACACCCATCCCAATTTCTCTTTTTGCTTTCCAGCAATAAGGCTACTCCAGGTAGAGGATCTTTGGAAAATGCTTAAATTAAAAGATATTATTTTTCTGGCCACAGTGAGAGTAAAAAACAGGCTATTTTCTTTACTTTGTTTTTGTTTTTTTTTTTAGGGGGGTGAGGTAGGGTGAAGGGTGTTTTCTGAAGATAGGTGTCTCCGCATAGCCCTGGCTGTCCTGGAACTAGCTGTGTAGGCCAGGCTGGCCTCAAACTCAGAGACCTGTTTGTCTCTGGTTCCTGAGTGCTGGGACTAAAGGCATGCGCCGCCATGCCTGGCTGAAGGTGGGTTATCTTCAGGGGTTCCAGGTGCCGCTCTCTGGCAGTCAACCTTCCCAACTATGAGTCCTAAGTGTGCACAGGAGTATAGAAGCCCTGGTTCTGACTCAAATCCAATACCTTCTGCTGCGTTGCCAATGTAGTCATTCGTTGTTGGTCTTACAGAAAGCACTAAACTCAGTTCCTTCCCTCTACCTCCTCCTCAGCTGCCTTTCCCCTTTGGATCTTTGCTATTAGCCTCTCTACGCTGGCTTGGGACACCAGGTTCTAATCCTTACTGCGGCTGCTGCTTCACCGTGTCAATGTAATGATGTAAGGGCTGCGGAGGAAAGAGAGGAACAGAGACAGGACAGTGGCACACTGGTGGCACATGGATAGTGGCACACTATATTCAAAGCAAACATGCAGCAGAAGCTTAAGTGGGGAACAAGTATAAAGAGAGCCAGGGTCCGCTCTGCCCGCTATCTTTTTAGGAGAGTCACAGAAAGAAAAGGAAGGACAATAAGGTGTGCAGCAAACTCTGAAGACTAGAGATGGCAGCATCTCTGACAGGACTGAAACCGCAGTGATTAAACCACGGCTTAAGGAACCAGGCTGACTTGAGGCTTATTTGTATATAGACCCATGAAATGAAATAAAGACCACAGACATGCCCAGTATGGCTTTTGCAAGAGATGTGAGTCAACAAGGAAAAGAATAATCTCTTCAACCAGAAAGTGCTGATTGCTTTCCACACAAAGCCTTTGTGATATTTGTCAACTGACTGTCAACGTGACACAGATAACTGTCTGTGAGGGGTTACCGATTGTATTCATTGAGGAGGGAAGACCCACCTGGGCGGTTTCATTCCCTGAGCTTCAGGTCATGACTGTACTAGAGAGGGAGCAGGGTACCAGCAATGCACACTTTACTGCACTGCATCTGATCTCCACTGTGGACACGATGTGACCAGTTCTCTCAGGCTTCTGCTGCTGTGACTTCCCTGCTTGGTGGAATGGAACCTGTGATCATAAGCCATATAAATCTTTTCTCCCGTGAAGTGCCTTTGCCAGGATATTTTATCACAGCAACAGAAAAACCAACCGACCTAACACAGGGTTTGGTATTGAAAGTACTTTGCTGTGAAAGACCTGACCATGCATGTGGCCTTTAGATCTCAGAATTGTTTTGTGGCTAGAAAGTGGCAGCTTTTGGTACATTGGGGGACAAAGCAACTACATGTTGGAAGCAAAGCATATAGGGCCATTCTGGTAGGAGCTTGGAAAGACAAGAATGCAGAGAAATTCAGAAAGTGGAGGCCCAGATCAGGAGATTTCAGGATGACAGGTACTCTGCTGGGGACTGGGCTAGGGGCCATTTGTATAGCACTTTGACTAAGTATCTGACTTCAGTGTGACCACATCCTGGGAACCTGAGTGTTGAATTTAATGCCAATGGACTGATGTGTTGGCAGAGAAACATTCAAGGCAGTATGGTATTCAGACTGGTGGTCTAACCGCTAAAGAGATCAGCACCATCACAGAAAAAGCTCCTTTATTGCACTGGGACACTAGGATAAGTATTCTGAGGGCAAACCTTATCCATCAGGGGCAACATCTTGAATCTGCAGCAGAACTGGGAAATGACAATCACATGATACTGGTTTTGAAGGTACAAAAGACACAAGACTGAGGGGATTGTGGAAGAGCTGCTGTGTGGTAGGCTGTTATCCCTGTGGAAAGGCTCCGAGAGGCCTCTGTGTGAGCTTGCAGAGGTGAAGCCCAAACTGCACTGAAGACCTGAGAAGACTGGAGATGTCAGAGCCATAGGACATCTGCCATGGGAAACTACAGGTGTAGATGGAAGTGTGGCTAAGCCTATGCAAGAAGCTGTGTATGCTGTGTGTACTGTGCTGTGTGTGTGTGTTGTGTGTACTGTGTATGTATGTGTGTGTGTGTGTGAGTGCTGTGTGTATGTGTGCTTTGTGTTTGTTGTGTGTACTGTATGTGTGCTGTGTGTGTGTTGTGGATACTGTGTATGTGTGTGTGAGTGCTGTGTGTATGTGTGCTGTGTGTGTATGTTGTGTATACTGTGTATGTGTGTGAGTGCTGTGTGTATGTGTGCTGTGTGTGTATGTTGTGTATACTGTGTATGTGTGTGAGTGCTGTGCGTATGTGTGCTGTGTGTGTATGTTGTATGTACTGTGTATGTGTGTGTGAGTGTTGTGTATATATGTGCTGTGTGTGCTCTGTGTGCTGTGTGTGTGCATGTGTGCTGTGTGTGTTGTGTGTACTGTGTATGTGTGTGAGTGCTGTGTGTATGTTTACTGTGTATATATGTGTGAGTACTGTGTGTATGTGTGCTGTGTGTTTGTTGTGTGTACTGTATGTGTATGTGTGAGTGCTGTGTGTATGTGTGCTGTGTCTGTGTGCTATGTATAGTGTGTATGTGTGTGAGTGCTATGTGTATGTGTGCTGTGTGTGTATGTTGTGTGTACTGTGTATATGTGTGTGAATGCTGTGTGTATGTGTGCTGTGTATGCTCTGTGTGCTGTGTGTGTGCATGTGTGCTGTGTGTACTGTGTATGTGTGTGTGAGTGCTGCATGTGTGTGTGCTGTGTGTGTGTGCTGTGTGTGTGCATGTGTGCTGTGTGTGCTGTGTGTACTGTTTCTGGCAGAGCTAGAAGGGAGGGGCTGCTCTGGCCTTTGGGAACCAGCTGAACATATTACAAACTCCAGATGTCAGTAAGGAGGCAAATTAATTTGTTTTTGTTTTTACATTTTTTCATTGTGTGTGTATGTGTGGTTCTATGTAGAGGTGGGTATGTGAGCTTGCACACATATGAAGACCTAAGGCTGGGAATCATCAATAGCAGGGGTCACCAGTATACCTAGTCTTGCTAGCCAGCTGGCGTGGATCTGAGCTCTGATCCTTATGTTTACTTGGCAAACATTTGAACTTCTGAACCTTCCTGCCTCTGCATCAATCCATTGCCCTCAAGCTCCTGCTTCTGTGATGCTGCCATTGTGAAGGACTAAACACAGAAACTCTAAGCTGCAAACCCATTGCCCGTGAGCTGCTGTTGGTGTAGTTCATCACAGCAACAGACACATACCACATATATACAGACTTCACCCAGAGAGGCTCACTAGTTCCAAGTACAGAGGCCAAACCCAAAACCCAATTAGGAGAAGACTTGGGGGTACACTGCCATGCTTTCAAATTTGTCACTGAATCAGTGGCTCCTCAGAAACACACCAAAGGAAAAAGCAACAGAAGAAAATGTACTGGGTTCAGTTAGAAACAAAACTTCTTTACATTAAAGGACATAAGAAAGAAAAGAGAAAATATATAAAATAGAGCAATATCTGTGAACTATATATAATAAGAGTTTATTACGGGGCTGAAGAGATGGCTCAGTGGTAATGAGTACCAACTGCTCTTCCAGAGGTCCTGAGTTCAATTCCCAGCAACCACATGGTGGCTCACAGCCATCTGTAATGGGATCCCATGCCCTCTTCTGCTGTGTCTGAAGACAGCTACAGTGTACTCATATAAATAAAGTAAATAAATCTTTTTAAAAAGGAGTTTATTATATATTTAAATAAAATCTATAACAATTAAAAATTGGCAATTTAAAAATGGGTGCAGGGTTTGAATAATCATCTTTCCAAAGAAGACATACAAATTAACAAAGGATGTGGAAAGATGCTCTGTGCACTAGGAAAATGCAAGTCAAACCCACAATGAAATACCACTCACTACCTACAGGGGTGGCTGTACTCAGAGTAGTAGATGCTGGTGAGCAAAGGGGGAACTAGAGAGAGTATGAAATGGAAAGGCCACTGTGAGAAACAATGAGCAGCTCCTCCTCTACAGAACTAAGGAGAGGCACTCAGGAATGCTCTCACACTGTCAGATACACTATTACAACAAGGTTGACTTACAAAGAGTAGCTAAGTGAACCAGCCAGGCTTTATGGGGTATGGATTACATCATCTATTCTATGCCATTATGGATGTGGTAGCAGTGCTCTTAGCATCTTCACCATAGCCAAAGGGTGATGACAACTCATCCATCCATCCATAATGAGTAGATAAACACAATGTGACAGATATGTACAGTGGAACATTATTTAACAAAAAGGGATGTAGCCCTGATAACATGCTGTCAGGCATATTACCATAACAAGGCTGCATCTTAAAAACATTAGCTCAGTCAGGCAGAGTCAGGCATGTGCCACATGACTTGTTTTATACCAGGTATCTGAAATAAGCAAATTCATAGGAAGAAAGATTAGAGATGTCAGGGTGGTGTGTGTGTGTGTGTGTGTGTGTGTGTGTGTGTGTGTGTGCACACGTGTGTGGAGTAGGAATAGGGAACTATGGCTAACTAGGTCCAGTTTTATTTGAGGTAGTGGAAAGTTTGGAATAATGATGACAGTTGTACAACAGTGTGAATGTCATTAAATATTTATGAACTGTATTTTTTAAAGATCAAGGCAGTATGCTAATTTTTTAAAGAAAAAAATGTAAACAAGTCGAGGCAGTGAATACCTGGAACCGTGTTCTCCTGAGCTGTACCACATAAGGGTTTCAATGTGTCTGCTCCTCCCAGGAGTTATTCTCACTGAAGAGGGAAAGGGTGTGTGTCACAAAGAAAGCTTCCAAAATGTGGAGACAGAGAACCCAGCGACTGCAGCAGGGGCTGAGATTCTTTGGAGTAGGCAATCATGCAAAAAATAGCATTAACAATTCTACCAGGCTGGTTCAAAATGCTGGACCAGAGTTGAGATCTATCTATCAGCTCTGCCCCAAGCAAGATCCATGTCTCCTAAAGCTTCCTAATACACAATAAATGATGTGCTCAACCTTGGTAATATTCTGGAGAAGACCCACTCATTACTCTTCCAGGAGAGCTTCTCTGCAAAACCCAAGAAAGGGTGAGGTTGTGAAGCCCAGGAATGGGTCTCGCCTCTGCTCTGGCACCCTCACACATTATTGCCTCGCTGGGGTACCTAGGGCAAGGTAAGGTCCTCAGAGAAGTGAGGCATCCTAGCTGACGATGACCCTCTGAGTAGGGTCAGAGGTGAGCAGCATTTTCACAGTGCCTCCTAATAACAGAATTGCTTAGACTGAGGGTCCGTGGTCCCCCTGGTGCAATCATTAGCCGTACTACCCACAGCTCTACAGATCTACCATAAACAAGTGAATATGAGTTCAATGGAAAGTTAAAAATAGCCCTTCTATTGTTAAAGCTGCCATGTTTATGCACGGGGAGCACACACCATCTCCAAAAAGACCCTATAATATTCTTCCCAAGTGGAATTGTTAATAGTCAGACTTGAGAAACAAACCTCCTTAGCAGCTTGGGTTCATTCTGAAAAACAGAGGAAGCAGGACTCCTGGCCTTACTTTTAATAGAGGGGTTGTCATGCCAACAAGGGCTGCTGTTTAAATTGAAGGGGAAGAAAGAAGTGTTCCTTCCTACACAAACTTTTCAGCAGGGCTCACAATTAGTCCTTAAAAAAACCACAAAAACTCATAGCACTGGAGTGATGGGAAACACTATGCTCATATCATTTGTCAGAGAAAGGCCATGCACGAGAAACCTCAGGTTTCTTTCTGCTGCTCCATTCTTCATGCCCACGACTAGGGTAAACAGGGCACTGGAGAAAAGAAATGTTGATGTGGGCACATGCCAAGGCCCTTCATCTTGAATAAGCACGAGGAAAGAACAGGGCACAAAGAGAACGTCCCCTACCCTGCTATTGAACTTTCAAAGGCTGGGTCTCCACCATGCTTTCATAACACACCTGCTGCCTGAGGGTGCTGGTGACAGGAGGGGCACTGTGTGCTGATACACACAGCAGGGACACTTCCTTTGCTTTTCCTGGTGCCTGTGGGCTGACACTGGCCAAAGAGAGGAGCCAAAGGGAAGGAAACCTGCTCTGTGGACATGAGGCTGGTTGGGGACAAGAGAAGGAGGGAAGGCTCGAGGACAAAACCTCTTTCTACCCAACAGTCTGGTGCAATGGTACTCTCTGTGCACAAAAGACCTCACCCACACATTGGAAGACGCCACATATTTCTGAGACCAGTCAGGGCATGTGACTAGATCCCATTAGAGAGGGTCCAACACCAAACCTGACATAGCTGCTTCCTTCTCTGTGCCCTGTGGTGTTGCCATGCAGTGTGGGAATTAGTACTGACTGACACAGAGCTAACATAACTCTGCCATACCCGACGGGCAATCTGATAAATGAGGGCTGAGGCACCTTTGGCCCTCTTTGCCATCTCCTTTCAGAGCAGGATAAAGATTTCATAAAGCTGCTCAGAAGGGCAAGCAACTGGACCTCTGAATTGTTTATTTAAACATTTTTTCCATTTAATATTTTTAGAACAAGGTCTACCACAGAAAACTGAAACTTCAGGGCAAAACTGCCAATAAGGAAGAGGTTCACTGTACTTAATTCCCATCAGGCCTTAACGATCCCATTCAGATGGCAGTGCCTCATTACCTCTAACCAGCACAGCCAAAGCCCTCACCTAGAACTGGCCTGTTCCTAGCCTGGAAAACACAGCTTTGCTCTGCTGTCTCCTCTAGTTTCATTATCTTTAGGTTTATATGTGAGTTTTATAGGTAGGCAAGAAGTTTCTCTTATGTCTCCTAGACTTTGTCACTGCCCTGCCCCTGGCAGCTCCTGTATGCATCAAGAGTCAGCAACACCTAAGCATTCAGCTGCCACTTAATGAGCTCCGCACACTGGGCTGCATTCATGAGATTAACAGGTATGCCCAGAACCCATGTAAAAAGCCAGACTTGGCTCTGTGTACTTGTAACCTTAACATTGTGTGGTGAAGAAAGGAGAATCCTGGAATCTTAATGTCTAGCCAGTCTAGCTGAAACAGTAATTTTTTTATTCATTGAGAGACTCTTCTACGGCAATAATCTGGAGCACAACAGAAGAAAACACCTGATGTCCTGGTTTGGTGTTTGCATGAGGATGCACCTGTATACTCACATACATTCATTGCACACATAGCTATACCAAACACACACACACACACACACACACACACACACACACACACACCCGCTATCTCACTGTCACAGGCCTTTCTTCATACAGATAGATTAACGATGGTTTTTGAGATACCAGAGGATAGCTAGTCCAGAATTTCTGGACTCTAAGTGACTGTATTTTCTTTATTTATATGTACTGTTTGATTCTTCTGACAGAAGGAGAAACAGTGAAGTTCACTATAGGAAGAAGGGAAAAAGAAAATGGGATAGGAAAACTCTGAGGGTTTCTAAACGGAAGAGTGAAAATGATTTCCTGAATATTAGGAGCAGACCCACCCCACGTAGCAACACTACTCACATTAGCCAATGGAAGGATGCAGTGGGCCTACTACTCATCCATAAGGCAGAGTGAAGTGTTGAGACATAGGATGTGTGCAACCTTTAAACCAGCTGTGAGCCACCAGATGTAGGTTCTGGGAAGGGAACTC
This sequence comes from Micromys minutus, assembly GCF_963924665.1. Classification (NCBI taxonomy): domain Eukaryota; kingdom Metazoa; phylum Chordata; class Mammalia; order Rodentia; family Muridae; genus Micromys; species Micromys minutus. The sequence continues at coordinate 243,495,908 of NC_137969.1, forward strand.
TGGTCCTCCGCAAGGACAGCAAGCATGCTGAGCCACCTCTCTAGACCTGGCTTTCCTTTTGGGATGAAAATGTTTAGGAAACACAGGTGATGGTTGCTGCTGTGACTTTGGTGTCCATGGCATTCAGTGCAGGGAAAGGCTTGGTGTCTCCTGGGAGAGGATGTAAGTGTGAAGGTGGACCTCGAGGTATGGGGACATGATGTAGTTCTCATGTACCTGTGAGTCATGAAAAGGGGGTTTGCAATCTGGGCCTCTCCCATTCTTTCCACTTACGATTTGAGATGCACCCTCTTACTTGTTCTCAGGGTCTCTCACAGTTGCTAGCTGGTGAGTGACGAAGCCAAGCACTGGGACTCTCCACAGAGGCTGCATCACATGGAGCCTCTACGGCTGTGGGGTCCATAACCCTCTTCTTCATGGGTAGCTTGTGCCGGGGATCTCATTATGGTGCTACGGTGCAGCAGTACCGTGTTAAAGAAGTACTAACCGATCTGAATTATATGCCTCATACTACCAAGTTTGATATGTGAACTTTACCTCAACTCAAAAATGTTCTGTTCCTGTTTAAAAATCTTGAAAATATAGGATGGTAAATGAGAACAGCAAAACAAGCTAAACAGATTCAAGAAAACCCCAATAAATGAAGAAATGGGTAAGCAGACCCTTTAAGGTGTTAGCTGAGATGGAGGGAGGCTCTTGCTTAACAAAAGATGACCTCAGAATGGTGGACTGCCTCCCCATGAAGAACCATGAGGCCTTCATCATTCTGGTACGGCATCATACTGTGTTCATTAGAAGAATTGAGACAGGCAGTACAGCTCTCACATTTGTGGAGAAAGTCCCAGCTACCAGGAAAAGGTAGGGAAGGCTGAGGCCATGTGTCCAAGACCTTTCTCACAGAATGTGGACTCTGTTGGGTCTTCCTGGGTCAGCCACATGTGCACATTGCTGGCTGTTTACCTCTAGATTGGAGGCTGCAGTGTGCAGAGGACATACCTCTCTCATAGCTGTACTCCCAAAGGACACAGCCCTTGGTACTGAACTGGTGATAATACACATATATACTGAAAAAATTATAATTCTATTAATTGATTTATATCTAAGGCAAAACACGGAGATGAGACCAAGTCCTTAAGTCTCTAAGGGATGTACAGGCCCAGGAAAATAAGGGCCCACAGAGGGGACTGGAAGGCTGAGTGACAGCCTAGCCCAAGCCGAGGTTGGAGCTGGGTCCCAGCTGGGCAGGTTATGCATGTGTGACGCCTGTACACAAGTCCTCCTTCCACTGCGTTGTGGGGTTGGCTTTTCAGAAGGCTGCATAGCTGCTGCCCCGTGCAGTCACCAAACCAAAGACTAAAAACAGAATTAAGCCACGCAGGCTCATCTGTTCCCGGGGTTCCTGCCTAATGTGGCGAGGCACCCCAAGCTGGAGGGTGAGTCTAGCTCTGATCTGATTTCAGCCAATCTGTTACTGCATTTCACTCCTTGTCCTCATGCCCAGAGGCTGTTGCAATGGGTATAAATTTAGAACGAGAAAGATACATAACACAGAAGAGTTTATTTTAACAAAACAGGTTGTTTCTGTCCCTTTTTCCCTACTGGGCTAAAGGAAAGATAAGTCAGCCTTGCTTGTTTAGCCTCACCAACATGAAATCTGGTACACTGGGCAGGAGCTTTACAATTCATAACCAAGGCTTGGATGAAGTAACTTCACATGAAACCCAAACAGCACATGCCTGTCCTAAGTGTTTCCCAGTAGAGGGGATGAGAACATCATAACTCCTTCCCAAGCTCTGGGGTCTACCAGTCCACTTCTGAGCAGGCACGGCACTCTAAGTGGAGACAGTGCCTTTCTGACATGAATGAACTCTACCAGCCAACCTCAAGGCACTTGTGACCCAGACTGCATGTCAACAGGAGTTCCTGTCATGGTTTAGATGAAGAAAGCAGGGTCAGAGAGGCTTTGGTTATGATAGAGATTATCTGGAAGAGAGACTACTTTGGGGACTGTTGTCCTCCTCCCACACACAGCCTGGAAGAAACGTCCACTGACAGAAAGAAGCTTGTCACCTCAGACTAACTGCTTAGCCCTGTCACATAGGAGAGCAAAGATCAATAATTGGTCCAATGACATATGCTACTGGCAGAAAGGGTCAAAGGACCAGGTTCGCCCTCAAGTCATCTTGCCTTCCCCAGGACACCCCTCCCTCCACCTGAAAAGCAACCAGACTCGGCAGCTGTACCTCTGACAGCATCTCATACTGGCCTCTTCTTCCAAGAGCAATGGTCAGTAAGTCATAGACCACGGATGCGCTCTGCAGACTGATCAGGCGGTCACTCTTGTGTTCGGGAATCCTGCTCAGCACAGCATCTCGGTTGGCCTGAAGGTGACATAGAAAAGAGAAGCAGATGGTAAGCCAGCCTACACTCTACCATCGTCATGTGGCCTAGCGGCCACCTAGGTGCTCCTATCTTACCGGGCAGGAGTAAATAACAGAGCTATCCACCTCAGGTCATACATCTAAAATCCCTAGAGCACCACAGATATAGACTACAATTTGACTCAATGCTGGAGGCCAGCCACGGGATTCTTCAAGTGAGTCCCCTACCCATGTCTCTCTGTGATCTGGCCTGTACCTACGCTGAGGTGGGGAGAGCTTCCCCAGCCCCGTACTTGCCTTGAATGGTATCATTAAGTCCTGCAGAGGTGATCAAACTTCCCTCAGTCACGGACACTCAGATCCCTGTATGACACCTCCCCGAGAACAGACCTCAAAGACTAATTCTATCTTCTAAATGGAGGCACAGAACAGATTTACAAGACAAAAAAGTGAGCAATTTTCACTTTGCCACAGAGGACACAAGAGAACACTGGCCAGTTTCCCATGTCTGCTGCTTAGTACAGAGATCCATCAGAACAACCAAGCTTTCCCAGGCCACCGATCTATAAAGCTCTTCACACCACGTTTTCACTGCTTCTAAAGCCTAATCTCTCCATAGATTCCTCCAGATACATCACACAGGCCAGAGTCTTGATAGCGATCTCATTTTCTCCTTCTTCCCCTAATAGGCAGCTCTAAATCACTCAAGTTAGATTTCTGCCTGTTTCCCCCACCCTCAGCTCTGCTAATGAATAGTCTCCACTCATGCCTGTCTGAGAGCAGCAAGACATGCACAGTAGTTTATTCAAGAACGGTGCTGAGGTTCTGGGGTTACTTGTCCCCCAGGCAGATGTTTATCTTCCTGCCTGGCATTCAGAAAGGCCACGCACACACCTTCCTCTTGCTAATGAGGCAAAATGCCTTATTTCTGTGTGTGTCCAAGGCATTTAGTTTCAGCCACCCATCAGAACTTACTCACTTGAAAACTCCTGGCTCTTAAATGTCAAAGCCAAATGAGACTCTATAGAACAGGCCACTTCCTACAAAGTGAGTCATCTCTTAGGAAGAAAGCTGCTTTTGAAGAGTTCATTCTGTTTTCTTTACACAGCTCCCTTTGAGCCAGCAAAAGACACTGGAGGAAGAAGGGCCTGCTGTAAATGGTCTCTGCTTATTCAATTGCCATAAATCTTATCTACTGAGCCTATAAGAAAACAAAACAAACTGCAGAGATACTATGTAGGAGATGTTGCCAAGTTATTCCTAATGTGTCTTCTTTCCAGACAGCATAGAAAAAGCTACAACCTAGAACCTCAGACTGATACCCAGAGGCCTGGCTTGGATGAGGTTATGCAGACACACCTAACAACTCTGCCTCCAGGAGAAGTCATTTGCTATGCAGTGAGAAGCAGTGCACTTTTAAATGACTCCTTGTAGGTGGAGAGATGGTAGAGAAATTGATGCTTCTAAGTTAAAGTGAGAACTAAGAAAGAGTATCATTTTCCCAGACATCCAAAGAACAAGGCAGCTCCTACTTTGGTTTTAAAATTGAGTACATGAATTATCTGTCTCTCAAATAAAAAACCAAAGTTCCAGAGGACCCTGAGAGGGAAAGCCCCCTGGGGCGACTTCATGTAGAAGAGGCTTACAGAAAGGTGGGAGCCTGTGGCATAAGATGGTTCCAGAAACTAAATACCATGGAGGCAAGCCTGACTGGCTCTAAGGGTCTCAACACTGGATACCACTGTCTATTGCTTCTGAGGAGTAGCTTAGCTGAAGATACCTACCACTCTACAACATCTGGACCACACTAGAAGTGCCATAGACACATGGTCATGTTTTCCAAATTCCAAGTTGGAGAATCTGATCTCAGAGCTGTTCAGTTGCCCACCAAAGAGACTGGACACCATGACCAATCACATGTGCATGGAAGAAATCAACTGCCAGGCCATCAAGCGTCCAGAAGCAGGAGGCTGACAGGAGCTGTCTTCACAAACCAGTAACACAGCAGGTAAGTCTTGCTCACTTGAAAAAAAAAATGTTCACCGAGCCACTGCCAGCATTATCCCCTCTGCGCCTTCCCTGACCCTGCCAAGGCAGAGCAGAGAATATAAATGACACCATCCGAGTGACAAGCTGATGGTCAAGGAAAGATGAACCCGGAGCAACCAGCTTCCCAGAGAGGAAGTGAGCCCAATGACGTCAGCAGTGGCCCAGCAGAAAGCAGCGGTAACTCAAGCAGTCTGCCCCTGTAAACACCTTTGGGCCAGTTTGCAGAACAAGAGAACCCTGAGCTTTAACCTGAGGCAAGAGGGTTGCGCGTGCTGAAGCCCTCGTTTGGGCTGGACACCTCTTCCTAGCACTTCAATCCTGGCCCTGTCCAGTCACCTCCAATTCAGTACCATGTTGAGGGTGGGGACTTCTCTTGCTTTCCTGATGCTTATTTTTTCTCTATGGTCTGCTGGATGGGCTGAAATCTCTGAAGTGGGAGCCACACAATTTATACATGGGGCAGAAAACCAACATACTAGGTGGTCCCTGCTTATTCTGGCTTCAAGTCTTCACCTGTAAAAAGAGGGGATTAGACAGGAAACCCCCCCGGGGGGGGCTGCTAGCAACCTGTGCTTCTGCAAGTGGTACTTCTAACCCGCAGCATCCCCAAGGCTCCAAGCCAGGGCTGGGATCCCTTGTGCTATAGAGCAGAAGCTCAAGAGACAACAAGCATGTAGCTAAGACCAAAGGCTAACATCCCGGCCAAACACTGAGAGGGGCGTTCAAAGGATCCTGATGGTCTGGCCAGAACAACCCTGACAAAAGGAGACTTAGGAGGCAGAGGGCATCCCCACAGCCTGAGATTCTGTAGGGTTAGGATCAGGAGCAGGTGAGAACAGGGTGAGCATACTAGAAAGTTCCATCCAGCTCCTGCCAGGGAAGTAGGGGTTGGTGTGCTCACAGGTGATCCACCTCGGGGCACTGTCCTCACGCCCTGCACACCGAGGCAATGCAGTGTGCTCTGTCCAGACAAACTTCCTGGGGGACTGCTTTCACCATAGTCTCTTTATACATGAGAGTGCTAACACCCTATCATACTTGGCAGATGGAGGATAAACCAAGAGCCCTTTCTACTGTTGTAGAACTCAAGGTGACCAAAAAAACGTACGAGCTGTCTGGGGATTCAGACACATCTCCCCTTCTAAACTGCTGCTGCTTCCCCTCCACGCAGCCATTCCTCTTGGAAACTCTTCTCTAGACCAAAAACCATCATAACGAGGGAATAGCTACAACAAGAAAGGGATTCTTGGGACTGAGGGAAAAGCAATGAAAACCACATTCCACTTACCATAGATTCACTAATGAGCAGTAACAGCAGCGCCTCTTCAGTATTTTCTTGAGGACAAAAAATGCTGCATAAAGAAAACCAACTTTGGTTTAAGGCAGTTTTGAAATAACAAGAGATACACTACCCCAAGCAAAGTGCAATGCTAAAAGCATCTTGATTCTTGTACAGAGTTCATGAAAACACTGTGTAATATGGACACTTGAATTAGTTTGCTCACTTCCATGGCAATCTGTGGAATTAATACATCTCAGCTACACAAGCAGATGGGTGAGATAAAACAATAAAAATCCAAGTTAAAAGCCCAAATAACATAGTACTTGACAGAGGCAGGAAGTGAAATCAGTACAATGAAATGACAACGTAAACAATAGGGCGTCTTTCAGAAAGTCTTACCTGCCTCCTGCTAACTACTGCACCTTATTTTGTCATTCTGATGAAACAGGAGGTCGGGAGCAGCTGCAGGGACTGAACAAGCTTCCTAATGCTGAAGGCATTTGTGAGCTATCTTAACTTAAACACAGGTCTCATTCTGGGGCTGCATGCACGAGCTGTCTTGTTAATCTATCTCATGGTATTTGGCTAAACTCTTAAAATCTTAGGTAAAAAGACAAAGCTCTTAAGCTCAGTGTTGCTGAGGATTAGGAAACAACTAAACCCCAAACACACCCCAGCCCTCACCTTCTATATCCTAGGTCTTGGCTCTGTAAGCAGGATTAAGAACGTGTACCCCGCCCCCACCTCCTTTTTTCCTCTAATGCTCTAGACTCTGGCATAGATTTCCACATGCTAGTACCAACTGGGCCAAACACCTTTTCCCTGAGAACTGAAAAGGAGTTTATAATAAATAAAAATAACTTGGCTAAAACCAAACAAACCACTGCTTACTTTGAAGACTAAAGGACTCAATTTATACCTTCCTAGGAACAACATAACAATCACTTAGTTGAGATTTCCTCTGCTCAAATTTTTAAAAAAGGCAAAAATCCCATATTTTACAGATAACTATAAATCCTTGTTCTCTTTCTGCTGCAGCAGAGGACACTGGGTGTAACACAGAAGTCCTGTGCCTGGTCCTCTAGAACTCTGCCTGCAGAATTTCTAGGGCCAAGCAGGGCCTCAGCAAGACTGGCCTTGGAAGGAGCAGTGGGATTCTGGGTCTGGAGCCGAAACATCTCTGGGGAGTCAGCTTATGGAATACTGCGTTTTCAGAAAACACAACACTTGTGATTATTCCCTGGTATCCTGGTCATGCCTATACGCAGTTGGGACCTTGTAAAGAAACGAGCAGCCTGAACCATTTGTCTAATGGCTAGCTAGTTCTGCATTGTTCAGACTAATTGAAAAGAGAGAGCCCAAGCCGTGCTAATTATGACTTAACAGCAGCCAATTCAGTCCATGGATGATCTCCAAATTCCGTCTGAGCCATCCAGTCTACTTAAATGCTAGGTTGTGTTATTTTTACCAGAGTTGCTAACAAGCAGCACATTAACTGCATCTAATTCCACTTCCTGGGCCCTCCCTGTATGACAGATAGATGATGGGCTCTGTGAAGCTCCAGGGCTAGAGACAAAAGGTGGAAGGCGCAGAGAAACAGGCCTGAAAACCATGTTGAAATGTTCCCTCGGAACAGTTGAGCCTCCCTGAGAGCCATTTCTGGTCACTTCTTCTCTTCTTTGCTCATACAGCGTAGAGCTCAGGGTAGGTAGTCAAAACTGTCAGGGCCTTCCTTTTGTGACATTTTCTTCTCTGAGGCCAAAGTGCTTCAGGGGGAGACCCTGTTGTGCCCTGGCCTCAGTTCTGGATAGTAAGAATATGGAGAGGCTAGCTCCACAGGGAATTGCATGAAGGACAGGGTAAGGGACAAAGGGAACCATTAGACCATGAAACCAGCTCCCAAGACCCAGCAAGTACAGGGAGAGGCTGAGGGTAGGTTTGCAGGCTCCAGGGATGACTTTCAGACAAAGTGCCCAATTCTTTAGTTTGGATGAACGCACCGGTGTGTCCTGGAGTTTTGTAGGACTCGGGGAAGGAGGGTCCTCAAGACACTGACAGTTAACTTTTTTTCCTAAGGCTGCCAGGTAAGGTACTTTTTTTCACCCCAAAATCTGTTCCTCCGCTATATATACTTGTTAGAATAAGCAAATAAGAACAAGAGAACAAGTCAACCTATCCAACTGCATCTGAGCTTTCTTGTCACCTGGGGTGGAAGTGGCTGTGTAAAAACAGTGGTCCCTGAGGAGTCTCTGTGACTCTGTGTGGCTGAAGGAGTGGCCATGAGCTAACAACTCACAGGAAGCTGGTTCAGTTCCATGATCCAGCTGAGGGCCCCAGAGAAGGAAGGGGTTTCAGTCAGTAATTGAGACCAGTTAGGCCAGGGGCAGCTGGTTCCCCACAGCTTTTTGTCAATTCATATGGGTCATTGACTCCCTCATGACAAGGAAAAAAGAACTCCATTAGGTCAGTCCAGGTCTGTTATGTTCCTCAATGCAGGGATCAGATAAATCCCATGTGACTTGTCATCTCACATTGCTAGGGAGGGGACAGAGTTCCTGCATCCCTAGGGAGGGGGAAGGCCTCTCTGCACAATGGCTTTAAGAGGAATGTGTCAAGACCAAAGAGTTCTGCCAAAAGTCCCCCTGACCTTGTGATGTTCCTTGTCTTTCCAAAACCTCTGCACAGCTCACTAGGAGGTCCAGACCCAAAGCATCACCTAACAGAGACTGCCTCCTCTTTATCCACCAGGGATAGAGGAAGAACCACCCCCCAAAGACCTGCATTCAAGGGTGCTCATCCAATACCTTCCCACTAGCTACCTGCAGGCAAGAAGGTGGATTTTAATCTCCTGCTTTGTTGTGCTAATTTTCCAGTCTAATGCATGTAAGCATCCAAGCCAGACATGTTCTTACAAGGATAAAGGAAAAATAAATACCTAGCTGAAACACACAAGAATATATATTGAGAGACATATACCATAGCTTCTATCAGCCCCAAATAGAATAGGGAAATAATTGTAATGGCCATAGAGAACAGTCTGACACACTGACATTTAGAAAACAGAGTAGCATACAACACTGAAAATAAACTATGGTTCCATTGGAAAATCTGTGTGAATTGTTCATACGGAACAACAGACAGGAGTTTCCGTAAATGAACAGGCGATTGGCCACTGTTGAAGATGACACAATGGCTTGTTTATTTAGAAATGGAGTCTCACTGTACTGCTGTCTAGGCTGGTCTCTAACTCTTCCACCTCAGCCTTCTGAATACTGAATTTATAGGTGTGTCACTATGCCAGACACACAGCTTGACAAAACCAGACAAAAAGTTGGGGGAATGATTTGGTAGGTCAAGGCATTTGTCACCAAGGTGGAGGGGCTGAGTTTGATTCCAAGAATCCATATGATAGAAGCAGAGAACTGACTCCTTCAAGGTGTGCTGTGGCCTCTGCAGACACCCACATACTTGCACGCACAGTAAGTAAATGTGAAACAAAGCAAACACAGCCAACTAGTCACTGGGCAGTCAGTACTGGGAAAGAGACCAAGAGGGCTTCAGGGCTCTGAGCACAGCTGTGAGCAGCGTACTGTCATACACACGTGCTCACCTCGCTGAAAGTCACAGCTTGCTTTCCATCCACTTAGGATCCCAGCAGTTACGCTTACCCCAAACTAAGTGTGCCAACAGGAATCCTCACAAGAAGACCCGGAATGGCAGACCACCATTCCCCTCTTTATAGGATTCTCAGCCTTATGCATGGCCTTCCTTTCACATTGGGGTGCAGCGGAAGAGCTTTTGGGGAATCTTGCTTTTTATGGCAACCCATCTTGACCACCACTTCGAATGGTCTTTTTGGTTTGTTGAAGACAGAAGAATCTGAGACACATAAACTACAACTTTTTAGGCTTATAAAACTCAATTTGAAGGTCACAGAAAATCTGGCAACAGTGAGATGTTTCTAAGCGCAGTGACCAAAGTTAATTCAAAATCAAATACAGACACAGAGTTCCAGGCACCAAGAACCTTACAGCAGCCTTTGTTCTGAACACAACACACACACTGTTAACATACGTTACAAATTACAGTATTCCACACATACAAAATTCTATGCTCTTCTAGAAATATAATGGTTTAATTACAGAAATAAAGACTCTTGATGTTTTTTAACTGTCATTCCTCAGCATGTCAGTACAAAATTTGTCTATGTTGTTATGTTAGAGGGTATGGTCTTAAAACTACTGTTTGAGTTGCTGAGTAGCAAAAAACCCGGCCAATAGATTTTGGTTTAAGATTAGGGCAGAATTCCAATAATTTCTGAGACAGCCCCAGACATATTTCAACCATTTGATACTATGTATTTATATAAGTGGCATTCTCAGAATTGACAATTATGGAGTCAAAATACTGATTAACTCTGAAAAATGCTGAAAAAGCTTTAGATCCTACAGAATCAAAAATTCAACTAAGATTTTACTTTGTATATAAAAATATTAGTACATCCATCTGACTAATACATCAATTTGCTTTCAACTGTAATAAAGGGTTAAATTATATGCACCCTAAACAATTGTTTTAAAACAATTTTTTGACAATTTGTTGTCAGTAAATGTTTTATTTGTATACAATTTCACATATCTAAATGACCAAGGTTGTGTAAAAATGTCTTGAGAGATAAGGAGTTTACAAATGAAAAAGTTTAACAAGTTCTAACCTCAACTATAAGTCTGAACAGAGAAGGAGAGTTTCGGGCTATTGGTCAAAATAAAGTTTGAACATCATGTGCAGATCCCCTCTTTAACTCCTAATGAGCCAGCTAGGGGTGGCAGCACCCTGCCTCGCTGTTGCCATGTTAGACAGTCAGCTCCACTATGGGAAAAAGGGAGCGCAATACAATTAGAAGCCTAGTGTATTTCTGTCTCTACCAAAATACCAACTAAGAAAGAGGATGTGTGCATACTAATTCAGAATACTGAAAGTTGATTAGTGTGGAAATTAATGAAACACAGAACAGACTCACAGCAGATTAAATAAATAAAAACAGAAAGTTGATTCTTCAAAGAGAAAAAAAATGACAGGTTTTTAGGTAGTCTTTCCAACCTGTTGCTCACAGACCATAAAGTTTAACACCATATTTTATGTGACTAAAGTACTGTTCGCATTGTCTCACAGGTTATGAGTTCAAGGCAATTTCTATCAAAATCCCAGTGCTTTTAAATGAGAAAGTAGATTTTAAAATGCATAGGAATTTAAGGGACTGGGAGAAAGCATGACAGAGTACTGGGCATTACTTTTAGAGTAGTGAGATACTTTCAACCAAACTTGGTGATGCGTTCATAACTATGCATATACGGAAGCCAAAGAGTCTATACTCTAAATCAGAGAGCTGGACTTCGTGCTTTACATGAGAGTTACAGATAGAAATCAAACAGATCATGTGCATCTATATGAAATTAAGCTTGTAACATGGTGTGTGGCCACCTCCCAGAATCCTCCTTACACCGATAGAAAGCTGACATCAGAGAATGTGCTGGGGCCAGCAAGAGCCTGATGGGCACTGGGCAACTCTGTGCCTTGCAGAGGAAAATCAACTAAACATGGGCAAGGGAGATCCTGAGAAGCCGAGAGGCAAAACATCCTCATGTTCATTCTTTGTTCAAACCCGCCGGGAAGAGCACAGGAAGAAGCACCCGGATGCCTCTGTCAACTTCTCAGAGAGGTGGAGGACCATGTCTGCTAAAGAGAAGGGAAATTTGAAGATATGGCAAAGGCTGACAAGGCTCATTATGAAAGAGAAATGAAAACCTACAACCCCTCAGAGGGAAGACCAAAAAGAAGTTCAAGGACCCCAACACACCCAAGAGGCTTCCTTCAGCCTTCTTGTTCTGTTCTGAGTACCGCCCAAAAATCAAAGGTGAGCATCCTGGCTTATCCATTGGTGATGTTGCAAAGAAACTAGGAGAGATGTGGCAACACGGCCACTAACCTAGCCTGGCACAGTCTGGGGTTTTAAATTGGCATGGAAATTTAAAGCAGGTTCTTGTTGGTGCATAGCACAAATTAGTTATATATGGGACAGTAGTTTGGTTTGGGTTTTTTGTTTGTTTTGTTTTTTCTTTTGGTTTTCTTTTGCTGTTGTTTTTTTTTTCCATCTTCAGTTGTCTCTGATGCAGCTTATACAAAGATAATTGTTCTGTTAACTGAATACCACTCTGTAATTGCAAAAAAAAAAAAAAAAAAAGCAACCATTTTGTTGACATTCTGAATGCTTCCAAGTAAATACAATTTTATTAAAAAGAAAGAAAGCTGACATCAGAGTAGTGTCAGACAGGATGACCTAGGAACAGCAAAGAGTGTTTCTGCCTCTGGGGCAGAGCGCCATGCGGGCGTCACTGGATGAGAAAGAGTGACAGAGAGCCTTTGTGCACTTTGTAAAATTGTGTACATTCAGAAGCTTCTAAAGCAGGAAATGAAGATGTAAAAATCACTTAAAATTTGAATCTTAAGTCTGCTTCTGGATAGCCCCTCCTGGGGGGATCTGTGCTCCACAGTGAGTTAGGGACTGCCAGGACAGGTGTGTCAGAAACCCAGACAAACACTGAGGAGGATGCTTAGCTTCACTCAGGCAAAGGTGTGTAGCACGGCTGGAAAAATGAAGACCAAAACTACATTAGATAAGACTCAGAAAAAAAGTCAGGAATGAAGTTCCTTGTCCCATGCTGCATAAGAAATGCAAACTGTGTGAGATGATTGTGAGCTAAAGAGATGCTGGGGTCAGAGTAGGAAGAAGAAGCTGCTGACCCAAGAAAACTGGGCTCCCAGAAGATACTACAAACTTTCAGATGCTACACAGGGAGCCGGAAGCCAGGCGGCCTAGCCCACAGTGTGCTCCCAGGGCTTCCAGAGCAGCTGCTCTTAGCACCTTGACAGTCTGACAATACTGAAGAGGGCCCCCAACAAGTCACTTTTCTCTTTGTGGAGATTTAGAGGCCACCAAGCCTTGTCCTTAAGCAACAGGCAGTGTGGAATGAATGAGCTCCTTCCAGCCCCTCCCTCCACCCTCTATCCTCCTGACAGGGAGGACTCAGGCCTAGGGAGGCAGTAGCCCTCTAACCCCTTTTCCTCTAAGGAAGCCAGGTCCCAAATATAAATCTTACAAAAATAAAAGC